>NW_024962277.1:5936578-6497879 GCF_019238085.1 Lagopus leucura | reverse complement strand
GGGGGGGGGGACACGGCTCTTCCCGCCTTCCGGCAGCGATGATTGGTTGTTTACGTTCTCAACTCTGATTGGCCATCCGGAAAAACGTTTTCACTCATTGGCTGAGAGGTGGACTCGAGCGAGCCGTGTGCAGAGTTGTAGGGACGGGCGGGGCCATCTAGGGGAGAGCGCGTTGGGCCGTGTGCAAGCCGCGTGTGGCGCAGCCAGAAGGGATCCGGGAGCGGCGGGTACGGCCGGCAGCCAGCGGGGCCTAGCGACGTGCGGGCGCGCTTCTGCCGCAGCGGGGTTCGGAGTCTGCAGGTAACGGCCATGCAGGGCGGGAGGGCCGGGTGACGGGCCGGGAGCGGGAGATGGCGGCGGGATGATGGCGCTGGCGCACTCCGGCCTAGCGCGCGGGAAAGCGGAGCCGGCCGGGTTCGGGGCGGGGAGTGGGGCCGGAGGGCGCCGGGAGGGCGCAGGATGCAGCGGGACGGCCGAGAGGTGGTGGTGAGTCGGGCGCAGGCGGGCTGCGGGGGGCGCCGGGGAGCCCGCACCGCTCTGGGGGATGGGAGGCCCGGCCGGGCGGGGGCTGTCCCGTGTCGCTCTCCGCGCGGTGGCGGCCTCCTTCGGGGCGCGGTTCGGCGGTTCCGCGCTGCTCTGGGGCGGGCGGCGGCGCGGGCACCGCGTGGCGGGGGCAGGGCGGGCGGTGTGGGCCGGGAACGGCGCCGCGCGGCGGGGAAGCGCGGGTAAGGCGAGCCCCGGGGCCGGCGGGACGTGGGTGGAATAAAAGCGTTCTGGTTTTTCTTTCTTTTTTTTAACGATTTCTGTCTTTTTAAATCTCTCCCGAAGCCCGCTCCGCCGGGACGGACGGGGCACGCTGGCGGAGGTAGTGCGGCCTCGGCCCGACGCACCACGTGGCTCCCCACGTGCTGGGCCTCCGCGGGCTGAGGGTCGAGGTGTTGCAACTATGGGTCTCCGACCACGGGCGCGGACGGTGGCCTGCTGCACATCCAAGTGCGACCTATAAATGGATAGGAAAAACAGTCTGACATCTGCAGAGCACCAACCAGAGGAGCTGCTTTTTTTTTTTTTCTTTTTTAAGTTCCTGTCAGACTTAGTTTTCAAGTAACCGCTGTTACTCATTTAGTATCCAGAACGGTCATAAGGCGTTATTAAATGTAATAGTATGTTCTGCTTTAATTTCAGCACTTAATTAGATCCCTTCACTGCACAGCATTAGAGTTGCCTGCTCCGTGATTTCTTCCTCAGTGCAGAATGGTGTAGAGAGCCATCCTGTGCCCGTCCTCCAGTGGTTCCATGAGTTTGCCAGGGCTGCATAACAGCTGTGTTAGTGCCATGCCTCACCTCACTTGGGTTTTTTCCCATTAACTCGTTTCACTAATATGATATTTGCACATTACTGACATCACTCACTTTTCCTAAGTTTGAAAATTGGTCCAAATAGCAATAACAATTAAAAGGGAAAGAAGAGAGATACGTATTTGGCAAATTGCGTGTCATAGCCATACAACTGGCTAGTAGAGATAGGAAGAGCTCCGCTTTCAGCTTCTGCAGGTTTGCTTGAACTTTCAAGCTGCTTCCTTTGGAAATGAGATATTGTTATTTGGTGCCCAGAATACTTAGTTTCGTGTCTTTCCTAGTAACAGTAAAACCTGGAGGCTGAGGCACTGCTAAATGCTCTATCATGTTTTCGGGTTACAGGTGGGGAAGTTCAACTAAACATACACTGAGGAGTTTCCATGGCAGTACTGTCTCTTGAGTTCTGGAATTCCCAAACATTTTTCTTAAGGAAATAAAACTGTCCGTGGGTAGTTATTGTTTTAAATGAGTAATATTTTAACTACTCCACTGGAACTGAATGCTAGTACTTTGTTAGTATTGCTTTATATTTATTGATCTTCTGAAAAAGCAGAGGTCTGCTGCTGTTGCACAGGGTTTTTAACGTTTCAAGTGGGCTCTGGCTGACCTATCCCATTTGAGTATGGCATGGTGCACGGGTCACCAGCAGCCTGCATGGAAATGGGTGGTTTCTAACAGTGTTTGCCAAAAAGGTTTCAAGTATATGGGGGTTAGTGCTTTCTCTCTAGTCTGTCCGTTGAAGGAGTGCAGTCCTATTAATATCAGATGTGATGCTTGTAGATCAGAGGGAGCATTCGGTAAGTATAATGGCTATAATTGCCTCTGGTACATTCAGCTTGAACTGTTAGCAAGCTGTTGAATTCTGAGGAACTGCTAGCATTTGGAGGAATCTTGAGTAATACATGTCACCTGTAATTGCAACAGTTGTCTGCTGCTCCAAAGCAGTTATGTTGCTCTCTGTATGTTCCTTCCTGTTTTAGTCCATCCCTTCTGTAAACCAGTGCTTGTACAGAAAGGACTGCTCATTCATTTCTAAGGGACATTACAGTACTGGACAGGAGTTGCTGTTCAGTGTTCATGGCTTTTCATATTATGAAATGTGATGTGAAGTGCATGTAAAGTACAGAGGAGGTATTAACAGGCAATGCTTAAATAAGTACATGTTCAATTGTTTTCATGAAGGCTCCCTAAAGTAGGCAAAGGGGAACATGTGTTTAGAGTGGGAGACTATAGGTCTGTGGGCCTGATCTTTACTCCTTAGTATTTTCACACATTACAGCTCTCTTGCCATTATGTGGAACAGAGCAGGGTTTGACAAAGAAAAATACATTATTGCTGCCTCTCTTAAACAAAACCTGCACTGTTTTTTTCTGTGTGGCAAAAGGTAGTATCAAAAGGTGGAACTTCTGCTACTTGTTGCGTTGCTCGGGGTTGTTCTGAACAAATTCTAGCTTCAGCTTGTCAACTGATTTTGGAGGTTGCAGTCAAATGTCTTTCAGATAACTGGAATAAGTGTTCAGTACTGGAGTATTGCCAGAAATGCTTTGCTTCCCTAATTGGAACAGGGTTAGGTTAGTGGGAAATTTAGCTTCCTCATTACCAGAGGAGCTCAAGTTAGTTTTACTTTGATCTGTTACAGCAGACTCTAGGTGCTGCCTGAGAAAGTAGAAGCCATAGAATAAGGAACATCACAGAGGAGCTCAGTGGTAGTTCTTTCCATTTTCTGGTGTAGTTGGGCTATTGACTCAAACTGGGAAATTTGAGTATGTGTGTGAAGACTGGATAGTAAGTGTTCTAACTGAAAAACCACAGAAGAATGTCCATACTGCATTTCAGCAGAAGCGTCTTGAGTTCATCGTGTCAAAGTTTGGTGCTGAGGCTGCAGTCAGAAGAGTCAAATCTGACATAGGAAACCATTGTGATAATGCAGCTTTAAATCTGTGAGCTGCTCAGCTCTTTAACTTCAGTAGTAGGGTGGTCATCCAGAACCAAGTCTAATGTAAATGGGATTCACTGAATAGTGAACAAGGTGATAACTTCAGTTTCAGACTACAGCTGAGGGTGTCTGTACAGTGAGCTCTGGTAAACGTCTGCCTTCTCTCCTTTGTAGGGAGATGTTATTTGAGGCGACTTCATTTGCTGCCTTTGAAGTTCTGGAATTTTAACTGAGCCACTGTCTCATCAGATTTGTCTTGCAGAATTTGACCAGGTTTGGATAAGCAAGATGAGCCTGTAGTTCTTCACTTCATTTTTCCCGTGTTGTCACGGAGTTGACTAGATCAATCTATGTCCGTGACAGGGGCGACAGGCCTCTGCCCTCCCACCCCAGTCCCACAAAAATGGGAAGGAAGGAAGGGAGGAAAAGAGCAGCGGCAACAATCTATGGAGGAAAACTTATTTTACTATAATATCGGAATACAAAATAATATATACAATTTAATTGAAATTGAGATTAATAAATCAGACAAGATGAGAGAGAGAGAGAGTTCCCGGGACCGATTCAAACCTGAAAAGCTTGGAACAGCTAGGAAAGCACCTCCAGCACCCACTGCCAGGCAGCAAGAGAGCGCCCCCCCACCCGGAAGGGCCAGATCCCGTGACTGCTGTAATGTACAGGGATAGGTAGCTGGGATTGGGCAGTGACACTTTAATGCCCCGTACACTACATGATGTTTTGATGTGGAATACTGAAACCATAAAAACATAGAACCATGACACGTGTAGACTCTGGTGAGGTGAAAGGGGGGTAAAATTGTTCTGGAATGTAAGCAAATGGGGGAGAGTTGACTTGTGTAACAAGAGTTAAAGAAATAATTGGTAGATGAGACTGAGTGAAAACAACATGAGCTAACTGCCTTGGTGCAGAAGGCTCATGGAAAATGGCCTTGGTAGATAGAAGGAACTGCTGAGAAGTAATCTGTGATGACTCCATGAAGAAGTAGTGACTAATAGAGGAGCACTTGTGTGGTTTTCTAACTTTACTTTTTGTCTTGTAAGTAACTGAATCATGAAGCTGTGTCCAAACTGCTTGGAGGGTATCCATTTAAGGACTTGTCTTCTGAACTGGCCTTTTCTGGATACTGTTCATAAAAAGTGTCTGGCTTAATTGGAAAGCTAAATTCTTAACTCTTTTTAAAATGTTTATGTAGTTGATGAACTTTGCCCTGTTTCTTAGAACATGGGGTGAATTAAAACTAGTATCAGTTAAATCCACCTCTAGTAGATGAACTTGCATTCAGTTTCAGGTCTTCAAGAACAGCACAAACATTGAGCATTAAATACTGGTGAGGAGAGGAAGTCCAGGCAAACTGCTTGGTGCTTTCATGTGTTCAAAGTATCCAAGGATGCAGTAGTACGCTTCATAATTGTGTTGATTGCAGCTGTGACCTTCAGAGATGTCAGAGTTCAGGGAAAAAAGCAGGCCTTTGAAGAGTAAGGTTGCGAGGTGAATCTGTCTTGTTCAAGCTGTGCAAACACTGTTGTTTGTCTTTCTCTGGATTTCTCACCCAGTTTGCCTTATCTTATTTGGCCTTTTTGATAAATAGCGGAAGAGAAGAGTTTTTCTCTTGGAGTCTTTAAAAAGTTAGGTTCAGATGTAAAAGTACATCTCAAATTGCTCTGGAGCAGTGAGTACTGTGCTGTTTTGCACCTTGTGCTTACAGTTGCTGGTAAAGGAGATGCGGCTGACAGCATATCCTATTTGAGAAACTTCCACTGTGTTTCTGAAGGAGATCTAGTTCACTTACAGAACATTTCTCTTACTGCACATCAGCTTGACTGGTTTGATATGCAGGTGACTGTTGGGGATACTTCCTCACTGCTTCATGTTGAAGTGTCAGATGTATGGTTTGAATGAGACCCTGGGAGTTACTGCTTCAGTCAATAGACATGTATTCCTGTTCAGTTCAAACCGTTGCAAACTGAGCCAGGAGTTTGTCTTGATACACAAATTGGAGGCTCCATCTTGTGCCTCTTGAAATGAAAAACAGCATCAAGTATTGAGGGGCCTGAGATCAGCTCCTGCAGCTGGCTTTGCCTGTGTTTTCTGCTGTGTCAACATGGTTGCTATGAAAGCAAGCATAAACAGTGGCACAGAGTACCAGCTGCTGCCACCATTACAGAGAGCTCTTCACCTTTGGGTGTCCTAATAAGTTTGAAACTTTGAACAGTGCGATGGACCGGTGAATACCTGCTAGCATGTGAAATGACTTAGTTTGTTGTATCTTAGGCACTCATACAGCCAGCTTTATTCTTAACATTTGTGTCCTGCAGAATTTCATTTTTGAACAGCAGCTGGAAGATAGATGTGGGATTACAGAAGTAGCATATGAAACTTCTCCCATATTTTAAATTCTCCTGCTTTTACTGTGGTGGGAGAGACAGATGGTCACTGGTAGAAGGTGATTGAAGAGGAAGGAAGTGTTCTGAGAAAGGAGTGGCTAAGCCACTGTAATCCATTCTACATTCAAGTACCTTAAAAATAACTGAATAAAAATTGATGTTCATATCTTAAATCATAGAATCACTAAGGTTGGAAAAGACCCACAGGATCACCCAGTCCAACCATAAATGGATATGGTATATCTCCATGCTGGAGTGCTAGTTCTGGTTCCTACTTGAGATCATGTGTTCTTGCTGCTTCTATAAGGACTTCTTCAGGATGCTGTGTATTCATGTTCCTGGTGATTTGGGACCTTGAACAGTTGTTTTTTAAGTACTGGTGCTTCTGGTCATAATACTAAGATGTCACTTCTTTCTTAAAAGTGTCCCTGTGGGAACATACAGATAATATTCCTGTTGTTCTGGTATTAAACTTGACTTAAAAATAGTTTCCGTAACATGGATAAACTAGGAAAATCAGTCTGGAGATGAGATAGCCTAATGGAAGTAGAATTATTAGTGGTAAGAGTAAGGAATTGGGTGAGGCCTAAGGAGCATTCAGGCAGTTTGAGACTTCATGAAAGCAAAGCTTAATACGCAAATTTCTAAATCAGTGTACTTCAAACTTAATATTTAACTGAAGCCTAATCTAACTTGTTCTTTTGCATCTAGTTCTAGTAGTGTTGCTTTGTGTTACACCTTGGGGGGGAGGTAAAAGTACAGTGATTGCAATCTGTTTAACCTGCCCCATCCTGACTGTGTTCTGTGGTCTGTAGCAGACTGACTTTCCTGCTCAATGAACCACCTTCCTCCATTCCCCAATATGGGCAAAAGTGCTTTGTACTGTCATGGACAGGCATGCCTATCTGATGTTTCCCTAGCATTCTAAGGATGTTTTCCAAGTTAGCCTTGTAGATATCTGGCCAGTGTCTGATGTCTCTTAAGGAGCCAGATTTCTTAAACATTTTCTTTTGTGTAAACTAGGGAGTGAAGAGTGAAGTGTGAACCCTGAACTGTGAGATACTGTATTGAAATACATTGAGAAATGGTGGTTCTTCGGGTCAGGTGTAACTGCTCTTTCAGTAGTGGAAGCACTGCAGTCTTTCATACAGCTGCATTGTGGCTTGTTCTTACAGGGTGTGTCTAGTATGTATTATATAGAATATATGTATATCTATGTAGAATTGATTAGTGAATAAACTCTAAGTAGCTGCCATCCACCCATTCCCATGAGAAATGTAACGACTACCAGGAAGAAATAATTCATAGATAGAAGTATCTGGCTTTTGAGCTTACCTGAGTGATAAGGAAGAGGTGGTTGCTTAAAAGAGAGAGCAAAGACAGTGCTGTTAAAGCAGTAGTGAAGAAATGCACTTTTACCCATTTTTAAGCATTTTGTAAACATTCAGAGTGAAGACTGGCTACAAAAACTGATGAAAGGAAAGGCTGTCTAGTTCACTGTGGTTTGAGCTGTTAGCAACTCCAAGCCGAAATGAGATACGGTCTATTATCATGGCTTTAATACTGTTGCATGGATATTGTACAAGAAAATTCAAGTCATAAGTTATGCTTTGTTTCCAATTCCTATGCTAGAAGGACATGAAACCTCTAAGTTTCTTACTTTAATGTTTGGTTGGGGGAAGATGTTCTAAAAATGTGATTTGTTCTTGTTCTTTTTCCTCCTCAGGCAGCTGATCTGCAACCATGAGCAGCAACGAATGCTTCAAGTGCGGACGCACTGGCCATTGGGCCCGGGAGTGCCCAACTGGGATTGGCCGTGGTCGTGGGATGAGAAGCCGCGGCAGAGGTAACTTGGCTGGGTTTTCTGTTCATTGTACAGTGAGATCTCTAGCTGGCTGCTTTGAGTAGTGCATAAAATAGCCTCTGGTCTGTCAAGAAGTAATACCAAATTTGTTAATGAAGTTACCTGGTTCTTAACCCTGTAATTTTTTTTCACTGTTTCTGAGACTAGACCTAATTTGTCGGTAGTTCAGGTGGCAGAATCCTTGATTAACTTTTAGAGATGAAGTTAAGAACATTCTTAAGCATTTTTTTCTCTTGTTACTCATCAAGCAGGCTTCCAGTTCATGTCTTCATCTCTCCCGGACATCTGTTACCGCTGTGGTGAGTCTGGCCATCTTGCCAAGGACTGTGATCTTCAGGAGGATGGTAAGTATCAATAAATATTCTTTCTCTTCAGTTACGTGGAGAGAGGCCTGTGGTTGAAGAGAAGGATGTTGTATGCTCATCATAACTAGTTGGAACAGACAAAAGTCCTTCATTTAGAGCATGCTACCCTTCACTTAACCAAGGTTTTATAGTCTTGTTTGGTATGTTTTTCTTATTGTGGAAGCCTGCTATAACTGCGGTAGAGGTGGCCATATTGCGAAGGACTGCAAGGAGCCGAAGAGGGAGAGAGAGCAGTGCTGCTACAACTGTGGTAAACCTGGCCACCTGGCTCGTGACTGTGACCATGCAGACGAGCAGAAATGCTACTCTTGTGGAGAATTTGGACACATTCAAAAAGACTGCACCAAAGTGAAATGCTATAGGTAAGAGCTGAGAGAACAGGTAAAAGCATGAACTGTACCCAAAGTGATAGATGCATTCTTTGTCTTACTTTGATGGGGAAGTTAAGCTTCAAACCTTGAGCGTAGCTTACTTTCAAAAATGGCTATCTACTGATACTCAAAACTGAGAGCTGTTAAATCAGTTTGAAAAGCTGGCTTCAAAATCCTGTTTGTTCTGTGAGCACGGAACACAGCTGCAGGTCTTCTAGTGTGCAGCGATGACTGAGTTGATCAGTTGAGGAATGATTCTTTGCTATTGTTAAAGACAGTAATAGTCCTCATATCTAAGAATGTCTAAGAAGCAGAAGTCTTGAGTGCAGGTCTGGCATCGCATGCATCTTCAGTAGATAATGCACTTGACAGAGTGGGTTTGCTTTTCTGTGCAACTGACGAATGGTTTCATTAAAAGTGTTCTTTGTTTCTGTTTTGTTTGCCCCCTCCCCAGGTGTGGTGAAACTGGCCATGTAGCCATCAACTGCAGCAAGACCAGTGAAGTCAACTGCTATCGCTGCGGCGAGTCAGGGCACCTTGCACGGGAATGCACAATTGAAGCTACAGCCTAATTATTTTCCTTTGTCGCCCCTCCTTTTTCTGATTGATGGTTGTATTATTTTTCTCTGAATCCTCTTCACTGGCCAAAGGTTGGCAGATAGAGGCTACTCCCAGGCCAGTGAGCTTTACTTGCCGTGTAAAAGGAGGAAAGGGGTGGAAAAATCAACTTTCTGCATTTAACTACAAAAATGTTTATGTTTAGTTTGGTAGAGGTGTTATGTATAATGCTTTGTTAAAGAACCCCCTTTCCGTGCCACTGGTGAATAGGGATTGATGAGTGGGAAGAGTTGAGTCAGACCAGCAAACCCTCTCTGGGTTACATGGAAGTGATCCTATGCAGGAGAAAAGAAATTCTGGAAGTGTCTGAACTTCCTCATAACTTTAATTTTATTACAATGGCCTTGGATTGTCTGACCTCAGTAGCTGTTAACACCAAGTAATATCTGTATCAGGCCCTACATAGAGCATATAGCTGAGTGGGAGTAAATAAACAAGATGCACATGCCTGTTGATGGCCACGAGAGAGAGAGAAATCAGGAATAAACTTTAAAATACCAGTAATTCAGTCAGTGAATGTCCACGTTGGAGAAACAGAACGCAATGGGAAGCTTTTGAATAAATACTTCAAAGTAAATCTGAAACCCAGACATCAGTGCTCATAGCATATACAATTTGGAGCTATTCAGGAGTTGCAAATAAATGCATTTTCACAGAAATCAAGATGTTATTTTTGTATACTATATCACTTAGACAACTGAGTTTCATTTGCTTGTAATCAGTTTTTAAAGTAAGATGGTAAAAGCAATTGAAGTCCTAGAACATAGAAAATGTAATTTTAAACTATCAATAAAGCTGGAGGAGGAAGGGGAGTTTGGCTAAAATTCTTTGTTTATTTTTGGTTTTCATGTACACAGTGCAAAATAACATATTAAAAAGGGGTATGTGGAGGTGTAAAAAGTTTAGTTTGGACTTCTCTTTTGTTCTGCCTTACATCGAGTTTCTGTCCTGTACCATCAGACTGTAAATACGCGGTCCTTGTTCCAGGCTGCTGAGCTGCCTGAGGATTACCTGCTCTGTGGGGGCTCGGGCTTCTTGCTTTGCTGGTGTGGATAAAGCATTTCTTTCATTATGACTTTGTTGAAGACACATCATGTTCTAGATGTGATCTGGAGTAGTTCCATGGTGTGCTGTGATACTTTGGCCTTCAGCTATCAGCACACAAACTAGTTAAAAGGCCAAGAAGTGCAAATACGTGCTGTTTTCACACTTTGTTCTATAACATAACTCGTTTCTGAAGCTACACGTGAAGAGCTGGCAGTAAGCACACGAAGGGTTTTCCACGTGATGTGAATGCAGGCAGTTGTTGACTGCTCAGTGGCTGACTAAGGGGGCGCTGGGGTCGTGCTGCTGTCTTAAGCTCAGGAACGCGAAAGAAAACCAGCTTCCAGGTGCCTGGGCGCTGCCCTGACGGCGAGTGGCAGCCTGTAGCGTAAGGAGGCAGCTAGCAGTGGGAGTGCTGGTGTTTGGAGCTGGTACAGCGGGCTGTGGGTGCTTTTGTGTGGGCGCTCCCGTTTGAAGTTGTGGGTCGTGTTGGGTGAACGGAGACGTCCTCAATCCGTGGCAAATGGCGCGCAGCCCTGGGCGCGGCGGCTGGCGCGGCCCGCTTCTCTTCTCCGGGCCGCGCATGCGCAGTTAGGCGGTGCGGCGCTGACGGAGCGGGCCGCCGAGCGGGGTGCGCACGCGCACGAGAGCGAGGCGCCGAGCAGAGGCCTTTGCCGCCGTGCAACGCGCTGAGGCGAAGTTCCGCTTCCGGGGTTACGGTGCGGCGCTTCCGGGTCCCGCCTGAGGGGTTGGCGAGAGATCGGCTGCAGCCATGGTGAGTGCGGGGCCTCGGCGCCGTTGTTGTCCTTTGCGTGGCGCTCGGGGCTGCTCCGGGAGGATGGGAAGTGAGGAGCGGCCAGGCGCCGTCCGAAATAACGCGTTTGTTTTCCATTACAGGCTCGGAACGCGGAGAAAGCCATGTGAGTACGGCTGGGGATGGGGCCGGCAGGCCGTGTGCTCGCTGCTCCGCGGCGGTGTCCTGTCGCCGTGTGCTGCCCGCATCCAGACACCCGCTGTGAGGCACTGCCGCTCCGACAGCGTTTGTCAGCGCCTTGCTGCGCGTGTCGCGCGGTTTGACGGCGCCGAACCGAACGGCGCGGTACCGCGTGCTGCCAGCAGCTCTGTTCCTTGACGGCTCCTTGATGGAACGCGTGGAACCGGTCAGATGCCGAGTCCTGTTATGTATTTAAAGGAAGGGTGTAAATTGCTCTCGGTTGTTTTGTGCTCGTTCACGTAACGACTGAATACCTTATAAACGAATGTAACTGCGTATTAAAAAGGTGGGGCCTATGTAATCTGCTCCGGTGTGCGAGACTCAAAGTAGTCGTGCCAATAAACTCGGCTACAAACTGCTGCATTCCTCACTGAAGCTTTTCTCGTCTTGATTTTTGTGTTTTGTTTACCCTTGATGCTTATAACTTATTGACACCCTTTGGTATTAAAAATTTAACATGCTGAAATATGCTAAATAGAAAAATCAGTTCATTTCTTGCTAGAGTTTGTGTTTACCAAATAAGTTAATGCCTGAGGTTTTCTAGAGTTGAAACAGTTGCTGCTGAGAAGAGTTAGTAAATGGATGTGTAAGCCTTGCTTTTCTACGAACTGTATTGAGTCCATAACAAAAAGCCACAGCAGAGCTTGCTACTGTTGGAGTTTAGTCGTGTAGAAATAAATTTTGCTTCCTTTGTTGTTTTTTTTAATTTATTTTTAGGACAGCCTTGGCAAGGTTTCGTCAAGCTCAGCTTGAAGAAGGAAAAGTTAAGGTATGATGTGAAACAGTCAAAAAGCCTTATGGCTTTGTTAGCTGTGAGTGGCATGCAAGCTGTGTACATAACTGTGGGACAGCTTCAGAACATCCATATGCTGGATGAAGGCATCATATAGGAGTTAGATGTTCGTATATGGGAAGGGTTCAAGTAGAAACTGTGTTTCACTGTGTGACCAGAGAAAAAAGGTGAATAGAATTTTCTTAAACAACCTGGTTTGAAGGTTGTGTGTATGTATGTTTGAGAGGTAAGTTGGCTGGGCTGATAACGGCAGGGAAAGATTGGGCATCGTTTATGTAATATTTTAGGAAGAAGGATATCGAGTCGTTTAAAAAGCTGTAGTGGCATTTAGCTGCAGGCCGTGTGCTGGGCAGAAAATGATCTTTTGAGATTTATCTTCTGCAACTGCTTACAGAGGTTGATGTGCATACACTTATTTTTACTGATTGTAATCATAGGGTTTGCTTGGATATTTTCCCAGAAAAGGTTGAAAAGTCCTTGTGATCTTCCTGTTTGTTGGTATAACAATAATCTTGAAACAGGACCTTCAGAATCATTCTGAACTCGAGGCTTGCATATGACCCAACATCGGCATGTTACTAAACCAACACGTGATGTCTGCAGCTGACATAACTGCCTGATGTTTAAGGGTAAACTTGTGGAAGCACTGTAGGGAAAGGGTCAAAATACTTGCATGCAGTATTCTGCAAATAGGATGAAATATTACCTTGTGCATGCAAGTCAGTGGACTGTGATGATTAGGAAAATCATTATTTTGGATGAAGAATAGTGGGGAGAAGGTAAAATGAAGTTATGCTGGAGAAAAGTTACAGCATTTAGATCATAGCAGTTAAGAAAGAAAGGCCTGAAATTAATTGCTGCTTGGAAACCAGTGTTTTTTGTTTAGATGGCAGTATGCTAAAAATGATGTGGATTGCAGCTGTGTTAAATGAAGCACTGTTTTTGTAGAATGATATTGTGGGGTGATACAAAGAAACAAGTGACAGGTTTTGCTTTGAATAACATTAAATTAAGTATATTGTAATGTTCTTGATGGTTTGTTTTGGTAGGTTTGTAAATAGTCATTTTTTCTACTTATAAAAAGTTGGTGGGAGCAGAAGTTACCAGCAGGAGGCTGGTAGCATAGTTTGGGACTAATTGAGAGGTAATGTTTGTATGGAATGCTGTAAGTGTATTGCTAGATTAAAGCTTTGCTGAGTGTGGCTTTTTATCAAATAGGAGCGAAGACCTTTCCTTGCATCAGAGTGTAATGAATTGCCAAAAGCTGAGAAGTGGAGACGGCAGGTAATGAGAAACCATAGATTTTTTTATTTCTGTAACAGGTTGAACTTCTGTAAGCAGGCTGTCTGAAACTGAAGTGCCAAGTGTTCCAGACTTCTTGAGTGTACAGGCAGTTAAATCACAGAATGTTTTACCCTGGAATATGGTATCATTCACCACACTTGTCCAGAGCTGGTTCAGCCACGTTTAACTACCTAGGACCATATCCAATGCAGTTTTTAATATCTTATGGGATTGGGATTTCACAGCTTGTTCTGGGCCCCCGTGCAAGTGATTGAATACCTTCTTAATGAAGGTTGGATGGACATTCTTACCCACTGGCAAATCCAATATTGGCTGCTCCTTGTCACCACCTGGGTCTTTCACTTCCTTGGGAGCCTCTTTTTGGAGGATTTGCTCCATAACCCTTTGGTCAGGCTGACCAGCCTGTCAGACAGTCCTTCAGTCCTTTCTGCCCTTCTTTGCCTGGAAAGTCAAAGGTGAAGTTGCTGGAAATATTTATTAGGAATTTGGTTATGATTGCTGCTGTAAAATAGTTCCATGTTCCATTAAGCCTCTGAGGTACTACATTTGTCTGAATAAAATGTTGATATTTGAAATTGTTAAGCTCAGATCTACTTTCTGGATCAAAACAACTTCTAGAAGGATCTCACCACGTTTTCTAGTTGGTTGGGGGTGGATTTTTTTTTTTCCTTTATGGAGAAATTCACTTCTGTGTTCTTGTTTAACTAGATCATTGGGGAAATTTCCAAGAAAGTGGCACAGATTCAAAATGGTAAGTTTTTTCTAATAAAATTTTGTTTGAACTTGTAGTCCTAACCTGTTAAGTAATGGTATTCCATGTGAGCTATGTGCTTAGAGTTGGATTAATTCTGGTATTCTGGAGCTTCTTGTAAACTGCTTAATTTATTGTCTCTTTTCCCTCTGGTAGCTGGATTAGGTGAATTCAGAATTCGGGACCTGAACGATGAAATAAACAAACTTCTGAGGGAAAAGGGGCACTGGGAAGTCCGAATAAGGGAGCTGGGAGGTCCTGATTATGCTGTAAGTGTAGACTATTTTGTACTGTGTGGTTCTTCCAAGTGACTAATAAAAAAAAATCTTATGTTCAGTGTTTATTATTTGTCCAGTGCTTACTAGAGAGGAATTTAATTCAGTCCCTAAATACTCTTTCTAGCACGATCTGACATACTTGTTTCCATGATGAGCAAGTTTGACTTTGCTTTTGAAACACTACTTTAAGCAGTGTTACCCTTCTGTTAAAAGTTCACAGCAATGTTCTGATTTGACCCAGCAGTAGGCATTGTTTTTTCTGCTTTATACCTCATTAGTGTGTAGAAAGATTTTAACTTGGGTCACCTCATTGCTGCTAAAAATGAAATAATGAGACTCTTACTTTCCAGAGCACTGAAGGTGTGTTTATTGTCAGACACACTGGTGCTTATTTGTGGGATAGCAAAATACACTGGCACAGAGAATAAAAGAGCTTTACGTGTTTTGTCAAGGTGAATCAGGTATGGGCCCTTCGTGGTTTACAGTGTTGTTTTAACTGTGTGATGTCTGGTAAAAGTAGATGGTATATAAAAATGAGCTATGAGGGTGCTGTACTTGTTCTCTATCAGTTCAAACCACCCTACGTCTGTTTTCTCAATCCTTTATCTCAGTAAGATGCCCAGGAAGAAGCAGGAAATACAAATAGAAGAGGAATAAAACAAAGCAACTAATTGGTTATTTTTCAGAGAATCGGACCAAGGATGTTAGATCATGAGGGGAAAGAAGTTCCAGGAAACAGAGGTTACAAATACTTTGGAGCTGCAAAGGATTTACCAGGAGTTAGAGAGCTGTTTGAGAAGGAGCGTAAGTAAATATCAGTTCTTTCTGAGTACGAATCTACGTAGCAGTAGCTGCTGATGACAGTGTCTACTAGAAAATGCTAGTAACTGTATCTTGTTAGAAACGAGTGAGAATTGCTTGGCAGGCCTGTTGAATCACATCTTTCTTATTTGCCATCTGAAAAAATAAAATAAAATAAAATAATGGGGGGTGCGAAATTTTCTGCAGGAATTTACGACAGTTTTCTGGTTCATTTTGTATGCTAATACTGGTCACTGTGGGGACTTGAGGATAGGGAAGGAAAAAAATAATAATAGAAAGAAGAGAGGGTTGCCAGAGACTGGAAAGTATGTGATAAGAAGTATCAATCTTTGTTCAGACAGGTTTTTTTGCAGGATGGAATAAAATACCAGTGCTTCTGATACTGTCACTAGTTCAAGTGATCCACTGGTTGATGGCTTAATGAGGTAGCTGTAATGGCTGTAGGGTTGGTAAGATCCAGAAATGTATTGCAAACTATCAAGACTGACTTATTAGAAGGATGGTCATGTTCTTCCAGCCCTCCCACCACCCCGGAAAACTCGAGCAGAACTGATGAAGTCCATTGATGCAGAATACTACGGCTACAGGGATGAAGATGATGGTATCCTGGAGCCCCTGGAACAAGAACACGAGAAGAAAGGTGTGTGAGATTCAAAATCCAACGTGAATAGTCATTGAGTTTTACTTGAAATAAGATGTGTAGACACTCGAGTATCCTTGCCCCTCTAGTGTAGGCAGAAGTCACTCTTACCTCTTCTTGAAGTGACAGCATTTTTTACTTGTCCTGTATGTTACTTCATGGTGACATTCTCTGGTAGTTCTGATTGTGGATCTGGCACCCTCTTTCCTGGGGAAACCTAATTCCAAACAGAGGTGCGCAGTTCTGAAACAGTTAACTTTTTTTCCTATCTTGTTAAATAACAAGATTTGACATTTCATGCCCCATGCTATCAGTCCCAACCAAATACATCTGGCTGAGATGTACATTTTTTTTCCTACTGACTGTAGTGTTTTGTAACTAAGCAATGGTCTTGTCAAGTAACTTCTTTGATCCTTCTGCCTCCTCTAGTTCTCCCACTTGCAGCTGGCACAGTGATTCCAATCTTAGCAATACTCTGCTTTGCCCAAATCCAGCACATCTGTTAGTATCCATAAGTAATAGAGGGTGGGCTTCTCACCAGAAGAGGGAAATTTTTGCAGGTATAAAAGGAGTCGAATACAGCAGAAATAAGCTTTGGACTACCAGAAATACTTGCAGGCAATACTGGACTAGATAAACCTGATTTTAACCCAGCATATCAGTTCCTATGAAAAGCAATGAAGGAATTGGGCCTGAAATTTGCAGGAGATTTCTTGTATACATTTTAATTCTGTTCAGGTTTGGCTGATATGGCTTTGGGGAAATAAGTAGGTATGAAAGTAAACACTGGTCTGGATACTGAGGGGAGATGGGGGACTGTATGCAGTAGTATTTGAGTTCATTCTTAGCCTCCTGTTGTGGCTAATGCTATTCTTAAACCAGAGTTGTTGTTTTTTTATGTAATTGCTGATAGAATCTTTTTTATATAATTGCTGATAGTGGTGATATTGGTTCGTTGATTTTCTTGTTTTTGTTTTTTTTCCTCTTGTGGAATCTGTATATAGTTATTTCTCAAAGATGTAATGGCTGCTAGGAGCTTGTTAGGTAAGTGGTTTCTGAAGACCAGAAGCAGCTGCCTTTGCTTTAGATCTGCAGCTAAGATAGCTGATGCTCTCTTGATCTTCTGCTAAAAAGAGAGAAAAGATTTCTTCTCCAGGCTGCTAAAATTTTTTTCACACCTCCTCCCTCGTTTCCCTGTGCAGGCTTAAGAGGTATATTCTTATGTACACATTCTTTTCTCTGTACCAAAACAGTTTCATATATTCTGATCATCTTTGTTCAGTGACGTTTAGTCAGGTTTTGACTGATACTGAGTGTTATGTTTTGTGTGATTCAAAGTCTTTTTGAACATTAAATCAGACCAAGAAGGAAAGTTGGGGAATTCTGAAGTTCAGATTTCTTTTCTCCCTGTGGGTAGTTGTGCTTGGCTGTCTGATCTCATCTGTCACGAAGGTATCAGTGACTGTTGCATAAGGCATTTCTGGGCCTTTCATCTTTATATCTGTTAGTGGGTTTTTAATTATTTTTTTTAACAATTCAATATTTAAGCTAAATCTCTGCCTTTTCATGCTTATGTGTGTAAAAGAGTAGATTGCAGGAGAGACATCTATGAAGTTGAGAGTTTACCTCCCTGTCTCCTGAAAATTGACTGTACAGTGTTTTACATTTCAGCTAGTTACTTATCTGTATTGTGTTCTTCCTCCTTTAGCTGTTAGGCTTTCTTAAAGTCCTCTGGAAACCCTGAAATCTAGATGGCCCATGTTATTTCTTCACAGAGCTGTCAGCTCTTGGAATTTCAACATGCTTGTGGTGTTTTCTTTTTCCTTTGAAACACAAACTTACTCAGTAGATGACATTTATTCATATGCCTGCCAACATACTGTCCAGTTTTGTTCTACTGACTTGCCCAGTAAAGACAGGATTAGGAGTTGAGTTTTTGGAACCCTCTTTAAAATCTTGCTCTGTTTGCCATCTTCTGGTATTTGTGTGGCTTTAAGGAAGACAGTGCAGCTCTATGAAGAGCTTAGCTGTTTTGTAAATAGTTCTTCTAGTGAACTTCTAGTTCTTCTGGTGAACGGTCAGCCATCCTGGCAATTTGTTACTACTTCCTTCCTGTTTGTTTTATAATTGTTTTATAAAGTGTTGAAAAAGCTTTAGAAATAGGAGACAAGTCAAAGGAGCTCTAGCTGCAGTTGTTGGAGGGCTGCTGCGCTGCTGTGGAGAAAACTGAGGTTAAAGCTGGACTATGCTGTTTTAAGTTACTCTCAAATACACTTGATACACATTTTCCTTTGCTAAACAGTTATAGCAGAAGCAGTGGAAAAATGGAAGATGGAGAGAGAGGCAAGACTTGCGAGAGGTGATGAGGAGGAGGAGGAGGATGAGGAGGAAGCAAATATCTACGCTGTCGATGATGAGGTATGTGATGGCTAAGGGGATGTTACTTTTTTCTGTCTTCTGTGCTGCCTCCTTCAAAGAAGAGTTATTTCACTGAAAACCTTTCTGCTGTGCTGAGTTCTGCCTAACTTCCTGTTCAGTTGTCCTGTTTAGTAATAGATGAGTATGTTTGGTTTAAGTTTAGAGAGTGATGAAAGCTGGTGGCTAAGAAAGGTGTTTTGCTCGAATGAAAAATAGCAAACAGCTTAGACCTTGTTATGACTACCTGTCATTGCCTGGACTGCTGGTATTTGTAACATTAACAGTGCAATGTTGAGTCATGCTTCTAAGTACGATCTACACAGGGTTTTTTCATACTTGAATTCTAATACAAGGTTTTGCTGATGGTGCAGTCATTGCTGTGACATGGTTTTGGTTCTTTATTTCCCCTGCACCCAAAGGTAGTAAAGAGCATTCCTAATGCTCTCTGAGTTTTGTGAAAGGGATATGGAGCCAGTTCCTGCATCTCAGTTCCTACCTAAGTGGGTTTGTTGCTAGAATAACAAAGGTAGCCCGTAAGTTAAACCCGGTCATTCCTTCGATGTCTTGTGTTGTTTCTATTGTCTCATGGTTCATAAGCCCAGCTCTCAGGTGTAAGAATGAAACAGTGCAGTCACACAGAAATGGAAAATGATATGTTATTTTTGAGACGTGAACTTTCTTCTTGATAGCTTAGCTCTTCTTTTGTTTATAGATGTGCTATGGCAGCCAGAGACATATGGAAAAGGGGGGGATGGTGGCTTTATGTTCGTGTTACTTCCACAGAAGAGAAAAAACTGTATGAAGAACAAAAGCAGCAGTCCTGAAAACGTAAAACAGCATGAGATCCGAATGTGATGCTTGATATGTTCTGTTGTTGTTTGGTCCTATACACCTCCATCCTGCATTTGTGTATCCGCATCCATTTTCTGTCTGGCTCCTTCTTGCAGAACTGTTTGACTTCTTCAGAAAGCAAACCTGATGTGGCTTCTTTTTTATTTATTTATTTTTTTTTTTTCAGTCTGATGAGGAAGGTGGCAAAGAAAAAGAAGGTGAAGAAGGCCAACAGAAATTTATTGCACATGTTCCAGTGCCGTCTCAACAGGAGGTAAGACATTAGAAAACTGAACTGCAGGGACATGCTCCTGTAATTTTATTCTGTATCTGTTTAGTGCTCTTGCAAATGCTATGAAATTGACCAGAAATAAGGTACCACTGCTATATCCATCTTCATCAGAGAGTTGCCAAAAGTGTCGTAAGTGTTGCATAACACTACAACACATTCACACTTATCATAGAATCGTAAAATTCTGGGAGAACTAGACCTGGATGTAGTACTCCAGGTCGGGTCTCATAAGAGCAGCATAGAGGGGGAGAATGACTTCCCTTCTAACCACATTTCTATGAATGCAACCCATGATATGATTGCTTTTCTGGGCTGCAAGAATATGTTGCCAGCTGCTGTTCAGTTTTCTGTTCACCAGTACTTAATGTCCTCCACAGGACTACTCTTGCTCCCTTCATTGTCCAGCTTGTGTCATGCAGCCAATATTTGTGTTGGAGATTGCCCTAACCCATGTGCAGGACCTTGCATTTAGCCTTATGAATTTCACAAGGTTTGCACAGGCCTACCTCTCAGTCCTGACAGACCTGGATGGCATCTCATCCAGCACCACTCCACTTGGTGTTGATAGCAAACTTGCTGAGGTGCACTCAGTCATGGTTGCTTATGATCAGTTATTTATCAGTTATGATCAGGATAACCCTGGTTTCCCACTAAATCTTTACCGTGCTTTTCTACTACTGGTCTAACTATTTTTTTCAATTTAGCAATTAGTTCTAAATTGCAGTTTGCTCTCACTTACCAAAAATGATTTGGGTGGCTTGACTTTGAGTGACAGTTATGGACTGAAATAGCTCTAGGATATATATTGCATTAACCATGACAGGTAGCTTGATATGTAACACAGTCAGGAACATTATGGAGTTAGAAATGTGTAGGTATGTGTAGGTATGCCTTGATGTCACTCAGATGGGCTTGTGGTGTTTTACCACCTACTGTCATCTTGTTAGATTACAATGCTGTATTCTGCTGTGAAGTCATGATTCTGTACCTTCAGCAAAATATTTTTAATGGGTTGTCAAAACTGTGAAGAGAGAAATGCTGATTGAAAACATTGCTTTCTGACTGATGGTCTTCTCTAAATGAAGAGAGCGTAACAGACTGAAGACTGGTTTTGACTTAACCATTGATTTACACAGCAGTCTCTCCTAGTTAGGCAGTAGTTAATTCAATCTTTTTTTGAAGTGTCAAATCATTCCATGCCTTACGCCTGTGGGATTTTGCATTCTGGATTCTGAACTACAATTGCAGCTAACTTCCTCATAGAAAAGGGGAGGGGCAGAGATTTGACATAAAGACATCCATTGTGTTGCTTGTTTTGACTGCCATGAGCATTTGAATATTAAAGATGAAATTGCTGATTCATCTCTGTTCCACTAATTTGTAGTAGCACAGGCCTCTGTCACTGCTTCTTTTGCATTTCTCTCTTAATAGCTGGGCATTCTTGGTTTCAGCATCTGAGTTAAGCTGAATGTTTTCATGTTTTTATATTTGCAGATTGAGGAAGCTCTTGTACGGAGAAAGAAGATGGAGCTTCTTCAGAAGTATGCTAGTGAAACTCTGATGGCACAGAGTGAAGAAGCAAAAAGACTTCTAGGATTGTAACATTGCACGAGTATGTCCTGTAGTTCTATAATCTGTCCTAAAGCAACAGTTTCTTCTATTCCAGCAGCAACAAGTTTAAGCTCTGAAAGTCCTGTGAGTAGAAAGAGTAAGCTGTGATTAAGTTAGTGTTTTCTACAAAAGGGAAAACACCCTTTTTGTTTTATCTGCTAGGATGGCTTGATTTTGGTGCTGAGAAAGATCAAGCCTAGTTTAACTTGATCTCTGCATCTTCAGTAAGCAGTCTTCAGTCCTTTCACTTTGTGTGTCTATGCAGTGGTGCCTCTTACAGGTAGAGCAGCAAGCCAAGTCACTAATAAGCAGTGAGAGAAATCTGACTGATGGTTCTGCCATTCTGTATCCTAACTGTAAGTGTACACGTTTTTCTCGTGTTGGATTTAGCTGACCTGAGTCCAGAAGTAACTTCCTCTTTGATGCCTGGTTAGTTTACCAGAATAGCCTAGGACCTGTTTCAAAATGACTCGATGGGCAGATCTTACGATTGGCTTTGAAGGTGATTTGCTTCTTTATGTAAACATGTCTAAATTTGTTGCCATTTTTATGGTTTATAGCCATGTTTGTGTGAATTGCCTGAGTGCTGGATATTTCAGCAGCCATTGTAAATACTTGCATCTTTACAATACCTTGTTCAAATATTTTTAGTAAAATTTTTGTACAGACTGATGTCTTGCTTCATTCTGGCTTAAGGATCATTTTCTCCTTAATCACCATGAAAGAATGGGATCATGAAGTCAGACATGCAGTGATTTGCAGTTGTGCACCCCTGCTGCTCACAGCCTATGTGTAGTGGTAAGAGACAGCACAGTAGAGGACCTGCTTAGGGTCTTACAGTGACCCACGCTGTTGTATGGGTCTGAATGAAGGGAACTTCAAACTGTACAGCCAAGGAGCAGAAGTGCTATCTATGGAATATAGTGTTTAACAGCTAACCGTGCCAGGGAGCTACAGAGTTACTAATTGCTTTTAATTTTGATTTCTGTTTTATTTCTATTTCTAATTTAGCTCTGTTGCTACAAAGCAGCAAGCTAGTAAGTTTCTGACTGATTTGGTGTGCTTTGAGTTGCACTGTGCATCTTTCTGACGCTGTTCTTTGGTTTTTGCTGCCCCTTGAGTAATGGTTTCTGGTCTCGTTTTTATAAAGTCAGTGCACTTGATCTGCAGGCTGTTTGTACTGCTGTGGAAGACAACATTTTTTCCCAGAGTTTCTTCCCTGAAATGTCTGGCCACCAAAGATGAAACAACAGGCTCCTCCCATGTTGGCTCAGGCCCATGGACTGGCAGTACTGGATCACAGCAGTGTACTTCACCTATGGGATTGTTCAGTGTGTGCAAGCTGCCCAGCACTAAGCCACTGAGTTCCTGGAGCTTACTATGTTGGCAGGCAGCCTTTAAGTCCTTATCATTGGTCAACAAACCACAGTATGACAAAAAGGGGAACCTTTGTAGGTTCCCTACCTGGTGTACAGAACCTGCTTTGGCAGGGGGGTTGGACTCAATGATCTCTGGAGGTCCCTTCCAACCCCTACAGTTCTGTGATTCTCTGAAATATAAAATAAAAAGCAAACTGGAACTGCCTAATGGGCTTGCCAAAAAGGCAGTTAGAGTTAAAGCTCACTTGTAACCTTTGCAACCATGCTTCTAGTAGGCTGTATTTTTTTGTTGTTCAGTACAATGACTTCTGGTGAAATGTAAGAAAAATGCAAAACTTGTTATGCTCTGCAGATAACCAAGCTAGACTTAGCGGGGAATAAACCCACTAGATTTTATGGCCTGCTGTGGTTTGGGAGTTTATGCACACCTGTGGTTGATTCTTCTGTCACCATAAGCATGAAAGAAAAGGGACAGACAGAGATTTGGGACAAAGTAATGAGAAGTGGCATAAAAATGAATATTCAGGAAGAATGAGGAAAAGTTTAAAACAAGATAGTAATTGTATTCATGTTCGAAAGAGTAGCTGACAGCTCTGAGCAGGACCAATGTAATGGGACAGAAGTTGTTGAAGCAAATGCTTATTTCCATTGACCAACACAGAAATGGAATATATATATAAAAACGCAGTGTGGAGCTGTGCAGTGCAGGCTGCGAAACACTGCAGCACTGCATGAGGAATGTTCTTCAGCATGTCTGAGCCAACAAATTGTGCCGTAGTCATTTCTCAGCAGTGACCTCTAGCAATACCTGCATAGTGCTGGCTTTGCAGGCTGTTAGGCTGCTGGCAAGTTGCTGTAGCCATGAACCTGAACTAGCAGTTTGGCTTGGCAAACAGAATGGTGCACAGGCTCTGCGCTAATTGCTGCTTTGGGTGTGCAGCTGGACTTAGAGATGTGGATGTAGTGGGCTTCTAACTACCACTGGTGCAGCAGCTCAGCTTTGACTGTGCCTGGGTGATGATGATCGCTGTGTGTGTGTGAGCATGTGCTTTTGTGTTGTGGAGTTCTGCGTTGTGCAGGATCCACAACAAGCCCAGACCGTGAAGGAATGATCTCTGTAGTGCTTGAGTTGCTCTGTTCACCACAGCGCTCTGCTCATGCTGTTGTGTTTCAGAAACGCACTGGCTTTGTTTCATTCCTGCCACCTGCTGCATCAGAGCCGTGTGGGCCCCGGAGCTCCGTTTGTCCCTTCAATCTGAGGGGTTGGTGGGAAGAACGGCTCAGGGTGCGGTGCCGGGACTGAGCGGATCTGCTTGACGCGCGTTAGCCGACAGCACTGCGGGGTACCCAGCCCCTGGTAGCGCTGTTTGGCTCCTCGCGTTTCAGTCCTGTCGCCGGGAAGTGCCGCGATGCCGGTCCTGCATCCGAGGTACCGCAGTGCCCCGTACAGATGCGATGTGCTTCTTTTTCGAAGGGCGGTGACCCCGAAGCGCCGGGACGCGTGCCGCTGTTGTTACAGAAGAGACGCGCCGTTCCCGGTGGAGTTGCCGCGCCGTGCCGCTGTTTCCCGTGGCGGTGGCCGCGGTTCTGCCGGCGCCGTGCGGGCGGTGTCCCCGCGGCTCGGGGCTGGGCGGGGCCTTCCGCGGGGCGGGGCCGGGCTTTGAAGCCGGGGCGGCGGCGGCGCGGCCGCTCGTGCAGCTCCGCCATGCGCTGGGCGCTGCCGCTCCGCGGGCTGCCGGGGCCGCTCGGGGGCGGCGCGGTGGGGCGGCCTCCCTGGCTGTCGGCGTTCGGAGGGCGGCGCGGCGGCACGGCGACGGCTGCGGGGAACGGCGGGAAGGTAGGAGAGGAGAGGGCAGGGCAGGGCTCGGCCGGGCGCTGCGCGGGGCGGGGCGCGCCGGAACGAAACCGAAACGGCGCCGGGCGGAAGTGCGGAACGTGGGGAACGGCGGCCGCGGGGCGGGTTCTGCGTTCTGCCGGGCGCCGTTCGCTGTGCGGCACGTGGGACGGGTGTTTGCTGTGCCCTAAAGCGAAGGGCTGCGGTTACGGAAGGGAGAAAACAGGGCTGTCCGCGGGAGCTCGTGTGCGGAACTCCAAGCGGCAAGCGGCGCGGATATGTCAGTGATACCGCGGTGCTTTTAAGGCACTGACTTCGTTAGGTTGGGCTCTATAGGGGAACTCGTGGGTAGGCAGACGTGCTCTGAGTCGCGGTTTTAGGGAAGCGCTCGTCGAGGCTCGGCCGGCAGCCACGGACGGCGGTGTCCATGTTGTCCGTGTCAGCGCTGTGCCCGGCTGTGGGAAATGCGTCAGATGAATAATCGATGGGGAGTGAAGCGCTGCTTCGGAAGGCAAGGTGCCTTTGGGCTGGGTTCTGTCAGTCTGTCCTTTCAGAGAGCTTCAGCAGCAAATGCTGTTCCGGCTCCATTGCCTGCAGTCATTCCCCCCCGGTTCTCGCTGTCACGCTTAGCACTGGCCCTTATTCTCTCAGTCCGTGTTAATCCTGAAGCCCTGGACTCTGTTTCAGGGCTGGCAGAGGAGTGAAGCTTGGTTCCTTCTGTTGTGTCCCTTCTAACCTGGTGTGGTAAAAGTACTGTCCATGGGCAGCCCTGCCTCACCCAGCTGGTTATGATCCTTGTGGGCCGATGAACCCAGTTTTTCACTTATTTAAAGACAGAGAGTTAAAATTCTCAGTAACAGCTTTAATGAAGTGCCAGCTTTAACAGCAGGCATTAGTGTGCTACGTACAGAACTAGGAATTGCTGAAGTACTGTATGAGGGCCAGGAACAGATAGCTGTAGCAGGGCTAGGGAACGCAAAGAGGACGAGTGGCAGCAGGAACAGTTCCAGCACCTGGTTGTCTTGTAAGGGAGGAGTCTGTGCAGTGTGTGCAATAAACCCCTGCCTGCTCCTGAAACGTTTCCATTTCTTGTTGCTTTTAGTGGTTTCTGTCAGTATTCTCTGCATTAAAATTGCCTTTTGGCTCCCAGGTCAAGTGAAATCAGAAACGGGCTCACTGGCATCTTGCCCCTCATTTTACCACCTTACCTCAGTTTGTTCTGGTCTCTGAAACCACACAGACTGGGCAGAACTCATGGGTCTGTGGATAAGGAGAAGCAAGCTGTAGTGTTGCAGCACGTGCCTGTAAGACACATTAAGAAGTGCACAATAAAAGATCCATTCCTTCCCTGTGGAAGTGTGTGTTTTAACTGAGCTTCAGGTACTGTACTTTTTATCAAATGTGTGTGTATGGACAATTAATGCACTCCTGCTTTTCTCTTCCTTCTCACAGCTGAATGTGCTGCCATCCTTTGGGTTTCTTTTTGACATTGACGGTGTGCTGGTACGAGGAAAGACTCCAATACCTGCTGCAAAAACAGCCTTTCAGAAGCTGGTTAACTCTCAGGGCCAGTTCTTGGTGCCTGTAGTATTTGTCACCAATGCAGGGGATTGCCTTCGCCAGAAGAAAGCAGATCAGCTGTCCCATGTACTGGGAGTTCCAGTGAGTAGCCTAAATCCTACGTATTTTCTTACTTTTGGTGAATGCATCTAACGCACGATTTTCCATTACGTGCTGCTCAATGAGTTTTTGTTTTAGCACCATAATTAAAACCAGAGCATTTCTGAGTTTTCTGTCCCCATCTGTTTACTAAATGAATTTAGAGAACCTTGTGTTTGTGCTGAATAGAGGAACTGTGGAAGCTGGAAGGGTTGTGAATTAGTGGTGTAGTTATGTCTTTTTTTCTGGAACTATCAGTACTTTAGCTGTGAATATTAGGAAGAAATGATACGACAGGGTTTTATGTTGACATGTATGATTGGTTTGTAATTTGTAGAATATGCATATCTGTTAATTAAATCTATGTATAAATAACTTCTCTGAAAAGCAATATGCTTCTCTTTGTTTTTAAATTCCAAACAGATTTCACAAGACCAAGTGATGATGTCTCACAGCCCGCTGCGGATGTTCAAACGTTATCATCCAAAATGTGTTCTTGTATCTGGACAAGGACCACTGCTTGATATTGCTCAGGAGTATCTTTAAAAGGACAAAATAAACTTTCCGTTGGAGTATTTTCCTTAATCAAGTTCAGACCAAATATTTTAGCACTACAAATTTAGTATTGAGAGTTCACTAATTAGCTACTTTAGTTCATAATGTCAAATTTAAGTTTTGAAAATGGTTGGTGGTTGATTTTTGCTTCAATTTCTTCTACGCTTTTTCATATTGCTATTACATGTCTTTAATTAGGAAGGAAAAATGACCATTATTTCTTTGTCTTATGTACATGTAGTGAGCCTTTGGCATAAGGGTTTGTGTTCTCTTGAGGATGAGAACATGGCATCCTTCAGTACTCTGCAGTAAATCATATAGTTAGCCTTATCTTAGAAATGGTATTTCAGAGCCTGAATTTATTCTTTCTGTTCTTTCGTTTCCTGTTATCATTCTTCAGGTCAGCCTGCTCAGGTTTGTTAGGGATGTTAAGAGAGAAGAGTGTGATAAGATTGAATGCAGCAAATAAGCAGCCAATTTGTTAGATAGCATTTTTACAGGGGATAATCTTATTTTCAAACAAAACCCGTAGTGTTAATTCTAAAAGAAAATCCAGTGGCTCTGCTTGTATAATCAATATATTTAAATGCCTGTTGTTTCCATACTCATTGAGGAAGTCTTATTGGTAGTAGCATCCCTGCTGCTTTTACAAAATGAGCAGATTTAGTTTGGTTATGTCTTAAGTGAGTTGAAATTAATGGGATATATCTGTATTTAAGAGTACCACTATGCAGATCTGGGAATTTTCTCACTTTTTGCTCCTTTCTTTTTTTTTTAAACATGTTTCTAAATTTGCCTTATCCACCTGCAAGGCATAGTTAAACCTTATTGGTCAGTCCACTGTTTTGCAACAGACTGAGCTTTCCTTCCTATAATAATTACTTGAGTTGTTGACTTTTTATGTTTATGTAAAGATAATCTTGGGGGAGTACTGCAGGTGTTGAGTGCCTTCTTCCTTTTCATCTTGTATTTTGAGCCAGCTCTCTACTCCATTTCTGTCAAGACTTCAAACTTCATATAGGACTTTGTAAATGAAGCAATGATCATTTATCTCATGCAAGAAAAAGTCTTTGGTAAAATGCTTACAATCCCAAATAGTTTGTTTTACCAGATGATAAGCAGCGCGTGTGAACATTAATTGTCAAAATTGAATTACAGATTTTTAAAAAAATATTTTGATATAAGCAGTTCTGCATCCTTAACTGGTGTTCTCCCAGCCTTGGGTTCAGCCAGCCTGTCACCATTGAGATGTTGAGGGCGAAGCACCCTCTGCTGGATGTGGTTGACCACGACAGAGCACCGGGTGTTTTGGTGAGTCTGTGTTTAAATATTTTTATTTGGTCATTAGATGACATTCAACTGTGGAGGTCAATATTTGAACTGTAGAGCTGTGATGTTGTCTTATGTTGCATCGTGACTTTACTTTTATTTCCTGCTTCTCTATTTGTTTCATGGCAACATTTTTCAAGAGCCGTGCAGAGTTTTCCTTCTGTTAGTGGTAATTCCTTCACAAGTATTTGCACTTTGTAACTCACTGTTGTGTGATTATTACAGATATCTAATTCAAAATTTCAAAAGGCTTATTGGCTTCCTTAGATGCATGGAAGATGAAGTAAGCTTTTTCTTCCGGTAGAGGAATGTTGTGGAACTGATTCTGTAGGCCATGAAGTTGCTTTGGTTGCAATGATTTACAGCTAATGAACTTTTCTCCAAAAGGCTGCTTTTATTGTTTGTATGGTTATTTAATTATATCTAAATATTAACAGTACCTACTGCTAGTTTACATAAGCAGCATGTTTTAAACTGAGTCTTGCAGAATTTCAGAAAGAAGTGAATGCATATGCCACAAATACATGCATGTATATTGTGCATATACAGGGTCAGTAAATAAGGGGGTTCTTCCCTTGTGTGTAGTCAGAAAGGTCTTTGTTATGGTTCGTACAGTTCATTACTTAATTATATTATCTCTTTCCTTGCTCCTCAACCAGGCACATTCAGAAATTCAAGAGACTATTCATGTTTTTGTCACCATGGGCTGTAGATCACGAAGTAAAAACTGTTTCTTTAGCAAATATATTATGAATTAACAATATATTTCTTCTTAGCACTGTTAAAGGCACGTACTTCAAAACAGGTATTTCAAATCGTTTGTTAATGCTGGAGGACTGTGTTACTGCTATAGAAAAATAAACATCCATGCTTCTGTGCAGAAGTGAACCATCAGCTGAGGCTCTGAGCCTTGCCAGAGGTAGTTGAATAAATTGTCTGAAGCTTCTGAATGTGGAATGCAATAACTTGCCTGGTATCCATTTGCTGCTGGATTTCGGTTTAGAACTTGAAATGCAGGTTTCATAGTAAACTGGCCTTGGTTGCTGGAGTAGTAGCTGCACCAAAATAGTGCATTTCCTTTCAGTGTTGTGGAAGGCAGCTGTGGGAACTGTACTTGAATTTTATTCTCTTGAAATAGTAGCAGATGTTTAATCTTGCAGAAAACTTTCACTTTTTTTCTTATTTCAGTACCCCTCTGCTGTGGAGCTTCCCAAGATTGAAGGTCAGTTATGTTTACTTAATTTGTAACTATCCCTTAATAGAGGGATATATTATACTTTTCATTATCGTTAGAATTTATTTTCATACTGGTCATATTGGGAAGTTGGCTGAGACATTTCTAAAGCTTCCTCATTGGTGACATCTGTTATTGATACAGAATGTATAAGGTGTGAAAAAACTGTTTTATGTGTACAGTTTTCAGTCATGTGTTTTTAAAGTTTCCAAAGGAAGGAGAGGTCTGTTTTCCTCTTCTATCTTACTTTAGCAGGCTGTTACTGAATTCCTTTTAAATATTAAGAATGAGTTGACATGTTCAGAAATAACTGGTCTTGATTTCAGGAGGGTGACCTGAGAGCTGTAGAGTGAGAAGTATCTTGTTTCAGCATATCATATCTTGGCTGAATCTTGTCTGAAGAAAACATTAAAATAGAAACTAGCCAAGGATTAAAATAAAAGTGCCTTGATTTTTGGAGACTAGAAAATTGTGTAGAAACAGCATCCAAATCCTGTTTTAACATGAACAAAGTAACATTACTGATGGATTATTTCAATACTGTACATGAACTTAGAGAGTTCACAGAGGTACAGAGGACTTAGAAGTATAATTTATAAGTTAACATTTTGTGCTGTGGAACAATCTGGCCATTGCAAAGAATCAATGAATTTCTTAAACTTCTAGATTTTGCATTGGGAGCTTTGTTACTTCTGATATTCTTTTGTGAAAGAGCAGGAAACATTAAAACATTATGCAGGTATTTCATTTTGTCACCTTTAAATCAAATTAATGTTCAGCCTTGTTAAACCAAGCTTGTATCAGAGGTATGGTGCCCTGCTAACTCTGTTATGTATTTCTTGGTTTTATAGCTGTCATTTTGTTTGGGGAGCCTGTCAGATGGGAAACCAACCTTCAGCTTATAATAGATGTTTTGCTGACCAGTGGCTACCCAGGAAATCCATATCACCATGAAAATTACCCTCAGATACCTGTACTTGCTTGTAATATGGATCTAATGTGGGTAGCTGAAGCACAGTCTCCAAGGTAAGTGCAGCTATAACACCGTACAGGTATGCCATGTGACATCTTAGGTTTTTCCTCACTTCTTTAGTACAATTAATAGTCAGTATTTCCATACAGCATTTTTATATGGCTTTATGGTAGATCTCAGATTCAAATACAACATTTCAAAAGCAGTGTGCTGTCAGCAAATACTGCCTTATTACTACATGTGTCATTGTATCCAGGAAATCAGTTGCTGGAGATAAGAC
This sequence comes from Lagopus leucura, assembly GCF_019238085.1. NCBI lineage: Eukaryota > Metazoa > Chordata > Aves > Galliformes > Phasianidae > Lagopus > Lagopus leucura. Next base: position 6,467,939 of record NW_024962277.1, on the reverse strand, counting down.
TGCTTTTATGACGTCAACTTTTTTGTTTCCCCACTCACAAAAGAGAGCTTGAAGGCTTAGAGTTTGTCCAAAGGGAAGAAAAATTCAAATCTAAAGTTTCATTTAATTAGGTACTTTTTTTTTTGGTTTGTTTTTGTATTTTCCAACTTACAGTTTCTGGCAGGGTGAAGAATTGTCACGCTAGCTAAAAGCAATGAGTTCTGGAGCTGAAGACAATATAGTGTAAAGGAACATAGGAAAAAATGAATAGAACACATAGGACAGGATGGCATGATCTCTGAGAGTGTTTTATTTTGACTTTAACAGAAGGCAGTTCTTTAACGTGTTTATTTCCCCTACCTTCCCCCTCAGTGTAAAATGTGAACATACACTGAAATAGAAATTGTTATTATTGTGACCTGATAACGGGTTTGATCTCAGGTAGGTGATCTTGTCAGATATTCCTAGTTGGTTATGAAGACCACATCTAACATTAGCAAACTATGTGTGTATGCTAGTTCAGCTAGAGTAAGGTGATGAGAGTGTGTGTGTATAATGTGTAAAAGAATTAAGAGGCATATTTCCAGTAGTGTTCCTCAGGTAAGATCCAGTATTAAAACTGAAATAAAGTTTGCTTTTTCCTTCGAGTTTGTTGCTTTGTCTGTTGGAAAGTGACTCCCTGAGCATGTGGTTTTAAACTGCTGTTAGTGTTTACTGGAAATAACTTTATGCTGATTTATTCAGATTTCTTGAAACAATGAACAGGGTGGAGAGGGTGAATGAAGTGATATGTATTAGTTCATGCCTAATTCCACATGCTGATTTCACTAATGATGTAAAGCTGCTTTTTTGGTTATGAAATTATGTCTTTTACTATTTTACTGCCTTGGTTGATGAGCTGCATCACTTGCTGCTCGCACCTTGCTTGAGCAAATAAATTGAGTTATCAGCAGCTTGGTGCAGTGTTAATTTGTTCCATGATTTTTTGCATCTCTTCTTGAGAGAAACCAACGAAGTTTTTGTTTTCACATTATAGACTGCATTTTGGTATACTCTTGTTTTTAAAAACAGAATAACTTTCCTCCTGTTGGTTTCTGACTTTCCTTTTCCGTTTCTCCTCTTTGTTATTTCAGCTGCTTCTGTTCAGTCACTGCAAAGAGCAGATCACAGCCTAGGCATTTTTTCTAAGCGTGTCCCTTCTATAAATGATCAGATCTGTGTAAATGCATGCAACACCATTACAAATATGTTTTTGAAACCAATAAGAACATAAAACATAATTGGAACAATTATGTTTTCTTCATTATTATCTTTATGGGTTAGCTAATCAGCACTTAATTATTATTGAAAAAGCTGTGGGTATGCTGCATGCAAATGGAGAGAAATCTCATAGTAACAGGAATTGACTCGCAACAGATAATGAAATAAAAAAGGTCTTGTTTTTTTTCTGTGTGCTTGATGTAATTTGGTTTGTCACATATCTTTCCATCTTCTTAGGTTTGGGCATGGGACATTCATGGTTTGTTTGGAAAACATCTACAAGAAGATTACTGGCAAAGATCTGAAATATGAGGCCTTAATGGGCAAGCCTAGTGAATTGACCTATCAGTATGCAGATTACCTTATCAGAGCTCAAGCAGCAGAAAGACAGTGGAAGCAACCCATTCTAACTCTTTATGCAGTTGGGTAAGAAATTATAAGTCTAATGAATACATCAAGAAATTACTTTCAAGATAAATACTGAAAAATAAAAACACACAACTCTTTGTATGGTTAGGCCCATTATGTCACTGCTGGGGCAACTGAAAATGGTTAGCACTGTGTTGTACCTAGGTGTTTTCATGCCTCGCTGTTTCTAGCCTTCCACTTGATTCTTAGATGTATGTACCATTTCTGTGCAAGTATGAAAGGGAGGATTTATGTTTCTTATTAATTTATTTAAAATGCTCTTTGAGCCTTTAACAAAAAGTTTGTGAGGGGTTGTTTTGTTTTCTTTAACTTAGTGGTATAATAACCACAAGCTTTGAGTATGACATTTTAAATATTTAAGTATTATAAGTATGACATGACATTTTAAGGAATGTTGGAGCTAGAGTTGATTTGAGGTGTAATTGAACTTGGTCATATACAACTATGTGTGCAGTGAGTGACATTGTAGAATCATTTTAATAGAATGAGATAAAGCTGTGTTTTATCAAGGATTGTTCCAGAATCTCCAAGATGCTTGGAAATATAACCTTATTAATGGACTGCTAATAGCTGTCCTTGCTTTCCCTTCACCCTATCCCAGGTCTGGAAGTCTCAGTGCGGAGAATTTTCACTCCTATTAAATGTCACGGTTAATGAAACTGCATAATAAAATTGCTATATGACTGGATTTTCTCCTGTGTAAATAATTCCACACTAAGTTATGGAAAATGCAGAATACATAGTTAAAACCTTGATGTCCTTTCATACACTTGGAGAACTAAAATTGTGCTGCTGACTGAAGTACTATTTGTATTTCCAGAGATAATCTCATGACTGATGTCTATGGTGCTAACCTTTACAATCGCTATCTCGAAGAGAAGAATTCCAGAAAAGGCTCAAAAACATGGATTCAGGCCAAAGTTGCTGGTGGCAAAGGGTCTGCTGCTCTCTCTCAGGATGATGAAATAGCCAACAGCTGGGAGAATGAACTGGCATCCTCTGCTGCTACGCACTGCAGGTCTGTTCTGGTTTGTACTGGGGTTTACAACCCTCACACAGAGGTACCCTTGGATACCAAGGAGAGCAGAACTGAAACGATATTCCATGGCCACAGAGATTTTAGGTTTGATCCTGGTTTAGTAGAACCAGATCATGTGGTACCAGATGTTAATGCTGCTGTAGACCTGATCTTCCAGTTGGAGAACTTTGCTCCTAATTGACGTGACATGATTTCTTCAGGACTCCTCAATGTTACACTTGTCTTCCCCAAAACTGTGCTTTAAAATCATGCCACAAACTGCTTTTTTTTTTTTTTTTTTTTTTTTTTACTTTTTAACATATAGTACTATAAAGTATGAAAGTAGATTAATGTGCTTAATATACTTAGTATAAGACTATATAAATTAAAAAAAATCTTTAAAATTCTTTAAGATTATATAAGTATAAATAATACTTTAAAAGTATTTCAAACTAATTTATTGCTTTAGCTGTTCTTTATTTGGATGTTATTCATTATTTTAGGTATTCCAATAGTTATTTTTCATAATTGCTTATGTTTTATCAGTCCTTGAATTCCTGTGTGACCATTCATTCTTTTCTTTCTTGAAAGATTTACCTTCTAGTTATTGGAGGTTTTTGATAGTGAGACTGGGTCAATCACATAATTACAAATTGTTTGATATAGAGCACAGTAAGTATTCTGCAAAAGATGAGCATTCTTTCAAATATGTTGCTTCACATAAAAGTTGAATTCGAGAATATTCTGTGTCTGTACTCACTCAGATGTAACCATGCAGCCTTTCTTTTTATCTGTTTTCCAATGTATCTGGACCTGCATTGCTGCTATGCTCTGACACGTAAACCCTTAAAAGAAACGCCAGTATAAGCTGATGAAGGCTGAGTTGTTAACAGAAATTTTGGAACTCCTGCTAACTGAACAGTCATACAGGGAAAGCAGCAAATAGTGAGTGTCCTGTGTGGTGTAACACCTGGCTTTTTCGTTGTTGCCTTTTTATTTGCACTTCTGTGGGTAATTTTGGAAATTGTTTTGGGCATTTCACCTGGGCTTCTCCACTGAATGAGTGACTGCTGTTTGGGCAAAAAGTGCCTACTAGTTTACTTGAAGCTTTGTACCACTGTGGTAGCTGACTGCCCTCGAGTGTAATATGCTTTGTCTTGTGTCAATGTTATGTGTTTGGTTCATGGATTTTTATAATTGTTCATTTTTTAAAAAACTTATTTTTATAAAATACTTCTAACCATTTTAATCCAAAAGATGTATTTGAAAATGTCTTCTGTGTTGGTTATAACACACTGAGATAACACTTGAGATAAGCTGTGTGTCTGTCCCATATTGCTTGGAAAACATAAGTCAATTAAATGCTTAAAAATGAAGTCAACTTACATGGAAGTATCATGTAAAATCACCTTAGGACTAGTGAGGTGTGGGATCTGTTTTGTTTCAGAAATAAGAAATGGTACAACAAATCTGAGAGTCTTCCAGAGTTCTTGCAGAAGCAGAATGCTGCCTTACAAACATTCTCAGCTGGTGGGGTAAGGAGAAATGATGTCCTGGCCAACTTCTATGCTGCTTATTATCCTGAAATCAAAATCTGAGTACTCTTCATGTCATGAAGAGAGCAACAGTGCTGCCATTAAGTCAGGCTTTTGTTGTGTTTTTTGTTTGCATGCCACTCCAGTCACTTCCACTACTGTCAGGATTGTTGATTAATTCACTCATGTTTCATAAGTAGCTTTCAACATACCTTGCTGGATGCAGGGTTTTAAGTTTAAGGACACTGTTCCAAATATTGTATTTTGTTTTTATTCACTGGAAAACTATTACAGCAGTCCATTCTTACCTTTCTTACTGTTGCAGCAAGTGAATGTGTCAATTTCTTTCTCTCTTTTCTGTAATATGCCAACTACTTACGAAGCATGCCAAATGTTTTTAAGTAAAGAATGTTGTTAAGGTTTTGTAAGACATCAGGATAACCAGAGTTGTGTTGTTTCAGTATTGAAGCACATTGCTGAATTCTTTCTTACTGGAACCCGTTTCAGACTTTCAGTGAAGCAGGGAATAAAAATGTGGAAGTTGATGAAGAAGGCACTGTTTTTCTCCTTTTATTTTTCTCCTTTTATTCCCCCCCAGATAAGCATGAACATTTCAGCATCAGTTGTCATTTATCTGTCAGCACAAAACAAAATATAGGCAGTTGGTGCCACGGATGATGAACAAGGATGACCTATATATTGGAATTACTGTAAAACTTGAAAGAACTGTTGGCATACTAAAGCACTGGCCACAGTGTGCTAGCTAGCTAGGCTTGTTCCATGTTGTACAAGTGAAGATGCTACACTGGCAGACTTCTCCTTTGAATGTTGTATCTTGTTAACTCAAGAAGTGGTGCAGGTGAGACTTTCCTTCAGCGTGTCATAGAACATTGCATCAGAGTCAATAATGCAATGGGTAACACTGTCTGTTAGAAGTGATGCTTTAACGTGGTAAATTGGTACATTGGTAAATGAGTTAAATGTGGAACTCTGTAGAAGAAATGTTTCCATTACTTGAAAGGTAATGCGTAAAGTGAAAACCAGCATGGTAAAATGTTCTGTCTAACCAGTGAAGTGCGAGATGAATGAATATCAGGTTTGTTGAGAGAAGTCTCAAACTGTGTTAACTTTTTCTCTCTTTGTCCTCCTACGTGGATTTTCACTTGTATTCTTTTGATGTGTTTTGAGCTTCAGTGCTTACCTCACTGAAATTGGCAGCACGTCCCACGTGTTGTGTTTGGTGTGTTTGGCCGCACTGCTGGGTGTGACAGCACTTCTTTCAAGGCTAAAATGTCCTGTTGGAAATGCAGGTGGCCCGAGATGCTCTGGAGTAACACAGCAAAGTCACTGTTAGCAAATGCTGGGGGTTGTGGTGAAGTTTCCGTCGTTAGAACTTGTCCTTCATTTCTGCACTGGTGGAATTTTCTATATTTGAGCATTTTCTGTAAAAAAAAGAACCCTCCAAAGCAACCTCTGAAGAATAAGTCCTGTGCTTTTTACTAATGTGAATTTGCAGTATTTTAAACTCCTGTCATGTATGCTCTTCAGTTTCGTATCTTTTTCTTTGGGAGTATTTTTGAGGAATTTAAGGAGTTAAAGTTTGAGGAGTGTGATGCTTAAAACACATTTTAAGATATTTCTCCATCCATATATTTAAAAAAACAAAAAAAACAAAACCTTGATTTAAAATAAAACATATGTCACATCTTGGAACTCTTAAATGTGAAGAAAGGAACCATCGGCTTTGCAGCACGCCTGCACTTTTGAGCTGGGTGCCGTGCGCCTGTCGGTACCGCTGGCTGTGGGTTAATCGCGCTTCCCGGTGCAGCTGTGAGAGCCGCCTCAGCAGACGGGCTGCGCTGCCCTCGCGCGCCATGCCCTGACCAGCCATGCTGGCGCTGCAGGCGGGCCGCGGGGGGGCGCTGTCCGCCATGTTGGCTGCCCGCCATGTTGGGTTGCCTCAGAGGGGCGGTGGGGCCGGGTGTGGGGAGGCGGTGCGGTGGAGGACTGACAGTCTCTTCTCCATGCTTTTATTCGTTCAAGTAGTAGCTACCGCCCTCACACGTTCTCCGAGGTTCAGGGTATTTCAAGTTCATCCTCGTGGACCAAACTCCATGTTGTTAAGTGGTAAGTTGGTAAAATGCTGCAAAAATGGCGGGTGCCAGGATACTGTCATCCTCTCATCCACTCTTGGTTTCAAACAAATGCTAAGCACTTGGTCCCTCCTCAGTCAGTGTGTCGGACGCATTCTGCCCTAGCAGTCTGAGAGACGAGCTCAGCATGGTGCGCCTGAAAGCAGCAGCCAGACGTTGCTCCCCAGTTTGGCTGTAGGTGACTTCAAATATATCAGTCATGTTAGATTTGGGAAAACATCTGAATCCTAAACAACTGGTTGGGCTTTCTTCAACGAGAGATAGGGGAAAGAAGTGACACTAATTTATTTGTTTTTCCTGTGAAATGTGAAAAGGCTATAGGAGCTGAAAGGCCCTGGAGCATCTGGGTTTTGTTTTGTGGGTGGATTTGCAGAGACCAGCATACAACCATTATGTTTTCCTTGCACTGGATTTTCAGAACTTCAGTTTGCCAGCTCTGTGTCAGCTATTTCTTGTTCAGAACGTGTTTCAGAGTGATGCATAGAAAGGAAAACTAACAAATGATTCACAGAAACATTTTTCTAAGCTTTGATTTTGCCACTGTGATTTTTTTGTTCCCACCACCTACCTTTGAATCTCAATAGGGTAAATTACTTGTTAGATGCAATTATTTTCAGTGCAGTTTACCAAGCTCATAGTGTTAGCACATGGTGACACTGAGGTATCATTCTGCCTTTGTAATGACTGAATATAGTGTTGTAAACTGATGTGCAAATACATCTGAAACTAATGCAGCTACATGTTGTTTTCAGTTATGCTGATTGCACAGACAGCTGAAGGTGTGTGAACTTGCTCAGGCCAATGGCTCTGATCACTGACTAACACAGACTGTATTCAAGTATTTTGTATACAACTATGGATTTTGGGGTGATGAGATATATCCTGCTTTCAACATTCAAACAGCCTGCACATCAGAAGTTTCTGAAAAGAGTGTATGGTCAGTTCTATGAATAACAGATCAATATGTATTCAAAATAGCAAACACAAAGTAAACCCACCTGAAAATCAGCTGAGCCTGAATCTCTTGCTTAATTAATCTTAAAAGATATTCTTCTTTGCTTTTGTTGATCTTGTATGCCAGGCTAAGAATCCACGATCATGCTAAACATGTGCAGTTAACACCCAGCTAGGCTTCTGGCAGGTTTATCTATTACCTTCTGTAGCAGAAGCAGTGCTTGTAATGTAGCTAAGAGTTTTTCTCAAAATTAGAAGTGCATTTTCAATGGGACTCAAGTCTCACCTCTTGCTTTATGACAGTGTATCTGTGTTTACGCTTTCCACTAGCTTAATAGTTAAGTTCCTGGCCATAGATGAGGGTGCTTTAATTTACAATAACTAAATAAAATCAATGTTTACATTTAATTGTAAACATTGAGGAAAAGTTATCTGCACCTCCAACATGGAAGACTTTGAATCCTTTTTATGTGCATGCATTTATGTAGGTGATGGACAATTGTAAGTATGTGTAAGAGTCAAGTACTGCTTGTTTAACAGAATACACTGAGCTATCTCGTCTAAAATTAAAAGAACAAACAGCACTGTATAAAGGATACAGAATTTCTTAAAATTTTCATTTTTTTTGTTTTTGATAAACAGCCACAGCAAATTACATGCATAAAATAACCACAAAAGATATTAATTGCCAAATGTTTAATTAAATTTTTAATGATACACAGTACAATGTATCTACTAGACTACAATTCACAACATAAAGCAGGTTTTGTATCTGCTTAGAAATATTCTTCATAATAAATTTATAAATAGATGAAGGTAAAGTATAAAAAGTTACTGTAGTATGCAAGCTTGCTCCCTTGTCTCCTCATATTCCAAATGACCCAGTCAATATTGTAATAAGAGAAGTAGTTAGTGATGATTAGAAATGTACAGCCTGCATCTCTCAAAGAAACCTTGGAAAAAACAGCAACAGATTTGTCCTAGAAAATGCAGAATACTTTTAACACTGTTATCCTCTAAACCCTTCACATCATTTCGGAATGCAGTGAATGAATTCAATATGAATCAGAGATTTGTATTTTCTCCCCAGCAGGTGCATGCGCCAGACTCACTTGAATGCTATTGACTCTCTGGAGTTGTGCATCTCAGGAGACTGGGTGTTCCAGCCATCAGGTATCAGTGAGCGAGGCACAAAAGAGGGAAAAGTTGATTGAGAGCACTGAGCACATCTGACTATTGAAACTCTTAGCGTTTCTCCACAAAGGCAACATGAAATCTTAACACCGTTACAAGTAACTAAATTCACCTTCTGCTCAGTAAGCCTGTATCTATGCTGTACCTGGGAGGTGGAGCAGTGTCTGGTCTCGTGCATTGGGTCCCAGGTTTTGAAATGGTATGTTCACATAGCACCATTTCAACACTCAACTCTACCGACTGAATCCCTCATATTACGCCACCGAGTTTTAGCAGTTACTCATCAGTACGTCGCTCTCTTAAGAAAACATACATAGAGTTTTCTTTTGTCAAGTATCAAAACGCTTTTCATACCTAGAATGATCTATTTTTGTACCACTTACAAAGGGGAAAATCCTTATCTATGCACAGCATTGAAATAGGGAATTAACATGAAAAATAAAGAATGAGTATGCTTTGCTTTCTGCATGAATGTATTTTTATCTGATAACCATTTCCTTTTTCTGAGAATCTAGTTCCACACAAGTCTTGTGCTTTTTTTTTTGCAGCGGTAATTGCTGAAATTCAGCTCTTAACTCTTATGAGTAGCTTCCAATTGTCAAGGCAAGTTGGCATGCCATGTTCAAAAGACAGTCTTTCATACCTTTGTTTTCATATGGAATAGTTTAGATAGTCAAAATGGTCAGATGTTCTAAAAAGGCAGTTTCTAAGGAAATAGTCTTTCATTTAATGTTTTCCTGTTTCTGTTTGCAGAAAGATGTTATGCGTATATTTTGGTTGATTGAATGATTAGAAATCACAACTGCTAGCTTGCCCCAGTGTTGGTCATGTGTAAGGTACTTAGAAACTTGGATCCCCCAGCTAGCTACCACATTTGAATAATGTGTCCTTTAAGATGTCTTGGTTAGTGTGGGGGGCTTAAGACTGAAACTCCTATGGTATAGCCAACTATTAGTTTGAGTAAGAATAAACTTAATAGGGGAACTGTTGTTCCTAGTATCTTAATCCAGAATGTAAACATCAAAAATATAAATGTAGAGTGATATTTTGGTTTATGAGTAATTTTAAAAGGACATTTCACTTGTAGTAATTCAGCTGGAATACCCAAGTTTGCATGGTTAAGCAAGCTTTAGATGGAAGTGGCTTAGATAGAAGCAGCCTTGGGAAACTGCTGTACCTACCAGATGCCTTACCCTGCTTACAGCACCTCATCAGCTGAATGAGTGCAATGCATGTTAAGATCTTGTCACTGTCACAGAGGTGGGAGAACTGTAATTCCATGTGCAGAAAACCTCTGGGTTACAGTCCCACTGTGCCCCTTTAGAGATTTGTGAGGAAATTCTTCTTTTTTTTTTTTTTTTTTTTTTTTTTTTGTATATTTGCGGTTGAGAGAATAGAAATCAGTATCAGCAGTTCAGTTCAATAATCAATTTGGAAGTAACTCAAGTGAAATCTAAAAACGTCTTGCAAAAGAAAAATACAAAGTAACTTTTTAATGATAAAAGAGTCTCAATTTTTTCTTTTATTGATTGCAATGAGGTTGTATCTGATCCCCCACTATTCTCAGAGCATGTCCCTGGAGAAAGGTGATGTACTTTTACATTAAGCTACTCTGTTATGTCAGCTATAGTTCAGCATTCCACTTTTGTTGGAGGTAGACAGCCATCAAAAGTCAAGCAGGAAAACCTGTAACTACTAGTGCAGAATATTACTTTGAGAAGAAAATTACCTGCTTTAAACTGAGCAATCATTGACTAAACTGCCCAGATTTAATGAGATAAAATAGAAAATTCTTCTTGGCTAACTCAAGCATAGGCTTTACTTTTCTCATTCTCGGGAACTTACTGTTAATTTGTTTTCCAGTGGCCTCATACAAATCAGTATGTCAGAACAAGGTAACTGTTGATACAGTCTGCCTTCAGTCACACCTAAAGGTATAGAGGTAACTGGGGTACCTGCTGTTATCAGTATTAGCGTGACAGAAACCCTTGTTGAAAAAAGACAGTAAAAACAAAGGAAATAAAAATTAAAAAAAAGAAAAAAAAAGCTCTTTTGTTCTTCAGACTAAAATGAAATGATAAAAAGGGGTACAGAGGGCTAAACATGCCAGGAATCAGAATGTCTTGTTGTAGAATAGCTTTTTTTCCTAAAGTATGTGGTGGGGACTGCATGGAAGTGCTTGCATCTGAGATTTTTGCTTTGTTAGCAAAATAGTTCTATGACTATGTTCAGTAGAGAACTAGCATGACCTGCCCAGAAAAACTAACGTGTGCAGGAGGCTTGTTTTCAGACCAAGATCTCAGTGGGATGGTCAGCACTAAAAATACTACAACATTAGAACTGAGATCATATTTCCCAGATCTTTAAGTCTCTTCCTGTAGGGAGAAAAAGAACTATCAAATCTGGGAAGAGCTCCCAGGACTGACCTGAGATGGCAAAAGGCATTCAAAGGGTAAACTGGATGCTGACTGGCTGTGAGATTAAATGATGGAGGTGTAAGTCTCAGTGGAATAATATACACCAGGGAAGCACTAGGGAAAGGCTTTGGTGTTATCTGAGTGTACCACTGCTCAGATGTACGCAGAATGTTCAGGTTTACTGCAGTAATGCATTTAAACTACATGTGACAATCTGTTCTTCATATAAATCTGGTTTCCTCTGAAGTCAAAGAAACAGCAGTAAGAGCCCTGGTTTTCAGGAAGCCCTAAGAAATCTACGCTGTGTACAGAGAGCTTCATTTGGTTTTGTTACTCCCTCATAAAGTCTCCTCCACTACACTGACAGCAGTAAAATCATTAGGACTTTTCTTCTGTTCTCATGTTTTAAATTATGTATATATATATAATTTGTTTTGCAAAACGAATATTAGCATGTTTCTAGGTTTACATCTATTTGATACAATGGTTACGTAATTATAAAATCCCATCCATTATGATGGACTGGATGGCTAACCAGAGGTAAAATTAGCTTAAATCAAAAATCAGTACAGAGAATAACACTGCCCACGCTCCTGGGAACCACGTTCTGCTGATGATTTCAGTTCAGTATTTGCCTCTGCATTCCATTCTTAATTGTTATAGGGCAGGGATCAATGTTCCCTTCTGTGTTTATGTAATATTTTGCACACTTTGGGCACTGCCAAAACCAAATGATAAATACCTGGTCAGCCAAGGAGATCTGCTTAAAGGCAGTTAGCGCACCATAGTCTTGTTAATGATCAGCTGCCAGTAAACAGGTCTCTTGGCAAAAGTTTACGCTGTGAACTGTAATCATGTGCTGCTGAATTATTCACTTGATGTACATCAGCACATTTGTAACCTGAGAGCTGAAACCATTTTTTTTACCTGTAAATCTCAGATTTATTGCTACTCGCTCTCTTCATCCAGGTAGCTTTTAGAGTTAGAGGACAAAGCTTACCTGAAGCCACAGTCCCTGTCTTTTTACAAAAAACAAACCACTGAACCAGTGAGGGTCATCACTGGAAAATGCAGTGAACAAACCACTGACAAATCTCCTGTTTTCTGACTGAGACAAACCCAGCCTGCAGGCAGAGTCACAACCTTCAACTGTAGAGTAAGAGAGAAATGGGAGCTAATACTAAGGAAAGGTCAGCTCCTTGGTCTGTGGCTACTCATTAATAGACGGGACTTGAAACTAAGGAAATGGATTTCTCCATTTACTGTAAAATAATAATAATAATAATAATAATTAAAAAAACCTCACTGACTGCACTGGAAGATCAATGTTACTTTTGTGTCTTGATGCAGTTTTAAGTTGATTTGCTGTATAAACTACTGATTTTGAGTAGTAGCAATACTGTCCTTAAATGCACATGAAATTTTATCTGCATGGATTAAATAATTTGGCACTAATCCTGCAGATACTGGAGGCTGAGCTTATCTGAGTGTCCATGTGCATGCATGCAGACCTGCAGGACTGTAACCTACAGATGTAAACTATGAGAAGTCATGACAAGTCCAATGCTTGCTTTCTGTAGCTTAAGGACCATCTAACTAGGAGGAAAAACAGCAATCAGGACTGAATTTTAGCTTGGACTGTCTTCATAGATTTTCCTGGGAGCGGAATGCATGATTTCCAGGCAAAGTTTGGACGATTCTAATTTTTGGTTTTTAGCTACCACTGGGAATTCACTGCCTGCTATCTTTGGATGTAGGAGAGCTGAATATGTCCTGCAGTGCTACTGGGTATGTCCTCTAAATGCTACTGAATACTGTGGCTTAATCTGCCCTTCCATATAAAACAGTTGTGAAAACAATGCTAATTGAAAAAGGTAAAGCCCTTTCAGTCTTACAACTGTAAAATTTGAAATCTAGGCCCTTAGGTTAGAAGCAAACAGGATACAAAGCCAAGCAATTCTTCAATAATCCTACCTCATACTTCAACAAACAAACAACAACAACAACAAAAAAACGCAACAAAAACCCACAAACAGAAAGACCAAGGAATGATTTAATATTTTCTGTATGAAAATGAATAGCACTGAAATTAGGATCTAATAGCCCTTTCTTCAGTCTTCCAGACTTTCATGATACCTGATATGCTGAATGGCTGAAAACAGGTGTAGCCTTGGTAGCAAACCAATCCACCTGGTCAAGATCCAAGATTTTCAAAAGGAACAAAGTGACTTCACTTCATGTGGGTGCTTTCTGTAAATGAGCTACTTTAAATTATCTAGATTGGAAAAATCATTTGTCACTTCTGAACACCTTTGCTTTAAGTGCAGATCTGAAGATAAGCCTGCTTCTGCTCCTTTTTCTAATCTGAGTTTGTGAGGTGCTTCACATGTAAATCCAGGGAGGACTGCTGCCATCAGCATTTCAACTGTATCTACAACGTGCAGTACAGAGCTGAATCTGAAAGACAACTATGTGATTATGAAATCTATTTTACTTCATAATGTGAGTTTTGAGCAACAGTAAAAGATTTTCCCTGCTAATTGTTTTTAAGAAATAAACAGCAATTAGTGACAGGGAGAGAGAAGCAGAGGAATACAAAGGGGGGAGGCAATCCCTCATGAAGATGCCAGACTCTTAAAACCAAAAAGCTGCAATGCATGCAGTTCTCAGCTGATGTGGAAGTCTTCTTTCTAATTACATGCCCAGATTAGATTTAAAAAAGATGGTTAAAAATCAACCGAATCCTACTTACACCACTTAAACAACAAACACTCTGGTAACATTATATCAAATGTATGACCAGAATTAACCCTGTATATGACCGTGAGGCACGTGGCAAGGGATGGCTACCACTCAGTTCAAGGTTTCTCCAGTTCCTGTTTCCAGTGGTGCAGGTCTTGAGTTTCAAATGAAATTAATAGACCTGAGGGCAAAAAATCCATAACACTCACTAGTAGAAGGGTGTTATCACTGCAAACAGTAACAAATGCAATACGTTTTCCCTCTTCTCAAGACCATATTTAAAATGACTGAACTGGTCCAACCCTGCCTGACAGCAAGTCAGATATCAGCGTGATATCGCTCAGGGTGATTTTGCTATCTGTTAAAATGATAACTTAAGAAAATGAAAAAAAAAACCAACCTGAGAGAAGGCTGCCCTTCCTGGGCCTGTTCCATTACTAGCTAGCAATCCACATGCCCTTGGACAGATGACTGCTATTTGGTCCTGTATCATGGGTATTTTGGAAATTGAAATACCTTTATCAAAGACATTCCTTGTCACTTCTAGGCTTTCTGGTCACTGGTGGAGCACTGAGGATTTGAAGAGACGCTGTCAAGCGTGCCTATTCTAGAAGTAACCTTTGCCAACAATTCCATGCTAAGTGCTTCAGTACTTTGGATGTGAGGCAGTCTTTTCCAGCCATCTGCCTCCTACCCTGCATCACCAGTTCAAAGTTTCTTTTCCCATGTCGTTCCTGGCATGATGGTTACAGAAAAGGAAATGGCAGGGAAAAATGCTGATTATGTTTTCACAAAGGGCCTAACTTTCAGGACTACCTCTCAGAAGTCCCCTTATTAAAAAAAGAAAAAAAAAAGACACCAAAGCAACCAGGATTGTGTCTAACTAACTTCTACAAAATGGCTGGTTTCACAGGAGGAGGAGAATATGGCTACTGTGCTACTCAGCATTAGGGTAAAGCACCATCTAAATTCCAGTAAAGTCAGGGATTTCACCTAGCTCATATCAGCAACCACACCCCCAGCCTTCTACAACGTCTTTGCTGTCAAGCTTGATGCTGTCAGTATTCTTCTCACTGAACATAGGGCCTCCATGCCTCATCATGAGCTCTGTAGCCATCTTCACAAAAGCCTCCTCCACGTTGCTGGAGTCTTTTGCAGAGGTCTCTATGGCACAGATGATATTATCATAGTGTTCAGCCAGACTCTGAGCTTCTTCCAGCTGAACCTCTCGAAGGTCACTTAGGTCAGACTTGTTTCCTGGAAATAAGAAAGAGAAATTTATGATGACTGTTTATGCCAGAGCTAGAGTTTGGTAGAAGGTTGTCATGTCACCAAGGGCAGCTGTAGAATTTCCATTCTTGGAGATTTTCAAAATTTAACTGAAAAGGCCCTGACCAACCTGACATCAACCTTGCTTTCAGCAAAAGGTTGGACTAGGTCATCTCCATAAGACCCTTCCAACTTGTATTTCGGTGTGACTCATATATAGAACAGAAAAAGTCAACAACCAAAGTGACAGGATTGAAGAGCAATGGCTGGAGAAAGAAAAGTGGGTTAGAAATCAGAGCTAAAATCATTTTGTGAGAAAAAAAAGAAAAGAAAGACCCAGTGAAAACAACAGCAGTCTTCTGGTTCCTAAGGACATCTGGGATACTGAAGTACTAACAGATTCACAAGCCTCAAAAATGGTGTCTGAGTCAGAAACACTGGAGCTGGGAGGCAGCATTTCAAATAGGGAACTGATGGATTCTAATTGCACTGAAGTTCTTCCAAAATCCTCGGTCTGCTGAAGGATGTGGGCACACTGGTCCATCAAAACACGACTGCTTGATATGATGGAACTTCTTGCCCTAGAAACTTTACAGTTGTACTCATCAGAATAGCTATATAGCAGCTCTTCTTCAGAACCTGGGTATTTGGGTACTTACTTCACCACTAAGTGAGACACAAGGGTTTAAAAGCTGGCTTCTGATACAAAGCTGCCTAATGCTTAAAAGAACTCAATCAAAGCAGACAGGCTTCTTAAGCATATTTGCCTGATGAATCAGCACTTTCTGATTAAAAAAAAAAAAAAAAGAAAAAAAAGAAAATTTCCAATCAGCTCTATTATGTACATTTTGATTTCAAGCAAAACCAAAACTTTCAACCATCAACAGGTACTGTCACATTGCCCAGCATCTTGTAGTACTGAGTATTAATATTTTCAGTCTGATTTTGACTCACCAATCAGTAACTGCACAATGTTGGAACCAGCATACTTTCTCACATCCTCGATCCAGCGAGGAATGGACAGGAAGGAGCCTCTCTTGCTGATATCATAGGCTAGGATTGCTCCGTTGGCGCTGCGGTAATAACTCTGTGTGATCGTTCGGAATCTCTCCTGGCCAGCTGTGTCCCAGATCTGCAACTAAATAAAACAAAGCATGCAATGACACACTGGCTAGTAAAGGTCTTAAAATACATTAAGTTTTCCTGAGTCAAAAGATAGGACTTGATTCAATCGCCTTGTCATAAATCTCCCTTATGTGTAACACACTGTTGCATTATACTTTTCATGTCCTTTCATCATGATTTAAGGATAACAGTGTATACTGGAGAACTTTTCCATACTTGGCTGCCTGAACTTGTTATCTGCACTGAGATGCTTTGGGTTCCAGCCAGTGAGCTCTGATGCAGCCTGCTGCAGCAGACTATGAAATTATCACTTTGGAGTGTTTAGACCTATGCCTCTGTCACTTTCAGATACAAAGAGCTTCCAGACACTTTGCTTTTAGGTGGTAGAACAGACTTCATATGGGAAGGAAGAAGAAACGCTCAGCTGATGTACTTTTGCCTAAACCCAGTAGTGTAAAAACTATAGATTTAGTGTCAAGTTTTGAGTTCCCAGTACTAGATGTTCCAGAGGAAGAAGCCAAATAAAGAGAGAGTGCACAAATATAATATCCTGCTCATAGGGAAAGTTTATTTTTAAATCCTCTTGTTTTGCAGGTTGTCTAATGCCCTGGAACATGACAGCTTATATCATAGGAGCTTTTAATCTAAAGTAACTGTGGATTCTCATTCTCCATATAAATCTCTAATTCTTTCTGAATCCTTCACAACTCTTGGGTGCAAGCAATAGTAATAATGGAAGCAAAGATTTGTTTTTTGCTAATTTTAAATTTCACTTCCTCTCCTCCTCATTCCCAAACGATGATAAATGAGACACCATTGCTTTTTTGTGTGCATGTGTGTGTTTGTACAATTCATTACATTCTGTATCTCCTCTTAATTGGATCGGACATAAGTAAATACTCTTGAGTCTTATTCCTCATTGTGGACCTTTTGTTAATTTGTTCCCCGCTCTGAACCTCCTTCTTTTAAAAAGCTGGTAGTAACTTCAGTGATGTTTTACACCAAGCAGTACAGAACCGTGTTCAATGTATTATTTTACAAATCAGTATTTTGTTTCTATCATCTGACTCTGCTGCATGAAAGGATAAGACTTACTTCAAGAGGCGCCTGGGTGAGGAGCTACAGGATAGGGTTTAGTAGCTTGTGCTAGCAATGGTAATGGGAGGACAGTTGGACCAGATGATCTTGTAGGTCCTTTCCAACCTTGTGATTCTATGATTCTATGCTCAAGCAGAAATTTTCATTTTGAAAAAGGCTGTATTGACCAGATAACGTTCCTACGCTAAGTAAGCATTTAGATCTCAAACAATGTGTGTACAGCTTAAAAGGAATCGATTCAGTGAAGAAGTACTTCTCAGTTTTGGTAAGTTTTCTCAGAGAAGGGAAAGGGACTGTAATGGACTCAAGAAACCACAAAACCACACTTATTATTGGAACTGTTAATGATCTAGAGAAGTAAGCAGACAATTACTTGATAAGGAAGTTAATGGCAGGCTTTTTATGTTCTCTGTACTCAAGTCTCCCACTAGACCTTTTTGTTCTTTATGTAGTTTAAGTTTCAGCTCTTAAGGTCATGTGCAAAATAAGGCTAATGATGATTACCCAACTCCTGGGAGGAACTGAGAGATATTACACATATAGAAGACTTAAAATATTTTTTTAAATAAAAACTTTTCATGTGGTATAAAATGATTTACCTGAAGAAAGACTAAGCAAGCTGTTCTTGGGCCTTATGCCATATACTGAATTTCGAAACCATCTCTACATGTACCTTCCATAGAATCACAGAATCGTGGAAGTTGGGACAGATTTGAAGAGCTGACAGAGACAACCACCTGCTCAAAGTGAGATCAAAACTTAATTCTCTGAGGAGGATTTGCTCCATCATTTTCTCAGTGCCCAAAATGAATCTGATCAGTCTGTAGTTGTCAGCATTTCTTGCTCTTTCTGAACTCGAGTATGACCTGGTGTCTCTCATCCTCACAGATTTCCACAGTTGTTCCACAGCAGTACAGCAACATCACAGTGACATCAGGAAGCTCTTACAGCACTCCCAGACATTTTTTACTCAAGTGTTTATGTCTGTGTCTTCACAGGACTAAATGTACAAAGTTGCTGAAGCTCCGAATCTCTGCTGGGAACAGCACAGACCACAGGCTTGATCTTCTGAGGAGCTCAAACAGCAATCTTCCTCCCAGCCCATGTGCTCCAGGTAGGTTCTCATAGAATTTTGATGCTTGTGCTTCTCTAATTGTCATTTCTCTTTTATGTAAAGACAAAATCGTTCAGCTTTTTGTGAGATCTCATTTATTGTGGGTTTTTTTTCCAACGCTGAAACTACAGTACGTGTTAGCTCTATCTCTGTGACATAACCCATAAGCATACATACCACCTGACAGACTTTTCTGTCGCTGCTCCCGTCGCTTCTTGCAGAAGGAGCTAGGTGAGTGATCACTCTATTTCAAACAAAGTCAGGCAAATAAGGACATGATTTGCTTAAGCTAAACTAAGGCTACACCATCATCAAAGACTTGCCCTACCAGCTGCATAACCTTGCCCTCTTTGTGCTAGCAGCTGTTAATCTGACTCACTATATGGCTTCACTCACAAATGTACCTAAAAAATAAGGATTTTTCTTTTGTTTGAAGAGTTAACACTTTGTAGTCAAAATCCCTGGAGATTTTCAAGACCAGACCAGTTTAGACCCTGAACAACCTGCTATGTTCTCAAAGCTGGCTAGTTTGATCAGGAGGCTGGATGAAAGACATGAAGTTCTTTCAACCTGCAATACTCTTGATTCTATGCTTTTAGATTTAAAAATGCATATATATCTGCCTGAAAATAAATGATGGCAGGCAATCATGTTTAACAAAGCCAATTCAAAGAGACCTGCTTTGCACTTAGAAGAGTAGATCAACCCTAATACACAGGTTGCACAGTCAACTCTTGTTATCTGAGAGCATGTGCACAGGACTCTTATGGTTCTGCTGAGAAAACATTAGGCAAAATATAGGAAAACATTCCATGTATTTATATGCACTCATGCTCCTTGGATGGTAAGATAAGCCAAATGCTTTGTAGGCACTTCAGATTTTCTGCAGATGTTTCAGATTTATAGTGTTTGTACTGTTTATTTGATTTATCAATGTGCACAAGTCTGATATATCTAAACCAAACCTGCACTGTGTTATGGAACTGTAAATACACAGCCATTTTTATGGGACTCGTGGAGTTACTTTACCAACCTGGTTATCTGAGGTGTGCTGCTTTAACTAAGATGCACACGCATTCAGAGTATGTGAGGAAGATGGAGAAGCCATATGGAGTTACGAACTCCAGCAAATCACACATGCCTTTAAGTCAGAAGGTAGTAAAATACATGATGGCTTTCTGGAAAATCATTCTTGATTGTCTGATTGGGCTCAAAGAAATCAGAGTTTCAACAACAGAAACTGACCACGTTGAAAATGGTGAGTGATAGACTGACCAAAGAGCACAGTAAATTAGTGTTATCAAATGATTTAATTTGGACTTGTCTTGCATTGATAAACATACTGTTTATCAAAGGTTAATGCTTAACAACTGGCCTCAGGACTATTTAAATAAATTCCCCTTCCCTTATTTCCTACATAATTTATTAAGTACTTTTCCAATTCTTCTAAAATACTGCAGGAGTCCAGGTTTACCTTTGTGAAGCAGCATTAATAATAACTAGGAGTCCTGCAGTCAATAACTTCTATTACAAAGACAGAAATGTCATTTTATGTTATGAATTCTTCAAAATATAGCAACTTCCTTAAATTTTCCCAGCACTAAATGGTGGATGCAAAACCTCTGCTAAATGATTCTAAACCAATAGGCTGTGTCTAACAAATCACAACACTACTCCTAACAAGTCTTACTGAAACAATCTTGCAACTTTGACAGAAGCACAAAAAACAAGCTCTGTATAGCAATATATTTAAAGTAACATTCACACATGCAACAGGTACGATAAACTGATCCTCTTGATTATTTTCACTACAGAATTTTCAGAGAATGAAGAATGACTGTTTGCAAAGCATTCTGCATTCCTGTTTGCTCTCGTGTTAGGAGTGTCAAAGTAGTTGAGAAGAGAGCTATACTTTCCTTTGAATATCAGATTACTGCTTCCAATTATAATTGGTAATAACCAATTGATTTGGTGTTTTTAGCAATGTTAGTAAATACAACTCTTTCTTCCATCTTCCTTTCATTCCTATCTATTATTTTTGTCTTCTTCCTCAAATATTATGCATTTCCCATTTTATTCTTTCTACTGTATATGATCCATTGCACAATAAATTTGGGATTTATTTGGAGTCAACTCTCCCATCAGTCAGGAGGCAAGACAGCTAACAAGCTGTAATTTTATATTACTTGCAATTTGGCCAGATAATAACACATTACATTATGAACAGAATATACATATGTTGCTCTGAAAGCAGTGCTTCCTATTTATTTCCACAGAAATGACAACACATACAAGGAGCACAATACCACCATTTGATAGTGTCAATTCTCAGCTACAAAATGCTCTTTCTCAACACAGGCACCACTATTAGCTGTGCATTTTCATTAGTGATGAACAAGAGCCTGCATGCCACGCTCATAAAAATAATGCACAAGTGGAGGTGACCCACAGTCACAGTGGCCACTGCTAAAAATGTATCACCCACCTCACCACTGTGCTCACACCCACTGTTTGTATCCATAAGTGTTCAGCAAATGTTGATGAATGTCAATTTGTACAATTTTTTCTGCATGGAGGAATTCAGATCCACTCCCTTGCTTCATACATGCTTCCATGTCAGACACCATTCTGTCAGGCTGCCCCTCTGCTGCCATGTGTCACGTGGCGACAAAAGGTAATGGAGTACTGGTGGGGAAGGTTCAGCCTCCACTTCCATACCACCAACATCTGCCTCTGACATTGTGGGCCAACATAATAAAACAGGAGGCATTAATTTCAGAGCAGCCCTTCTATTTACAGCCATAAAGTCTGAATAAAAGGCCAGAACCTTCATAACATATGGACTGAAAAAGCCTGTAAGTTAAAAAGTGCAGTGGTACATAAAGAAGTATTTGTTTTAAAATGAATGTTTGTTTTCAACAATTCTCTTCTGCTGCTTTTCTGAAGACACAGTAAGAGAAAAAAATATCATAATGGAAAAAAATATTTGCTGTATGTAAAATACTTTAAAATGGCAGCATGAAATAGACTTTAAAGATACTCCATTAATTCATCAGTCCACAAGGAGGTTCATGAAAAGAAATGGAATTTTGTTATTTCTAACCACGAGCCACAAACTTGGACTTAGGAATATCCTTGATTTTCATTGTGCAAAATCTCAGTACCAGTTTTATATTTTCTTACAGTGACATAACTGTTAAAAATTTTTGTTCTGTTTGCCACATTCTTTCTATCAGTCAAAGAACAAAGAATTATTTTATCAATAGGATTTTAATTACTATGCATTACACCAACAACCATGACTTTTGGGAACTATGGTCTCTGTTATCTAGGGTTTAGTTTGCTAAGGAGAGAGCATGTAATAAACCACAACTGCAGCTTATAAGACAGCACGCAATAAAGCATTTTTGTTCATGAAGATAGCTTTACGAAATCAACAGTAGAATGGCTTAAGTTGGAGGGGACCTTAAAGATGATGTATTCCAAGCCCCCTGCTATGGGTAGGACTGCCAGCCACTAGATGAGGCTGCCCAGGATCCCACCCAACCTGGCCTTGAATGCCTCCAGCAGTAGGGCATCTCTGAGCAAAAAATGTCTTCTCAACGTCTAACGTCTAAATCTCCCCTTCTAGTTTGAAGCCATTCCCCCTTGTCCTGTAAGAAGTTGGTCCCACTCCTGATTGTAAGCTCCCCTCTAGAAGGCCACAGTGAGGTCTCCCCAGAATCTTCTCCAATCTAAACAAGCCCAGCTCCATCAACCTTTCATCTCAGGAGATAGAGGTGCTCCAGCCCATTGATCATCTTCAGTGCTCTCCTCCAGACACACCTCCAGCAGTTCCACATCCCTTCTGTACAGGGAGTCCCAGGCTTGGACACAGCATGGAGCCTCACGAGGGCAGAGTAGAGGGGGATGACCCTCTCCCTGTTGACACCCCTCTGTGGTTACCCCTCTGTGGATACTGCTGGCCTCTGAACAGTGAGAGCACACAGCTGGCTCACATCCAGCTTTTTGTCCATCAGGACCCCCCCCAAGTCTTCTTTGTAGGGCTCTTCTCAAGGAGTTCTTTTCCCATTCTGTATACATATTTGGGATTGCCTCAACCCAAGTGCAACTTGGAAATCAAGATGGTAATCACATGCAGTTTGGGTTTTGACATTCCATTAGAACCCAACCTGCCACATCCCCACGTGGCTCTGTGTGACATGGTCTGCTTTTTAGCCCATGGCTCACAGAAGCCTGTCCCAAGATAGCTGGCTCATTTAATCCACTGGACAGTATCTCAAACTGCAAACAGAAATCTTAAAGAAAGTATAAGAAAAGAAACAGACTCGTTGGCACAGAGAGTGTACTTGTTCTTCCTCTCTGGAAGTGGTAAATCTCTGCAAATCTGTGATACCACATACTGGGGATTCTTACACTACCAGTTCTTTATGTTTTGTTACTACAGAGAAAGTTTCAGTTACCAGGACCATCTGTGAATAGCTTCTTTCTCAGGCACTAGCCTCTCTTTATGTATGATGCTTAGTCAGCTTCAGTAGCTGCTGAAGCACTGGTGTACGAGATGTCATTTGAGACATTTGAAAGAATACAGCTTTAAGATGAAAGTCTTGTTTGAGTTAGGAAAAAAAAAAACATTATCTGCAGATCCTTCAACTTTACTCCCCCAACACATTTCTTTTCCCCTATTCAACAAAAAAGCATCTAAAGGAAATCAGACTTAAAATCCTTGGGCTCCAGCTATTTCAGGCACATGTAACGGTAGTGAAAACATTCAAGGTTTGACACAGAAAGGAACACTAACACAATTAACTTGAAAATGTTTGAATCTCAAAATAAGTGTCTGATTCATACTCACTCAGCTGTGTTGAAATACTATCCTTAGCCCAACTGAAAATGAAGCACAGGCTACTGGGGATGTGGAGGAGGTAGTGTCCAAATGCTCCTTGGGACTTTTTTGGACACGCTGTTGCTCTGAAAGAACTTCTAAAGATGATCCAGTTAAAAAAATGGATTTTTCTCATTTGTGCACCGTTTGCTAAACACAAAACAAGCCTTCTCATTCCTTAGGAAGATTCTGCCTTGAGTAGCATAAATCCACAATGAAGTTGGAGCTGCACAGGGACATCGCCTGGCATGCACTGTAAGGGTCTGAACAATCAAACTTTATTTTAAACACATCTTGGATGCTTCTTAATTTGAGGAACCTCAATTAACAACATATGTGAAACACTTTTAAGCAAGTGTGTCTCACACGACTGGCACAATGAGAAGTTGCTCTTGCGGAGAACATGCGCAGGCTTGTTTGCCAACACCTTAGGATGTGACCTGTTTGGACAGCTGAAGAACTCTTCCTAGAATCAGTAAAACCTCCAGCACAACCACACCTGTACAACGGGTCAGACACACACACCTGACACTGAATTTAACTACTAGAGAAGGGAGCTCACAACAGTGTAAAATAATGCCTCCTTATTTTCTTTTTCCTATGAAACGCAGAGCAAACCTTTCTACATTAGATGGTCTGCTCTGAAATCTCAATCCAACTGGAAAAGCCTGACTGAAATTTAACCTTTGCATATAATTCACACCTTAACAGAGCAAACAAAAAAAAAAAACAGAACTCCAAGCAATGTTTTCATATTCTAGCTGCGGCCCTGGCTTGGCAGCTAACAAAAACACAAGGTAAATCAGCAGCAATATTGGATCAATTTGCCTAAATTTGTGCTTAGAATAACATTCTTCAGCCTGTGCACCCCTGAATTTTTCTAAGCAGAAGTACAGGACAATCTTAAGCAAAAGGAAGCCTCAAGAGGCCTACATTTTCTTGTCTTCTGTGAAGTACCGAGAAATAATCCACAGGTTTTGCTACAGACTGGCAACTAACGCAGGGATACTCAAGCCTAAGTACTGCCAACATGGAAGAGCACACCTAGGGAGTTAGCTTTATTTCCAGGGCTAGTCGTCTCCTAGTCCTGAAGTCCCTAGCTGAGACCCCTGGCACCAGTAACAGATACATATGTCGATCTGTGTGGCATCTAAAGTCAGCCTAGTTTCAGTGTGAGAGGAGAAACCTCTCTACTAGCTGCTCACTTCCTGGAAAGTGCAGAAGAGCACAAGCTGAGCATCTGTGTTTCCTGTTCAGCAGCTAACCTCATATGTCATAGGAAAAGGTGGAACACCACAAAGAAGAGATATCTTTGCTAGGTCTTGGACTTCTCATCTTTTTGTAAAAGGTGAGCCTTCATTTCTTCCATTTTCTAGAACTTTATCTGCTTAATATTCTGCTCACCACAATTAATTTGTAAGAAAAAAACAACAGAGAACTTTCACCCCTACTTTGTTAAACACAGAGCAAAATTCAGCTGCAATCATCATATTTCTTTCCATGTTTCATTTCAAAAGCTTTACAGTTTTACGGTCATTTTCTGGGCAATGACTGAATTTGTTCTTTTTAGTCCCATTGGGAATAAGCAGAGATAGCTGTATGTCCTCATTCCAGAGGGGAACAGCACAGGTTTTTGTACCACAGCCCCCCACAAGTTGCGGTGTGCTTCAGCCTCTCTTTCCTACTGCCTGACAGGCACTCCTGCACCCAGAGGTCACGTCTGTTGTACGGAGTTTGTGCCACGGAATAAGGATAACTTCACTGGGTAAAAATCGGGTCCACCCAAACAATTAGCTAATTTTCTATAGCACGAGAGGAGCAGAAGTCAAATTTAGGGTTGGGTTTTTTTTGTTTGGATTTGAGAACTATAGAAGCTGCACTTTCTAGCACACTCCATTAACAGTGCCTTAAGACAACTTTTAAATATATCTAATTTAAAAAGTGTTGCCCGCCTCCTCGGAGGCTGCCAGCTCCAAATCCCGTTCTGCAAATAGAACACCGCAGCCGAGGTTCGTTCTGGTTTGTAAACAAACCACCGCCGGCCGCCCGGCTGGAAAGGGCGGCACCGCTGTTAAAGTACAACCCAGCAGAGCGTCCCGGGGCGCGGGTTTGCAGCTGGGCTTCTCCCAGCCGGGAGCCGAGTGGTTACACAGCTGGTCCCACGGCAGTTAAAGTTAATATATAGGCTCGGTTCAGCCTAGTGCCCGAGGCCGTTTGGGAAGGAGGCACCGGAGCTGCGCAGCCCTTTCTCCAAGCACGGCAGCACCGCAGGGATGGATAAGTACGCAGAGGGCTGGGGAAGCCGGCAGCGGGCCGGGCAGCCCTTCGGCAGCCGAGGGCTGTGCCGAGCCGAACCGAGCCGGCCGCAGTTCCCCCCGCAGTTCCCCCCGCAGTTCTTCCCGCCGGGCCGGCACCGCAGCACGGGGTAGCGGCCGTCCCTCGGCCTCGCCGCTCACCTTCACCCGCTTGCCCTGGATCTCCAGGCTCTTCATGGTGAAGTCCACGCCGATGGTGCTGCCCTGGCGCTCCGCGAAGGCCCCTGTTTTGAAGCGCTGTACGAGGCAGGTCTTGCCCACGCTGGCGTCCCCGATGAGCACCAGCTTGAAGAGGAAGTCGTAGCTCTCCTCGGGGTCGGGGCCGGACCCCGGCGCCGCCGGGCCGGGCATGGCGCCGCCGCCCTCGGCCTTCCGCCCGCCGCCGCCGAGGGGAGCCGGGCTCTGCGCAGCGCCCGCCGCCCCCCGCCGCGCCGCCCGGCCCCGGCCTCAGCCTGGTCCCGCCCCACGCCCGCCTCCCTCCGCTCACCGCCTCCGGCCACGTCCGGCCGGGCCGCCGGCGGGGCGGCGTCGCTCCCGGCTCCGCCGCAGCCTCGTTTCGCTCGACGGCCTGTGGCCGCCCCCGAGCCGCTGCTAGGGCCTCGGTGGGACTTGGGTCGCGGTCCCACTGACGAGTGGCACGAAAACGTCAGCTGTCACGGGTAGCCGTGGGCTGCCGGCCGCTGCCGCTGGGGAAGCTACGCGTGCAAGTGTCCCCATTTGTTTGGAGTGACGTTTTCCCGATACGTTATTTCTGGTCCGTTTTACAGTTACATATACGCTGAAATAAGCAGGTGCAGTTGCACCATTAAGTCATCCGGGAAGTGCAGCCGATTTACTTCATCTTGCTTTTCATTTTTCGGCCTGAGCTGGGGTGTGGTTTGTTTCCAGAGTTCCAGCCCAAGGCTCGGGGCGATGGTTTCTTCCTGCACGGTGCTGTGCCACTCATCTTTCAGTCTGTTAACATCATGCTAAGCGTCTGACGTGACAGTGTCTGTGCGGTTGTGTATCACCTTATAAATTGGCTGTGCACTAAGAGAAATTGTCTCAGCAATCTGGTGTTGTATTTTAACTGCTACCTAGCTTATCTGCAAAACAAGCTGCTGTTTAATAGATACTCCCTTTTAGATTATGTAATGAGTCAAGATGCTAATAAAAATCAGTTTTGCTAATACTTTGATACAGCGCTTCTTGACACTCTGTTCTTTGTTTAAAAAAAAAAAAAAGCCAAATATATATTAATAGTATTATAGTAAGAGTATATTAATGGTAGCATTGCTGAATGAGAGGTGAATTTTTCTTAGATAGCTCTGCAGGACAGCTGGCCACAGCTAGCTCAGTCACAAAGCTAACATAGGCTAGCTTGGATTACTCTGAGTCAGTGGATTTTTGGGTAGTTTGGTGGTTATTCCTTTTCAAGTTCCCGTTTGGCAATCCATAGTAACCTTCTAGTGTGAGCAGACATATGAGTACTTGGTTGGGCTTTGTTTCAGGTAGTCTGCAGGTGTGAATTCAACAGGCCACTGACTTCTAGTCTGTTGATCAGCCAGGACAAAGTGTTAGAAGAAGGAAGACATCACTCTCACATTAATTAGCACTTCTTATGTTTTCAGTGTCTAAGCAAGGCACTTCAAAGTGTTTTGATTTAGGAAGATATATTCATAGAGATTTAATTCTTAATATTTAGAATTAATTGTACAATCTCATTTTAGTGCAAACAATTATACTACCTCCACTGAGATAATTACATGACCAAGTATTCCTCAGTCTTTGCTATAGATCATACATATTTACATTGGCAGTCACTGTTGCTTGTCTTAGTTAGCTTTTAGAATCAGTTAAAACAAAGAATTGCCCCACAGTCGTCTGACTTAATGTTTTCTGTTGCCATGTGTGTGTAGAAGATTTTTTGTTACTTCTCAAATTGTGAAAACTGCAAATAGTGGTTTGAATGTTGAAACACTTGTCTTTGATCCCCAGGTTCTACTGAGGGTTAGCACCTATTGCATGGAAAGCTTAGGAGAAGCAAGGGTTTAAGTCAATTTCAATTTGTATCTGCCTGTGTACTTGAGAGTCATTCATCAGACAAGAGCAGAATGATAGAAAAAAAGCACCAGAACATGGTGGGAGGATCCCCTAGGCTGGCCTTCCTCACAATCCTTTTCTCTCAGCTAACTCAATTTAAGAAGTAGTCCAATTTCTCGTGTCTAATAAAGAGGTTGAGTTGCAAAGCCTTTGTTACAGGTGCAAGATTGCTTGCACATTTCCACATTTGATAATGGAATTTGGTTGGTGGTTATATTTCAGAGCAACTGCTTGAGATTTGAAGTTACAAAGCAAATTAATTAAGTTCTGACCCTTCTAATAAATGTATACAGTGACTTTATATGAAATGCTGTGGAAGAGAACCCACAGAGGAATCCTAAAATATACTACACAGTCTTCTGAGGCACTGCTGCTGGTATTACAGACTATGCTCTATTAGAGAAATGAATTGTTCTGAGTTTTAGCTAGAATAATTTTGTAGTATTATATTATTTAGTAATTCATCCTAAACTGAAGGATATGCTGATGTAAGTAAATTGGTATCCAGTTTAGCAGCTCCTGATGTTTGCTAGTTTAAAATACTATTAGATTTAATTTGTTAATGTTTGACAGCCTTTTTGAGAAGAAAAAAAGCAATTATGAAATTTTTTTGAGTGTTTGATATTTACAGAAGAGAGGAGATTTTGTACGTAGATAGGATGGAGACCTTTTAATTCATTTGCAGAGGGCCAAGACAAATATTAATAAAGTTACCTTGAGATCTCTCACCAGTATAGCAGGAGAATCAGTTGACAACACAGCCTCTGTTTTTCCAAATCTGTATGTTTGCACTGCATGAGAAATAATGAGGGAACTGCATGTAGGTGGAGATGTTCTTTAATGTAGTTGTAATAATCACAATTAATTGGGAAGCCCCAAAGTTTTAGAATGGTTTTGTCCTGGAGAGTCTTAAGCTTTGTTCCTCAAAACCACCGTGGTTCCTGCATTAGGAGGCACTAGGAAGACTCCTGGAGTCCTGAAGAGTGATGGACCATGTAGTGCTTGTGGCCTATTCTAAAGAATTGTTGTTTTTGCTTGGCATTCTCTTATTACTGTGGCAGTGAAGCTGTCAAGTGGTAAGGAAGTTGCTGACTTAGTAAACAGGGAAGAATTTGGTGGCTGAAACTCCTCCAATGAAGAATTTTTGCATTCTTCTTGTACGTTTGCAGAGCCTTATCTTGCTCTGAGAAAATGTTCAGAATGTTCAGTGTCTCCTTCATCATCATCATATGCGATGTAACTTCTGTTATACAGCTGCTAGGCAGAGTGTACCTCTTCGTCTTATGTGACGTGTTTGTTACCCAAGGCAAGTGCTGAGTTTATCAGCCAAGCTTCAGAGCAAGCTGGTAAAAAATAAAAAAAGACTTCATGTGGTTTTTGAACTTACTGTTTTGAGTATTAGAAGCCATAAACTTTCACATGACTGTGTGATACTGGATCCGCATGATTGTGGATACTGGGTTAATTGCCATTTAAAATTCCAAATTCGTGTACATAGCTTAATCATCTGTATGAATGCAGTGCAGATTCTCCTCTGTTAAGTTTCCAAAGGCTTTCATCTGTCTTAGTCACCCATCCATTTTCCTTGTCTGTTTTCAGGAGTGTAAGAGAGGACATTCTGCTTCAGAAACTTTTCCTGTTATCAGAATAGATTTCTTAAAACACAGCTGTTAATCACAGTTTCATACACCAAAGGGTTGCTGATGAAACTGAAAACCTTGGTACCTCTCAGTCAGACTCGGCAAGTCACCACAGACCAGAGCCTAATTCCTGGCATCTGTGTGTGGTTCCTTGAGTTGACTGTTGACCTCTACCATCATCACTGCAGACTGGAGGTGCCACTTCAGGACTGTAGGGCAAGGGGAATACTGAAATCCCTTTGAACAGTGTGTGTTCCCATTAGTGTTCCCCCTTTTTTTTTTTCCAACTTCAAGCCAAATCCCCTGGAACAGCAGTGTGTACATGTATAGACACTACCAGTTGGTCCACGTGTGCACATTCCCAAAATGTTGCTTGATGTGCTCAGTAAAGAAACAGCTGGAAATCTGCATGGTTCATTGACTTTGATTCTTCTAGGCGAGATTAATGTGGTGCATGTAAATTCACCAGACATCCTAACAGCAGTGTTCTTGCAGTATCTGTATGTCTGTCTGTGACGTGTCAGAAGAGTTGGAGTTCTTGATGATAACTTTTGTCTTCCCTGGTACAGATTGCTGGGCAAGCTGAGGCTGTCCTGAGCAAATCCAACATGCTTCTGGCTCACAGCTGCAGCCCCAGGCTGACAGCTTGTCTTGTGTCTCTGTTTTAGCAGCTGTGCTGTCAGTATTTTTCCACCAATCACCACATGCTGTTTTCTTCAATTTCTTTGCTTCATTTACTTAATCTACATTTATTCCCTCTTTATTTTATTGTACTTTGATAGCATGATATTACAATGGTAAAGCGGTTATTCAAATTATGATTTGCATTTAAGCTCTTCAAGACTTTGGAGGATGGAAGAAAGAAAACATGGGAAGCTTTAACGTAAAGATGGAGCTGTGACTTTGGGTTGTAGTAGCAGAAAACCTGAAGTGGGCCTAAAAGTTATTAACCAAAGTGTGTAAAATAAATCTTTATGTGTATTGCCCAACATCCAAAAGTATACAAACTTTAGGTTTCTGTCAAGAAAAGGCATTTTTTTTCTGTAACATCTGAAATTTCATTGCAGAAATTATATTAACGCTTTAGAAAGAGCAAACAGCAGCTTGTGGCTTGTTTGGAAAATCACTCTATATCAACCCGCTACTGAGATGCTGATAGGAAAGGGCGGGGAGCTCCAGGGAGCCATTGGGTGGCGATGTTGATCCAGTTTCAGAGCCGTGTGAGTCTGAGCATGCTGTTAGGGAGTTAAAAGAACCACTTCAGGACTTCGGTTTGTGATTCATAAACAGCAATTGCTCTTTTTGTTCGGGCTCCAATAGAATAGAAATAGAATAGAACGAACGCTTGCTTCTAAGTGAGCTGACGGCAGCCTGTGGGGAGTAATTGCTGACATCTTCTGCTGCTTTGTACTGCTGCTGGCCTGAGTGGGTGGCGAGAGGCATTTTGTGCAGACCTGTGAGCAGGAGATTCCATGCTCCTGCTCTGTGGTCAGCAGACACAAAATAGGAATCCTAGATGACTTCTTAGTATCAGAGGCAAAAACAGACAAACAAAAACTTTTGACTCCAAAGGACTTCTTTCATACCAAGGCCATTAAAGGATGGACTTGTGATTTTTTAATTTTTATTATTTGTTTGTTTGTTTGTTTATTTCTGATCTAAGATAAGCTCTGAATGAGCCCTGAATTTCCTTAGCATTAGATATTCTTGAGAGGAAAGAGGTGTCCATCCACTTTTCCTACAGATTGTACCTGTACAGAACAGTGCAAGCGACCTTTAACAGCTATGGATACTTGATGGCCAAACAGGAAACTCACACCTAAAGCTAAATTAAATCTGAATGAACTTCTGTCAGGTAGCTCAGATTTGTTGCCTCAAAGGAGCTTGCTGTGTCAGTGAGCAGCCACGTACCTGCTGAAGTGACATCAGTGCTGCTGCCCATGGGCATTGTTTGGATGCACCCAGAACCAGGGGAAGGCATGCTGAGAGGTCTGCCATGGAGCAGATTGCCCCAGGAAAGGAGTTTGGCACAAAAAGCAGCCACATGGCTGTTATGCAACTAAAGCAATTTGTTGTCATGCTCTTGTTACTGAGTGTAATCTAAATGCAATTGGTATTGATGGAATAGCAAAATATTTACATGGATTTTAGCAACAGACTAAGGGCTTTTGAAACTGTTTTGTGTAGTGCTCTGAAGAAAGCAATACAATAAGCTTAAAGCAATAATTAGACAGGCATTGTTAATTTTTTCAGTGTAGTCAGTTTTTCCTGTTGATGTAAAAAAAGGAAGTTGAGTTCTGCATAAGGGTAGTTGCAGACTCAGTTGTAGCATCAGTATTTGACAAATGAAATCAGACTTTCACTTGCAGAAGGCGGTATTTGAAACAATAAATTTATATTCTCAAAATACTGGCATCCTTAGAAAACAAGGGTAAAAAGATCAAATACACTGAATCCACAGCAAGTGGAATGATTTTTTAAAAGCAGACACTTGTGCCAAGGCAGAGAGAAATGAGCTTGCTCTGTTGTAAAGCCACGTAGTTACATACAGAGCCCAGAAATGCTCAGCCCTTCCTGACACTGCAGCTGGTAGCTGTGGTGCTGCAGTTATCTGTTTGCCACCCCCACTCATTTTCCTTTTTAGTTCCTCCCTTCATGTACAGGGCACGCTGTGCTTTTACTCCCCTGGTTTCTCTGCACTTCCTGCGGTTTATCCTGAGGAGCTGAGGACCTGGCCAGGCTACTGCTGCCCAACTGGAAATGGCACTTCTGTTGTTGGTTTTTGGGTTTTTTTGGTCACATTCTGTCAAAATTTTGTTTTGCTTTCCTTGTTGCTTGCAATCTTGTAAATTAGCACAAATGCTTTAATTCTTAAGTGCCAGGCTACCTCTGGTGAAGAAAACAGCATTTGTAGCTAACTTCAGAATACACTGTCCAGGGTGGCTGCATTCAGAAGAAGGCGTTAGTGACACTAAGCAAAGCTGCCAAATCTAAAGAGCTGTGTAATGATATTACAATTTGACTCCATTAATGCACAGAGGCAGCTGTAATTGACACAGTGCATGTGTCTTTCAGCATACCCTGAGCTGAGATGTCATTTGTAGAGAGTGAGCTTTTTTGTTTTACATTACAGAGCTCCAATGCTGGCTGTTAGCATATTTGTTGAAATAAATGCCTTCCATTAATAAGACTGAGGCCTTAAGTGCAATATTGAATAACACTGTGTGTTGCATGTGTAACTCTAACATGAAAGTAGGGCACATCTGAGTTACTGAATTTATGGAAAAGAAAAATAAGAACAAAAATCCAACCAAAATAAGTGCATCAGAAACCAACCCAAGACAATGTGTGGGATGAGCTGTTGAAAAAAGTAAATAAAATAGGAAGTCTGCCATTCTCTTCAATAACATTTGCAGTAATTTGGGTGCAGGATGCAATTGTAAGGACAGAACAAAGGGATCTAGTTTGTAAGCCTCCCTTTATTTACTTAAAAATAAGCAGCTATTTTGCAAAATATGCTGAACATTTATTACTGTTGAACAAAATCCAAACAGCAGCAAAATTTCCTGATCATGAACTCCAGCAATTCATCTGTAACAAACCTAAGGGTAGACAGAAATAATGCATTGAACTAAACAGAAGTTGTTCAGGTTGAACAGCAACGTTCTTCAATGTTAAGAAAATATTAAGCATTTCAAGAAAAATTATGACCAATTGGCCATTCTTTTTAATAAATGAAGCCCACATATATGTGCCCTGTTAATTGAATTGCAGTGTGCACAAATCTACTCTGCATGTTACAGTGAACTGTGTAAAAATATTTGTTATTCATGCTCCATAATTCTGCACATGACCACTTGTCTTGCTAAACATCAAAAAACCCAAAACCTTTCAAGTGCAATTAATCCCCACAGTCACGTCTGTGCCACCAAAGATTGCATCCACCTTTTTGAAGCACTGCACTTGCTGTAAGTTCTAGGAGAATGTGCAACATTTATTACTGGTTTGCATTTTCGCAGGCATAATATACTAATGCTTTCACAGTGGATTCTGTGATCCTTACAAACTCCTTTGGGAATACTTCCTGCTTTTTTTTTTTTTTTTTAGGTAGCTGACATTGTATTCTCTTGTCTTTTTTTATATTGTTAGCATCTGAAGTATTATTTATAGCCATTTTGTGGAGTACATGGCTTAAGCAGGATACCGTGGCCTTGCTGATAAACACATGAATGTTGCTTGTGAGCCTTTACTTAGTGGTTCCAGCTTTCCTCTATTCAGACTTTTTTCAGATAAAAGCCAAGTGGTTCACAGGTGATAAACACAATTCTGTTATAGTGGAAAGTGAAATCGTCAAAGAGGAATTTCCCCCTTCTTTCAACTTATGAGGCCTGAAAAACATTTCCTCAAACTGCCATTTTTTTCTGTATCCTGTGTGTTGACACAAGCAAAGAAGTTGTGCTTATTCGTGTTATTCGCTTATTCGTTGTGCTTATTCGATATGTTTATACAAGTAAAGCTCTACAGTAGGGCATGTTACTCTTTTATCTATAGTAGCAAACTTTCAAGTTGACTGGATTCCAGTGCTTTATGACTTCATCCATTCACCTGCATTGATTGTTGTTTTGGTGTAGGTCCAGGGCTATATTCATTCAAATTCATTTAGTTTCATTGCTTGTTTTTATGACAAAAAATGCTTATCTAGCTTTGTAGGCACAAAGGAGCTTTTAGTATTAATAAGTTATTTCAGAGAAACAAGAAATATCATTTAGGAAACTCTCATTTGTAGAGTGCATTTCTTGTGTACCGTTCTGCATGATCACAAACTGGTGGTTGCCTTTTGAAGACTTGAAAAGTTCACTGCAGAGAAAATACCCTAAAACGGCAAGTGCAAACGTCATTAGTACCACATTATTTGACTTCTCCGAACTGTCCTCAACCCCTTTTTTATTTCTAGATGCATGACCTTGCTTTGGGTCAGCACTCCATGTAACCCACTGTTCTTTGCATTTATCTGTTCCTCCTCGTTCCCCACTGTGTGTCACTGCAGACTAACATTCCACAGTGCATGTTGTCTCCCGGCTATGTAATGATTTTACAAAGGAAACATCAGACTCTTCCTTTCCTTGTCTCAGCCTGAAGCCCCATCCTACGCTTTGTTACTGAGCTGTGGAACCCTCTGCCTGCAGTGCATGCTTTTTCCCTTTAACTATTCGTCCCTCATGAAAGTGTCTCTCAGCAGTTCATCTGTACTTGGCCTTCCCTTGTATGCCAGGCAGGGACAGGTGTCAGTTTAGGTTAGCAGGTGGTGATGTCTTTGTTGGCCTGTCTGTGCTAGGAGGAAGAGAGGACCAGCAGGGAAGGTAAGTTGGGGCAGGGTGTGTCTCAGTTTGAACTGCCAACAGCTGTGTGAATGTAGGAGGCCTTTGGAGACCTCCCACCTGATCAGCATAGCTTCAACTGACTGGATGGGATCACAGCATGACATGGTGTTCGTGGAGTCTTATGAATAATCACAGCAAAGAAAAAATGATATGCCCATGAGGAGCACAAGAATTGAGAAGAGGAACATGCATAAAATCCTGTGTATCAAATGTCAGTAGTAAAACTGGAAGAAAATCTCTGGAAATTTCTTGGCAGTTTAGTCAGAAATCTGTAGAACTGTGAGAGATCAGACTGAAGTGAGTATGAATGTTCAATAAGCATCCTTTATTTTAATTTCACATACAGTTTTATTTTTATTTTTTTAATCTGGGAAATTCAATGATATTTAAAATAATTTTTACTGATTATTTTCTCATTATCTGTCTTAGACATATTATGGAATACATTCAGTGGCTGATCTATAATATGTTAGTGGTTCTACTGATAGGAAACTTCCGAACCTGAGGAAGAGAACTGAATTTGTCTGCACACATGTATGATCCTACAGGCCACTGGGACTCTGAAGGGGAAGCAGAAACTCACACAAAATAAGAAAAGAATTGCTAAAATACCATGATCAGTGCTCATATCCACATATTAAAAAGTATAGGTTTTGGTAGGGCAGAGAATTCACTGGAAAAATGCAAAATTAAAGGATTTTTTAGAAAACATAGAAACTACTTTCTGTATGAGTAGGTAGTGGCAGATTGAAATTTGTCATTCAATGTATCACCAATCTTGTTTTTGAAAGGAAATTAAACTTGCTTATCTGAGGACCCAGACTTTGTGTCCTGGGATCCCTCAGTAGCGTCTTACTGTTGCAGCTAGCGTTGCCTGTGCATGCATGTTTTCTGTGGTCGAATGGTTTGATGGTTCTGCTCAAGCTAGTGAAGAGCTCATTGCAGCTTGTAGCTTTTGGAGATATGTCTCCGCAAATGCGAACGCCTAGAAGCATATTGACTTAGTTCTATTTGGCACACCAGCTTTTTTGAGGATCTCAGAGCCCATCCTAGTAAAATAAGGGTAAAGATTGCTGCGGCAATTAAAATGAGGTCTCTCCAAAAGAACTCGAGGCTTTTTATTGGGAGAAGCCTTTTGCAGGCCCCCAGCTCATTCCCAGTCAGCTGATTCAAGGGCTTCATCCTCACAGAGGCAGGCGTTGCACATCTGATGTTTGCAAGAGAGGATTCAGAGATATCTTCCAGCCAGAGTTTTAAATACAGAATATGACAGTCACAGTTCCATGGATTGTCAAATATTTTTATTTCCTCCAGGCTGAGCAAGCTGTCAAAGGCACCAGGAGAAACCGTGGTCAGGCTGTTATTCTGCAGATAAAGCCTCTTGGTGTTAATGGGTAAGGAGGGCACTTCCTTCAGCTTCCTTGAACTGCAGTCTATCTGCAAGCCCTTCATTTCCTCCAGGGGCTTACAATTGCAGGAAGGAGGACAGACTTCAGTTTGGATCACGTGCAGCAGCAATGATATGGCAAATCCTGCAGCAGTGATGAATTCTGCCTTGTTCATGCTTTAGCTACCCAGAGAACAATAACAATAGTAGCAATTAGTATGATTAATTAATTAGCTACGTCTAATTGCAGAACTAGAACACAATTGTTTCTTTCTCAGGATGGCTCATGAGGCTTCGGTTTTTGGAGGACAGTCTTTACCTTTCTTTATTTCCTATGAGCCATTCTTTCTCACACTAAGTATTTCAGAATGGTAGAATAACCAGAGTTGGAAAGGACCTACAAGGACTATCGAGTCCAACTCCTAAGCACAGTAAATACAACTGAGAGACAGCACAGAGGTTCCATTTTTTGCCTCTAATTTACTGTTTTTCCTTTATAAGTGTGCAAAATTTGTCATTGTTTAAAGTTCTGGAACAGAATGCCAGCTGATGATGGTAAAAACTAGATTAGTTTTAAGCAAAGATTTTGATTCAGTTTCTGTACTTATATAGTGTTAAAGTTATGTGTTAAAGTCAGATTTCAAAATTAAGTTTAAAAGATTGAATAACTGTAAACTAAATAATGTTCTTTCTGGGACTTATAACCAGAAGAGAGGATTTTGTGGTAAAAAGTTTGTTTTTTTCCCCTGTCCTGTAGCTTCATTTCATCATGTCTGACAAGAGACAGTAAGATCTGGATAAATGGAAATTTTGCCTATTTATTACTGCTTATCTTTTAGGGATTGAGTTATACAGAGGGGCTCCCAAGAGATGTCCACCGTAGTGCTTTTTTTTTTTTTCCCAATTTAAAGCCTCCTAACATGTTTGCTGTTCTGCCTTTGTTACTATTATTATTATTTTGATGTAAATACAAACCCCCTTACTTGGATAAGTTTTGATCTTGGAACCACATTTCCTTGAATTTAATACCTGATCTAGTGAATACACTTTTTTTTCCTTTCCAATTTGCTTGGAATAAGTAAGTATTGAGATAAAAATATCTGACTGTGCATTGCCTTGGTTGCTACTTGGAGAGTAACAGGTGATGTAAAAATGATGTTTTTCATATCACTACACACTTAGAAAACCTCCTTCTTCAATGAAGATGGTGAAAACAGGCGAATCATTTTGTTTGCAGGCACACCTTAGAAGAACTCTGGATGTGATTTACAGTTAGGCTGATCAAGCCTTAAAAATATCAGGCAGATATGACTGTCCTATAAACAGCAACAAACACAGAGTGAAAGAGTTTTTTACTTACCTAAGGTGATACAGAGCTTACATTTTACTTATGCAGAATGGGATTTAATAAAAAAAAGTTTTCAATTCAGTGTTTTAAAGTGGGGAAAATTTTAGAACTAAAAATGAATTTTTTTTCCCTCAGATTTACAATAGCTTGTCACTGATTGTTTGTTTGTCAAGGAAGTTTCATTTAATAAAGGCTAAAATTGTATGTGGGGGAAAAGGATTGATTTTGTTTTAAATTAATTTTGTTTATGTAGTTAGCTTCTCAAAGTTAGACAACTTTAGATTCCTGTTCTAAATGCTACATTTCTATATTTTAAGTGGAATTAATGCTACATGAAAGTACAAACTTCAATAACAGAGTAGCTGAAATATTAATCTTGACCTTGTGTGCTCTGTTAGCATGTAGTTGGCCTGGATATTTTTGGTCTGAACCTACATCCTTATCCAGTATTTTTTGAAATTCTATTAGACTTTTTTTTTTTTTTGAAGTAGTCATTTTAAAAGGACAGATCAATGTCCTCAGATATAACTGAAAAGTAGTATCTTATAAGAATCTCTTCAGGTTTAGTATTTAAGCATGAGATACTTCACATCAGGTAAAATTAAGAACTGGCAAAAATGCAGAAAGGAAGAGCTGATGAGAAGGCAGACGCTGACACTTACCTTTATTTTTCACCTCTTGCTTCCTTTCCTCTGCTTGGCTAAGAGCTGGAGTGCATATAGCAACCAGAACTGGCTTTTTAAAGAGTCAGTAAGGAAACAGGATAAAGTTGATGAGCTTTTTTCTGTGCACAAATAGGAAACCACTCTCAGTGGAAATTGTCTTGTCAAACGGTTGACATCTGTCATGGCATATAGTGCTTGAGACATGTTTTGTCTGTTACAGACAAGAGGAAATACTTCTCAGTTACTTTTATTGCCAATATATATCTATTTTTTACTGTAAACCTGAACATTTTAATTTCATAGAAATTTAAAATAACTCATCTGATAAATTTCTGCCTTGCTGTAGTAATCTGTATGCAAGTGTATAAGTTAGCTTCAGCTTCACCTTGGTACATGCAAGCATTTCAGTGAAAAGCAAAATTTGTAGGATTAAACAAACACCATAACACCAAGATAACGTGTTTTAGTCAGATGAGATCGTTAGGGGATAGGGAAGCATTAATGGCATTATGTTGACATAGGGGTGAAAAAGTTGCCCAGTCCTTGGATAGTGTGTTGTTTTGGAGAAAGGCTTTGAGCTTGTTCTGTGTCTTGGAATGAAACTCAGGTGAGTTTCCTGTCTTGCAGATGTGCTGCACAGACCTGCTTCTAAACTCTCGTTTCTTTGTAACATGCTGTTCTTGCAGGTAGGAAAATGTCTTACATGTAAGATTATTTGGATAGTGATTACTATTGTTTAATTCTTGTTTATTTTTAAATACTTGTCTTCTTTGAGTCCAAATCAGTTACCATAGCCTGAAGTTTGTTACGAGCTTCCATAAGAAAATGTATTTCTGTGTATTTCTGCTCTTCTTTAAATGATACTGTAAAGGTACTTTAAAAGGTACTTTTAAAAAGTACTTTAAAAGGTATTTTAATACAGCTGTGAAGAGAGGAGGCAAAACTACTTTAAACCTGTTTTGAATTTTATTTTTCTATAAGATGGGGGAAGTAATTCCTCCACTGAGAAATGAATAGTCCTCCTGCCTCTCAGATGTCCAGCAGTTGGACCCATGAGTGAACTGCTGATAATGGGAAAATCCTTCTGTCTTAGGGGTCGTTTCATAAAAGGATGGATATATGTGGGATAACCAGTTTCTGATTTGTCAGTCTTTATGAAGTTGAAGCACCTTCAGCAGAGATTAGAATTTTCAGATGACAGGTGTCAGTTGTGGTGGCAATGCATTCAGATAGCAAGAGACCAGCTTAGTGATTTTTTTTTTTTTTATTTTAAAAAAGGGGAAATAGGAGTTTCCTTATATTTTTGCTCTAAATTTCATCCAGTACATATTCTACTTATTGTGTTTTTTTGAAACTGCAGTTAGCTTAATTTAATTTTGCCAGTGTCAAACTAAATACCCAATTTACTACAGGCAGGTAAGCTCTGATTACTTAGGAAATTCTTCTCCTAAATTATACTCCACCAATTTTATCAAATAATTCTTTCCTTTCTCTGCCCATTCTCATAAAAAAAATCTCGCCTTGTTTTCACTGAGCAAAACTGCACGCTTACTGTGTAACTCTCAGCTATTGCTCGTCTTTCCACTAGGTGTCATTCATGTTATTCTTTTGTTAAACGTTGCACCTACATCGAATCAGCCTTTTAGTGGAGTTTATCAATTCATAATGATTGTCAGAAAGACTGAAATACTCATTTGAAATTCTGACTTCTCCATCACATCCAACACAAAAGTTTTAGGCTTTGAGACTGTTAATGAAAGAAAATACTAGTAGATGGTTTGAATTCAAAATGTCCTTAGGAATATACTGCTATCATGTATGCTAAGTTGTAGCAATGTTGGAGTGCATGTAGGGAATTTCTAGAGAGAGGATCTCTAAGAGCCTCATCTTTAAAAAGCGCCATCAAGACAGTACTCCCCACAACAGGATCATCATGCCTTGGCAGTTCCCTGCACACAGTTCAATTAATCAGCTCTGAACAAGCACCAGGGAGCCCGGTAATCCTCACTGCAGTCAGTGCTGTCAGTGTTTCTTTCATGCATCTCATTAGCTGAAGGTTGCTGCCTCGATGGGAAGCGCTGGGCTTGGTAAAACAGTCAGCTGCACCCCTCTCTGCCTTGCTGCTTTGTTTAATTTAGTATTTTGCTCTAATTTAAAGTAATGAGATTTCCAGCTCTTTAGCCGCAGTCACCATTTTCAAAAGGCAACCCTGAGTTCCACTTGGAGTGTTACAACACAAAGCACCATTTATTTTAATATTTTTCTGGGGATCAGGATTGAGCTTTCAGAACGAATCTCACAATCTTCTGCATTTTCTGTGTGTGCCTAAATTGTGATAGACACTCTGGAAATGCATCTGGCCTGCTCCAGGTGCTAATAGATGTTCAGTAGTAGGGGCCAGACCAAAGATAGTCCAAAATAACATCTTCCCTCCAGGTTGGATGAGATATCTTCAGTTCCAGATCGTTTCACTGCCCAGATCCAGTTTGAGTATATGGATGTAGCCAGAGTGACAGCCGAAGAACTCTCCGCAATCGAACCATGTCAGAATGCCAGTCAATTCCCTGGTAACAACGTAGTCAAGCCTGCCAAAGATACCCGAGTATTCTTCCCAAGTTACAGAGTAGTAAATGTGATGAGCTTATTCATGAGAGTGAGCATTGCTGAGTGTTGTGATGAGTTCCTTGTTTAAGAAGTTTGATAATAAACAAAATCAGTCTTCAGTGCCATTAGCTAAGGTCCTGCTGTTTTCTGCTTGAAGAGTTAGAAATGTTGAAGGCAGGACATTGAACTTCATGGTCACGCTGAACAGTTAGATCTTGGAAAGGTCAATTAGAAATTAATTAGTATCTGATTTAAAAGACTGTATTGGAAAAGCCTAAACAATGAGTTTCCTGTGGTAATTAATTATAGAATTTAAGTCACTGTTCATAATTAATTAGAACTGAGTTTTTACATTACCCTTTATAAAGCTGTGACTACATATATATATATATATATTAAATAAAGCATTTGATTTTGGATATGTTTTCAATGATGAGATATTTTCTCCTGGTGTGACCAGCTGCAGTCACATCATTTTTTTCCGTACTAGTGTTGTATTTATGTACTGTTTGTATTCATAGAATCAGAGAATGGCTTGGGTTGGAAGGCACCTTAAGGATCATCAATTACCAACCCCCCTGCAGCAGGCAGTGTTGCCAACCACTAGATCAAGTACTAGATCAGCATTGCTCAATCTTGCAAATTTGCAGACTTATCTGCAGTTCTCTGTGCCACAAGGACCTGCAGAAAATTCTGCCTGGACTTCTGATCATGGACAGAAAGTCACTGAACAGATTGGGCTCTGCTGCCTTTGAACTCTGCTGCAAAGCAGATGGATTGCTAAGAATGCACTCTCTAGCTAACACACTTAGCCTATTTAGAAGGTGCTGACAAAACTGCAGTTTTCATGTGGCTGGGAAGATAGTCATGAACAGTGCTCCCAAAAATGTATTACCGTACAGTATTTGCTTTAGTATGGGAGTTAACTTTACTGTCAATCCCAGTTTTCCAATTCTTGCACTGCATCCCTAATAGTGTAAATATATTGATTTATTTATTTATTTTAAAATTAAGATTGTGGTCATTAAAGTTTACATTTTTTTCAAGTTCTGCTCACAGTCATTAGTATTATTAGTAAAACCAGAGCTTCATCTATCATAACCTGACTTCAAGTGTTAGGTTCCGAAGGAAATCTTCATATAATGCGATCCATGATAAAATCGTAAGAGCAGAAATGCTGCTATGCTAATCCTGTTTTTTTCTATTACTGAATCCTAATATACTTAGCAGCTTGGAGAGTCAGTTTTATCAAGCTGACAGATGAATTAATGATGTGACCACATATAGTGGGGAACAAATAAGCAATGTTCCTCTGAGGAGGTTTGGAAATTCATTTAAAGATGCTGTAAGTCTCTTCCCACATAATCTAATTCTTTCTTTGCCCTCATTTGCTCCTTCTAGCTCAAACACAGTGTTGATGGCTGTACTGCAGTGAAATTTCCTAATGGAGCTAGTTGGAGGTTATTTATAATTCATTTCCACATCAATTTTGATGAATGTTGGTGGTATGATGTTGTCCTGCAGTGACACAGCGTAGTTCTCTCTGTGCTGGCAGGCAGAGAAGGACCCGTGGTATCGCAGTGTCTAACAGGGAAAAACAGAACTCTGAGAGAGAAAAGTTTTCTATCTACTTTAGTCAACAGCTTGTGCTGATTATACACGTGAAATCAACTGGTATTTATCTCATACCTTGCTGGCTTCTTTCTGAAGGCCTAGCTTAGTTTACAGAAGCTAAAGAACATTGTTCAGGTTTTGTGAATGCAAAAATGATTATTTTCTCTTTCATTTTTTTTAATGCCAACAACTTCTGTGAATTATTCTGAAATCCTAGGGCTCTTTTTTTTTTTCAGATAAAAGGATGAAAAAATGAAATCCATGAGATTCTGCTTCCCTCCCTTTACCATTGAATCCCTGTGATCAGCTTCCTTCAGAAATACATGATAGTTTTCTCTCTTTTAAAGGGGGGGCCTTTCATTATGATCCTAGAGCGTGTTGGTGAGATCGGAGTACTTTGTCTGATGTTTTACTTCCATGTTTTGCTTTTTGCTATTACTTATCTTCTGCACTATTTGGGATGTTTTAATACTTCCCTACTGACCCCTGTTATTTTCCCTTTTCTTCCTCTCTTTACACAGGGGCATTTCTGATAAATCTAAATCAATAAGGTGGGAGACAACTATTTCACCACTCCACAGCCAGGTGTTATGATAAGGAAGCGATGGTAGATGTATACATGGAAATGGAAATGATGAAATTGCTACTCAAGGTAGTGAATTAAGAGCCTATAATTTCATTGTAGAAAACAGTGCCTACACATAAGCATTTTTTTTTTTAATCTTAATGTGTGTCAGCACCTGGCTGAAAGAGGCATTTTTGGAAGAGAAAAAAACTAACTTCTAGGGCTAGGACCTAGGGCTTGAGGCCAGGACTTTCATTTATATGATCAGTAAATAGGTGTATGTTGTGGGTGAAAAAAATCTGTTTCATGTGGGAAGAGAAAAATGTGAATCTCTTAATTTCCAGAGTTCTAAAATTACTTTTTTTTTCTTTTTCTTTTTCCGGACTTGTCAAGCATCACCATCAAAACCCTGAGCTTGAAAATGCTTGTTCAAGAAGCATCTTGTTTTGGCTGTGATTAATGGTGGAAATAAAAGAACATACAGAGCAGTCAGCAATTTTACTTGGGGCAAAGTTCTTAGTGGATGTAAATTGAACATCTGAGAAAAGAAACAGAGGAACTAATTCTCAATTCAGTGAAGACTGAGATTTTCTCGGCCTGCAGGATACTGGATACAACCAATACACAGTGCAGATGCCACCTTATTTTTAGGCTTCTATTATTTCCAGGGAAGTCTGTAAACTGATATTCAATACCTGTCTTTTTTCCTCAGAGTCAGCATGTAAACCAATGTCTTGAAGAGGGTGAAAATACTTCTGACTCTGAACAAACGCTCCTGATATTCATCTCTGAGAGGTTTTAAAGTTGCTGGCGTGATGGGAATTTTCATGAGTCCAGAGTTGCTAACGGCATTTTTCATTTATGTGTGGAAAAGCCCCAAGGGCAGAATGCTTAAAATACAATGAACAGCCTGGGTGCTACCTGATACAGTACAAAAATAACAGCAATATCATTGCACAGCCGCTGCGGAAAAGCAGACAAGTGTATAAATCTGCTTGTGCAATCTGACCATGACAAAGGCTTTTGTGGTCATCCTTGGCAGTGTGAAAAAGAGGACCTGCAAACGAACAGCTGTCACTACATTCTTTACAAGACAGCCTTGGCGATGCATCATGGTGTTCATCACATGCAGAAAGCCAAGGAATCACTCAAACTCCATGTAAAGCCTTAAGCGAATTAAGAATTATAGTGATAGTAGGGATATATATTTCCTCTTTAGAGAACCAGAGTAGACATGGATCGTGGAGGTCTCATTTGCTCAGCAGCCTCTTCAAAAACAGCTACTCTTGATGAATTCTTTGTGGACACATGCTGCAGAAACTGTTTCCTTTTCTTTAATCCAAAAACATTTGTCAAAACTGAAGAAGAGAAGGGCATATTATTCCAAAATAATATCCAAACACAGTAATAGTTACAATTTACAAATCAGCACAACTTATCTTTAATTAATAGGGAAGAAAAAGAAATTGAATAGCTAATATATCTTTTTCAATTTCTCTCTCTAAAAGCACTTCTTTCTGTCTACTCCAGATTCTTATTTCAGCACTATGATGCTACAGATGTATATTCTTCACCACTTAGTTTTTCTCTTTCATCCTTCCATCTGTTCCAGCTATTACAACTCCATTATTTTCAACAGAGATGTATGCAATATGCAGATTTATCCTGCAGCTGTTGTCCTGAGGAGAAGAGGCATAGTTTGTAGTAATTCATAACCTGGTTCAGGCCTACTTGTTCTAGAACAGGTCATTTGTCTTTATGTAGTTTCATTCTTTCAAACATTCAGAATGACTGTGAGTATATGTGCATGCATGAAAGCTGCCCAAAACCAGCCTAGGTTTAGAGCCCTGCTGAAATTCTGTTGTTAGGACTATATTCCAACTCTTAATCAACAAAGTTGCACTCAGCATATTATTGTATAAGAATCATAATATATCACATCTTGAGATTTAGTACTTTTTATGTGGTAGTTTTCCTTAAAAACTTCTGCTTGTCCAGACTGTAAGCTAAAGACCATTTGCTGCTATTTTCATGTTAGAGATAAGTGGGTGTAAGAAACAAGGCATTGAATGATCTTCTACTAATG
The DNA here is from genome assembly GCF_019238085.1 of Lagopus leucura. Taxonomy (NCBI): domain Eukaryota; kingdom Metazoa; phylum Chordata; class Aves; order Galliformes; family Phasianidae; genus Lagopus; species Lagopus leucura. Next base: position 6,423,080 of record NW_024962277.1, on the reverse strand, counting down.
CAACTTCATCACAGCTCTGAGTATGAGAATGCCTTGCACTAGGCTTTTGAAGTAGATGCAAATCTTTTGGCTTTTGAGATTTTGGCCACCAGGCTGTCTCAGACTGCTGAAAAAAGTGCAGAGAGGATGGGTGGGAATAATATTATCTGTCTGCAAAGCAAACAAAATAAAGAAGGCATGTGCTTGCTGCCTTTCTCTTGCTTTTCAAATGCAAGCATTTTTGACTGTTATGCTTACAGTTTCTGCTCATGGTATGAAGAGAAATATTTCCTTATTCTTGCGTATCCAATATTTATTTTGTTCAGAGAAATATGTGAATATCAACTGATGAAACACAATAAGTATGGATATTTCCCTCCTAAGGAGAGTTTTCCACATAACATTGTGAAGTTGGTGGGAGTTCTGTGGGCTGGTTCATAATAAATAATACATGTGTTTTAGAGCACAAAGACAAATGAGAATTGTTAGAAATGAGCAGGGAATATGAAGCACTGACACAAGTAGTTGTCCTTGACCAGACAGTGTAGAAGCTGGTTGTTGGGAAATATCTCTTATCTGCTTTCTGCCAGACAAAGGACCATTTATTCTTCTGAGACAAAATCTAGGGTCAGAGGAAACAGTGAATACTGGAAGATCTGAAACTGGGGAAGGTTGGATTTCAGTGATTGGCTAAGTGCTCCAGATGTAGCTGAATAGCAATTTATCATTTCATTGTCATTGCTGATTAAACAAAGCAAACATGGAATGCACAAATTGTTTGAGTAGCAAAATTACATTGTGTTTAGTTAGGATGAGGTAGTGTGTAAACAGCACAGTGATTGCTGAAGGTATTTTCTGAACATTCTTATAACTTATTTCAAGGAAATAAGCTCAAATCTGAATGACTTTTCAATTATAGTTCATTTTTCTCCTTATCACGGTGAAAAATCTTTCCAAAGACCTTTCTGGGGGTCTGCTGAACACACTTGCGAGGTAACATAGCCACTGTAGGCCACAAAGGGACTTGTCAGCACTCCTCGGTCTGTAGCTGCAGTACTTTGCATTGAAATTTTTATGTAATATTGGCTGGAAAAGGAGTGACAGTGAAAAAATAAGGGAAAATGTGAATTGTATTTGCTATTTATTTGTCTGACAATTTATGAGCCAGTCAAACTACACTTCCACTATCTTCCAAAGATCTCCAACTGTTAATTTTCAGCAGAAGTTCTAACCAGGTCTCCAAAATGTTATCATTCAATAGCAGGTCCATCTTCAAAATTATTTACAGAGTTTATTTATCTGCACAGAAGTGAATTGAATCTGCAGTCTGTAACAAGGAATTTCCAAAGAATATGTACAAATAGCTGGATTTGGTTCTTTCTATTTTTTAGTAGCACTTGGGCCTATATGTTGATTTTTGTTACTAATTCTGTTCCTGCCTATTAGGGTAGAAAGCCCGTCTTACCCAGGCTGAGCAGCCCTAGCTTTCTCACCCTCTTTCTCAGCCTCTCTGTCAGCTTCTCCAGTCTGTCGATCATCTCTGTGGCCACTCACTAGGCTCCCTTTGGTAATTCAGGAAAGGACTCTTGTACCAGAAGCAAGTGCTGCACTCAGCACTACAGATACAGTGCTGAGCAGAAAGAAAGGATCAATCTCTAACCTGCAGCCCAAGATTCCATTGTCCTTCATCTAGGTTGGAAGACACTGTGATATAAGTCCCTCCTGATCCAGTGCACTGGATTTCCACTCCACTTTTCCCAGATGGCTACTCTAGCTACTGTACTGTTCAGACTTGTTGTGTGAAGGTGGGTGTAATCCTGTTGCAGTGCTGCAGTTTGAATGTAGTACCATTCTGGGGCAAAACCCTGTACCTCTGTATTCTTAGTTCCTCTCTGATGATGTCGTTCTATCAATAGGCTATTGAATATTTAATTATTTGTACTTATGTGGGTTGATCAAATATTTGATCTCTTAGACCTATGTGGTCTTATAGTACAAACAAGCATGATGTTTAGTTATTTCTCATACGATTTACTAGTCAGTAATCTATATTTAAGCTTATATTAAATTATACTGAATTATATTCTCCCTAATTTTACAGACTTTTTCAAAGACTAATCCAAGTTCTGCTAATGTACCTTCCGAAACGTTCCTCAAAAAAGGAAGATTTTTATCCTAACTTGCCATGAAGTTCTTCACATTCAAAATTTTTAAAATATTAGTGGTAACATTTTAAATGCCACATACAAAAGCAGCAGTTCTACTTTGCCAGTGTTGCTTCAGTTCTACATCTGCTGCCATCCTGTTCATATGGGAGATAGAAAAAGGACATGAAAGAGTTTGGAGATGATTTGTACATTCGGTAGAATAGTATAGATTGAGGTCAACACTCAATGACTTGCAACAACTGCCTTTTTATGAAATAATGGTTTCTAGATGAGCAATTCTTCTCTCTTTGGAAAAAAAAGTTAGAAAAAAGAAACCAAACAATAGTTATAAATATTAATGTCTTTCTTGAGGCTTTATAGCTGTTGAAATGGAGGGCTACATGCATAAGCTAAAAATCATGTAGTGTAAGTGAGAGCAACACATTTTTGTTAAAAATATCACCACAGAAATAAAATGTTCACATTTATCAGTATAATACAAAAACCTTCTTTATGTTCATTAACAAGTTTGCTTTCCAAATTCCGTGCTAAAGACACTTCCTTCATAGATGTGACATCTTGATTCCATACTTCAAATAATTAGGTTAGAGTGTTCAATGCAAAAAACTCAGATTCTCCCATCTGGATCAGCAAACCTTTGGTGCTCTCTGAGTAGAAAAGCATTTGATATGCAATTATTTCTTATTTCTCATGTCCTGAAATATTTCTGTTTCGGGATTTGAAATGTTTCCCGTTCCTTTTCTGTCTCTACTCCCTAGACTGTTGTTCGGTTCAGTGACTCCTTAAATCTGATTTTGTGACTCAAATTATTAGTTCTGTCACTTTTATTTATATGTAGCTTCAGCCAGATGCATAAAAGCAGCTCCAGTTGTGTTTTCCTTCTTGATAGATTCTCTCTAGCATTAATGATTTTCTCTAAAGCATTACTTTAACACAAGTTGTCATACGTCTGGAGTTACAAAATGGATGCATGGGATCAGGCATTTTGCTTCCCTCCCTACAAGACTAGAAGTGTAACAGCAGAGTCTGAGAGAACACTTCACACATAGTCTGTACATTCCCATTTTTATACTGATAAGAGTATACCTTGTTATTTGTGGCATATTATGTGCAATTACAGTAACAGTTAAGCTGTTTACTGCATTCTTCATTGGAAAGAAGTGTGCTGTAATGGTGGAGTTGGTGATGTTTTCTCTGTGCTGTTATGTAAAGGTGACCTAGAAATGGTTTCCATGGTAGTAGCATGTGCTACACACTCTCAATGGCAGCTCTCAGAGGGGCCCTGGGAGGCTGTTGTGTTTAAAATCTGAGCACATTCAAGAGTCTTTCAAATGACTCTCAAAACCCAGTGACGGTTTTGGGTGACTATCAGTCTTTCAGTGGATGAGGCAGTGGTGTCTCAGCCCAGCACATGACAGATGTTTGTTCATGAGCAATTAGCAGCAGCACTGACTTCTTTGGGTGTCCTCAGAGCTGATCCCTGCTGGTTAGAGCTACAATGCTTGACAAGAAAGCAAGCAGTACGCAGTGCTGGACTAGCACTGTGAATGTATAATCAGTTTAAAAACAAAATGACCTTCCCTTGCTATTGCTCTTTTTTTGGGGGGAGGGGAGGAAGGGGAGGGATGTCTAAATATGGTTAGGGCAAGTTGTCTCCTTGTATTTTCAGCTTTCATGTGACCCTCCATGTATTTTCTGGTTTTGCTTTTTTTCTTGTGTTTTTTTTTTTTTCTTCAGTTTTTTATTTATTTATTTATTTATTTGCCATCATCCAGACAGAAAATTCCTGATAATGTACTGAACATTTACTTTATCAGAGTAATTTTTTCCACTCGTACTTGGAAAAAAAAAAAAAATCAATACTAAAGAGTCAGCACAGCCAGAACAATGAAACTTTCTTCAAGAACTAAAATTATTTTCAACTACAGACACTTAGATCTTATGACCTTTTTGCTTTGCAGTGAGGATGTGGGTAAAACCACTTGAATGGTGATATTTTTCAATGTCATCCTACAGTCTTTGCTTACTCCTTGACAAAGATAAGTTAGCTCATAGTTCTTTGAGGCAGAATCATAAAATAGTAATTTGTAGGGTAATTGTGTCATGCTCTCAAGAGTGCCATTCATACAAAAAAACCCACACAGAATAGAATATCTGAGTGTAGTTTGGAGCACAACTGAATTGCACACTAAGAAACACACTCTGGTGCTTTTGCATTATGCAGAATTCTGAATAAAATTATTAAACAAATAAGATAATGTAAATATAAAAGGATTGAATGTCTTTAAATTCCATTAAATTATAAATCTATGAGAAACCCTTCGGCTGGTAATGTGATAAGACACACATGCTGGGAATATGTATTGTCATTCTATCATACCTAGCAATTCCATTTTATGCAGCACTGTTTAATAGTGTTCTTAGCAGTAAAATGAATACAAAGACTGAAGTCTAAACAGTCTTTTATCATGAAATGCACCATCTAGTAAATTAATTGACTGTATCATAAAGGAGAGGAAATTCAATGTCAGCAAATTCAGCTAACATACATGCCAATGCCAGGGATTTTTTTCTTCCCAAAGTGTATGCAAACACCAGTTTTGAGCCTTTTAGAGCAGCTCTGGCTGGAGACTTCCACATTCATTTGGTGCTAAAATTCTGTAAATCCCATAGGTGACAAGAGGTCACTTTCAGCTGTTTGAGAGAAGTTCAATGAAAACAAATGGTTTAATCATTATATAATTTTATATATCAGGTGGAGTTTAAAACACTAGTAGTTCATAACTTGTAGTAAGTAAAAAATGGAGGAGACTTGTAGGGGTGAGGTTGGAAGTGCTGGACCATTCCAGGCAGCTCTTTGGGGAAAGGGTGGACATCAGTGTTAAAGCGTAATATCTGAGAGCCTGAGGACTTACTGCTCTGTAGTCAGTGGTGAGGAAGGAATTCTCTGTGGGAAATTAATTATATTAGGGAGTTCCAGCAGACATAAATCAAAGGAAATTTTCTGTTTTCTGTAAGAATGGAATTACTATCTGGGAAAAAATAAATGTAGATTTTGGAATGAGCATGCTGGTGGCAGAATGAAATCAAGCATGATATAAGGCCGGAGCTCAACTACAGTGTCTCAAATCCAGCATAACTATTTAGCCCTTGCAGTCTTTTTAGCCCGTTTATAGATGCCCATTGGCTTTTTAAACAAAGACAATAGTTCAGTTATCTTCTACAGCCAAGACCTAAGTGACCTTTTACCAGCTGGAACCTGTGCAGCAGAGCTCTGGTCTCATCTGGTAGCATGCCATGTGTGCTCTTCCATACTGTTCTTCCTACTGAACAAAGAAATGCTGGGAAGGTATGTTCTGAGGGCTTTTGACTACGTATGCAAAGTTTTAGATGGGCAATTACACTTGCTGTGTTTGCAGCACATGTGCTATGAATTTTTTTTAACTGACAAGTAAACATGGAGGCAAATGGCCATTTTATTACCGTGTGCCAAACATGAAAGAGTTTGCAGAGATCTGTGATAGGGGTTTGCAGTTGTACTTTTTAAATGGGAGGTTCTTGAATGTGCTCTGTTATCTTTTCAGTTTTTGTCATGTGAGCAATTTTTTTTACAAAAGGTGATCTGTTCCCTGCAATGTGAAGCACTCATCTCTGAAAATCTAAGATCCACATGCTAATGAGAAATCACACAGCAAGGGCCACTCAAAGGAGGCATTTGTTATGCAGCCAACAGTGCGGGTCATAACTGCTCCCACATTAATGTTTGAAATGGTGTGAAGATAATAATGAGACAGGATCAGGTATTTCTGTTTATTTGGTAAAAATTCAAACACTACAAAAGGCAAGATTTTTTTTTTTTTTTTTTTTATAAAAAGAAGCTGAAATCTGCTGAGGTAATTGGACTGAAGGAGGTCTCCAGAAAACCTAGGGCGCTGGGTTTGCTTCTCAGGATTTCTATACAGTCTCTCTTGAATGAATTCCAAATAATAAATTAAGCTGTGGAAGCCTACCTGCTTTTGAGGCAGAGCTAGAAATTTCTCAGTTACATTGATCTAAAATCAGAGATTTATACAGCTTTGTATTAAATATTAATCAGCCCCAGTAACACTGAGGTTGACAGACTTAGTATAAAACATCGAGGTAAAAGTATTTCAGAAAATAATCAATTTTAAGGTCAATAAAGAAGGTCTTTAAAAAGCACAATGCCTTATTCTGCCTCTGATTTACAGGATATGAGGGCTGCCTCTTGATCCATCCTGAAGAAGATTCTTCTTGGGAAATACTGTAAGTTTGACTTGCTCCACACAAATTGCCTTTTGAAGTTAAAATAATCAGCCTTTTTTATATGCACCTGAATTGCTGCAGCAATGAAACATTCTCTCCAGCTACACTGAAAATAACAGAGGGAAATCCAACTCTAAAGATTAATCAGGATATGCTGATGTATCAAAAATCATTTTGATATAGCCATTTCTAAGGAAATAAAGATGTTGTTATTTGAAGCTAACTTAACAAGATATGATTTAGGTGTTTCCTATGTCAGTTAAATGGTGTCTGTTTATTCAGAAAATCTTCCATTTATCTCAGCTGTTTGCTATTTCCTTAACACCAGCTTAGGAGATAAGTGGCATTTTCCAATTTCTGTTTACGGCTCAACTGCTGCTTGGCTGAGCTGGGCAGCACTCACTCAGACTGTATTGCTCCTCCCCTCTTTTGTTATTAGCACATCAGTCTGCTTACATCTAGAGAAATAGATGAGAAGGTTAAGTAGAAACTTGGTGAAAAAGATACAAAAAGTATACAATTAACGTAGCACTATTAAGGCATTGTTAAGTATATATAATACAAGTACACATGCATATGTATATCTAGAGTGGATACAGTAAATATTACTAATTTGGATGCTGATAGAATCCTGCAATACATTAAGGTAGCCATAATCAGGCATGTACGTGTATTACAAACCTATTTCTGAAATGCTCCTACTGCCAAATATACACACAGATCATGCTTATCTAATAACTTCATGACATTTTCTCTCTTTCTGGGAAAGTCCTAGGCATATATAAGCTATAGAGTGCATTATGAACAAAAAGAAATAGAAATCCTCTTAATCCCCAAATTGGATTGTGGCATGGATCTTTTTTTTCATATGAAATCAATTTTCATGGAAAAAAAATTCATATATGCACAGTTCTGAATTGAATGGCCTTATTTCATCGCTGGCACTATCTCAGGCAAATAAATTCATATTCTTAGAAGATCTCCAGTGCATTTTCTAAATAACGTAAGTTCAACTGAATGGTTTAGGGACTTTGCTTCTTAATTTCTATGTTTGAGAGTTGAATAAAACAGTGAAAGTATTATGGAAGCAATATGTATTTTTCTTCCAATTCTGCCCCCAGGAATTATTTGGTTGCTGATTAAAATGACACCATGGTTAGGCTCAGCATTTTACTTTAATTTGTTTGCTAGTGGAATCCATCTTTGTGTAAGTCCACTTGCACTGAGGGAAATTAAATGAGAGAACAAGGTCAGGTACTGCACGTGGCTTTTGCTTGTGCAACAATGGCAGCTGCTGCAAAGTGAATGTTTCAGTCCTTCCCTTTGGGCTGGGGAGCAATGTTGTATTATACCTTTTCCAAGAAGTAAAATGCAAATTTTAATATAAAATCTAAGCCTTTTGTCAGCAAGGGCTATTGTAGGCATCTGTGTAATTGCAAATATGAAATTCAGCATAGCGATAGCAAATGTATCTTTAGCATTAAATAAAATGAATAACTGAATCACATATACAGACGCACACAAATATATTTTATACATGAGTCCTTAAGACTTGCACTACTGGCATACACTTGAGTGTATGTTTTTAATATAGTCATTTGGTTACTTGTATATTACAGAAGCAGTTTACTTGCCACTGAATACATAGGCAGACTTTTGCTTTTGAACTGAGTTATGACAAAAGCTAGAATTTGTGCTCAGGCAGCGCATAACCAGGGCTGTAAATCTAAATGGGTCAGGTTGATGTATTTGGAATTCTTTTTATTTGGTTAACCAGTTCAGTTCCAGGTCCATTGTGCAAGCGTGGCTAAGCTGCTAAGTAAGGTAATGCTCTTTAACTTAAGGGAGGACGTGATGTTAGCTGACAAACCAATGCTCTTCCCAGAAATGGCAGACGTTTGATATCATGGCTTTATTATTCTGTTGCTCTTCTCCATTACTGAGCTACTTTGAATTTGACAAATCTTATTCATTCGTCCCATCTTTGAATGAATGAGAGCTGTTGCTCAGCTGGTCGTGTGGCTGTAGCTGGCACTGCTGCTCAGCAGGAGATGACCAGTGGGTTAGACAAGGACTGGCGACTCTGAGCCTTCTCCAGAGGCTGGCTTTGTAAGATTTCACAGGCTGTCAACTCATGGTAAAGAGTATCTAGGACTTCAAACAGGTGGGCTTTTCCTTTAAAAAGAAAATGACAAACATTATCATTTGAACAAAGACAGAAATTTGCGCTTAAGCTATCATAACTCAAGCTGTCTTCTTTACAGGTACCAGTGCAAGTAGTTAACAAACAATATCTACATTCTGAGATCAAATGATGAATTCCCATTTCTACAAAAAAAGGGTCTGCTTTCTTTACTATTTCTCTTGCTTTACTCACTGCTTGTTGAGTTCTCATGTACTTGTATAAAAATTACTATTTTGTATCACAGTAAAAAGTTGCTCATCCAACCATCCACTTACTTAGTCTTGTCAAACATGTAGGAAATGTTTGATTCAGAGACTTAGGAAAGCTGCTTAAGTCACATTAAGTGCACAGTCAGAAAATGGAAAGCAGAGAAGGTGAAGAGCTTATGGCAATGGTGATACAGAATGTACAGAGAGCTTCACAAAGGCTACTTCAATATTTAACTCATTTTAGAAAGCTGAACTGTGCTGCAGTTACAGAGGGAGGTAGTTTGTTTCAGCAGCATCATTCAGAGTCACCACTCCCCTGCAGCATGAGTAGTGCCTTTGGACATGTGTAGTGTGGATTCTCCCAGTCTCCTCTTGTGTTTGACAAGGCAATACCTGATCTATAGGTCAGATACAATGTCCTTCTGTATGGGTGTCTTGGAGCCAGTTGCTGCACAGTAGTAACAGCAAGGCTTTGGAACAGAAAAACCCAGGATGCTTTGTATTCGTTCTTTCTAAATCACTGTTACTAATATTCTCTAAAACCAAACCTTTGGGCCACATCTACTCTTCTATAATCTTGTCTTTGATTACCATCTCCCTGTTAAAAATCCCCACAAACCATGTTCTGAAACTTGGTACAGAATGTTCCTTCTTTGAAGGTAAGTACAAATGCTCTGCTAATAGGAACAAAGTAATCAAGTCTAAACCTCTGGGCTGTGATCCCTGTATAGTTCCTACAAAAGCAGCTCTGGTACACTGGACCAGACACTTGTCCAGGGAGAGGATATTGCAAGCTGAATTTTCATAAGGGGAAAATGAAAGATTATTAGAGGAGTTCAAGGTTGAAGCAGTTTATGAAAATATTTTTTTAATCCCTTGTTGTTGCTGCAGAACAAGAATACGACATGCACCCAGAGAGGAACCTAATAAATAGCTGGCTTACATATTCAGCGTCATGTTTTTGAATGAGGCCCTAATGACATTAGTGGAGTACTGAACTGTTCCCCTGCTGCCAAACTCCAATTACAATCTAGCTAAAAAATGCCATGGATGCTTTTCTGTTTCTGAAGTGTAGTAGACTAGAAAGCATCATTGTCTCCTCGCAATCTTCCTGGATAATATTTCTTTCTCCCCACCCTCTCCCCCAGCATTTGGAATATTTTTTTCACACTTGTTTTTTCATTATCCAGTGCTGTTCCTAAAAGGACTATTTTCATCCTTCTTGGTCTTCATGCATGATTTACTTTCTTACCATGTTGGGGGTCATGACAGGATTCCAAAGTGCTCAGCAAGATTTTCCCCAAGGCTCGCTTAGATATGTTCTTTGAAAAAACAAGATAATATTATGGCACAATTATGTTCTTCACCACTTTAAATGTAGGCAGTAAAATCTATGCACAGTGTGTTTGCATTTGAAAAATCAAAACAAAACTGAATCCTGATGATGCAAGACCTGGTACTGGCTTTATTTTCATGCATTTTAACTTAGATACTGCTCAAGTAACGGCAGTTTGTCCCCAGTCCCTTAATGTGGATGTAAAAAGAGAATCTGTAGTCAGTCAGTGTTGTTTTCTGAGTCTTGTGTGTGAACAAATCTAGATGGCAAGCAGTGTAAGCAGCAGGTGCATAATAAATGTTCAGGCCTCTGCTAAGCCTGTGTTGAAAAAGAAATGGTCAAATATTGTAGTGTTATTTCAGAAGGAGCTTCTCAGCCCCATCTGTTCTAAGATTTACTGGGGACTATTTTACATGTAGACAAATCAGAGATTGTTTATGCCATGTGGCAGGCCTGCTATTACCTTGAGATTGAGATGTAATAATCATTAGCAAAAGAGGACTGTAAAAACTACATAGGATTTGGACAGTCTGCTTTACTAATAGTTTTATATTAGAAATTTGTTGTGACGTTCATAATAATCTGGAAAGCAAACTCTCTTAATTTTGCTATCTAGACACTAATGCATGCTTTATGGGAAATGGTCTTGCAATTATTTTAATTAACACTTAGAGCCTCCATGTCTGCAGGGACAGATTGTTCTTGTTAAAACTTTGCAAACTGAAATTAGATGAAAGCTGTTCTGGAGGAAAGATGATGCACCTACCAGCAGCTCAGGCAACATTGCCACTGCTTTCTAAAGTCGGTCATCTGCCTTCTGCCTATCTGCCCCAGTGGGGCTGGTGCACAGTGAAAAAACAGGTTCACAGAATCAAAAATAGCAGAATCACAGAATCTTAGGGGTTGGAAGGGATGTTTAGGGATCGTCAAGTCCAACCCCGCTGCTAAAGCAGGTTCCCTATAGTAGATTCCACAGGAAAGTGTCCAGATAGGTTTTGAATATCTCCAGAAAAGGAGACTTTCGTGGCAGGCTGGGTTTATGCAGGATCTCTGCAACACATTGTGAGCTTTTAATACTCCTGACAAAGTGTGTTTGCCTTTGGAAAGTCATTGCTCTCTAGTAGATTCTGTTGCAAATGAGATACTGGGATGTTTGTAATATGAAGGAATATGTAATAAAAATAAAAAAAAAAAGGCATTTAAAACTATAGTTACTGATGAATAAGTTTTCTTTTGCTTGAATTGTAACCCATCAGAGATTTAGGGGATCCTTGCTCAATTCTACTGGGAATGCTGTAAATCTCTTGTTCATTGACAACATCATTGTCCGTACTCGTGCTATGGAAGCTGGCAGCATGCGATGGCTTATTTCTAGCAAAGATTAGCATTAAGTGCTGTTATCACCAAGACATGGCACGCTGGGAGATGGATTGTCTCCTAAGCAGAAATGATTTGCAATAATATAAGTGACCAGTGAATGACATGTTGAAGTCTTGACACAGGAGGTTATTATGCAGGCTGCCACTCATAATTGTTACTAGTTTAATCCTCCACTGGATTGTTATTGATGCATATGTCAGACTAACAATATGAAAGGAGAATTTCCTTGTCAAGTGTAGAATAAGTTACCACATTATGAGATATTGCACTTGTTCCCTGGAGTCATCAGTGGAACATGAACATGCTCCTACCAGAGCACAGTGCTCATCTGAGGAAGCATTCTCATCTCGCACAGATTAAGTAAAGCTTTGCTGAAAATTGAGGAGAATTCTGAATCATTATCAAAGATATTAGCTCCCGGCAGTACAGTATGGCTCCCAACATACCCCATGTTCTGCAGATTACCCAATTTGCTTGTCTTTTGGCTGGCCATTAACAGTCCCCAAGAAAGAGACTGAGATTTGTTTTCTAAAGGCTTACCACCCTGGCTGTGTACTTCTGTGATGTCCTTGTATCCACCCTTATAAATCCATGCTTGGATTATTAATCAGATAAACTTCTCACAGAAAAATACAATATTGGTATATGAGAAGGGGTATTTTTGCTTTAATACTGAATCAATGCTATTGTAGGATGCAGTTTAAAAAAGGCTCCCAGCTTTTTTTTTTTTTTTTTTTTTTTTTTTTTTTTTTTTAATTTTGCTGCAGGCTTCCTAAACTGCTGAGGAGAAGCTGGACTCTTATTCACCTACAGAACACTGGCCTCAGGTTCAGGCTCAGGCCTTGGCCTCCATTGGTGCCAGGAGCCCGTGCTTTGCAAAGGCAGGATCCCTTTGATCAGCTGCTATGGCAAGGCAGAAGATGCCACTGCGCACGGGTGCTGTACAGCAGGTAGAGCCTGAGCCTGAGCACAGTGTTGCTGGTGCTCCTGGACAAGCTGTCATGGAGTGCTCACTTCCTAGCTTTCTAGAACTTGTGACTTGAGACTGAGACATAAAAAGGTTTGTGAAAAAAGAGATTAGAGTGTTTTAGCCAAATTCTAGCCTGGAAGGCCACTTTCTACTTACCTAAGTACTTGACAAATATTTTCACTTCCTTCACCATAATGTCATGTAATGTACTGAAGGGGATGGTGTTGTTGCTGCATTTTACCACACCTCCGTGTAGTCCATGCTGATATGTAATTTCAAAGGAAGTTTATCTTGTTTCCTCTAAATAATGAGAACCTGAGGACCCATATCCAAGGAGACCTCTAGGACTCCTTTTTGAAAGTCATTCTGTGTAGTTTAAAAGTTTTTTGAAATCACTAGGCAGTTCCAAAGGCAAATGCATGTAAAAATGTTTCTTGGTGTAAAGGATTTTGTGCTGAATGGAATGTATGAATATCATTTCTTGGTTTGAAAAAACACTATCATAAAGAGCTTTAAGTTACTGGACTACTTTCTTGCCATACCAAGTCTCGCAGCTGTTGAAGAAGCTGTAAAACATCCATGAGCTTTTCTTCCACCAGTGACAGCCTAACTCTCTCAGTCTCCAACATCTGTAGCTCCATCTTCAACATTTCCGTTTCCTCCACCTTTTGCTGCAGTTCAGTTAGCAATGGGCCTTTCATCTGGATAATGACACAGGAATTAAAGCACTGGAGCTTTTAACTTTCTTGCCTAACAATTGCAAAGCTGAGTTATCCCCTTTATCTGGTAAATGTTAGTTCTCTTGAGAAGATTATCTTGAAAAATACATTTCTTTAATGTACTACATAAAAAATTAATAGTTGCTAGGAAATGCATGCTTCACACTTGCACATAATGGCAATTCATTCAAGTTTGGATGCTAGCAGATCATTCTAGATCTTGTAAGTTGTAAGTATTGGCTTTCCTACTTCAGCTTTCTAACGCTTTGCATTCCTGTGGTCCTCTATAAAACATAACTGATTCGCGTTCCCTCACCAATGTCGTCGTGTTTTGGTCTTGCAGCTTCTCCAAGTCAGTTATCTGTATATTCACTGAAACAGGAAGGTAATTACCCAATTTCTTCAAAGTATTTTGGCTGAGGGAAAAAAAGAAAAGTCCTACAGAATGACTTCCAAGATTCTGGTTCTGCAAAACACTGGCACGCTTTGCAACTAAGCACATAAAGGTCCAGATTCAGCAAGACTTTAGAATGATCTACAGAAATTCTGCACAGGAGTGGTCTTCTTAGATCTGGACCTACCAAAGCTGAACCAATCTGTTAGTTTTCTAAACCTGCCTGTGAAAAAAAATGTTTAGGATTTGAACATTACTTTTTAATGCAGAACTTAAGTGACTAATACTGTACTAGAATGCCACTGCACCTTTTGAAAAAGTGAACATCTTTGTTTGACACAGACCCACACCCACTGCAGATGCATTGCTAAATTGAGCCTGGAAAGCATCCTCTGGAAAGTATGACACTTACATGTCAATTCTGGACCTTTGAGAGCACTGACAGATTTCAGTTTTATGAACTTCATTTCCCACTCGTTGCTGAACCCAGCATTCTGAAATTACCAGTTTATGAAATTTCTTGTTGCAAATAGAATCTAAATCTGTTTATTAACATTACACTGAAAACCAAAATCATGTGAGGTAAATGCTAAGTTTGCTGGCATTTGTTTGTCATCTTTTATCTTTATTGCAGTTTTAGGAGTATTTACAGAGAACCAGAAGGGCTGCAGACCTCAATATATGCAGTGCTTAATAGATTTTATTTGTGGAGATTTCTATCCTAATGGATTTTTAATAAATGGGAAAGAATTTCAGTTCCCATACACATAAATGTCATTAGAGTAAAAAAATAAATTAGTCCCTGATTCACAATGAGCCTTGCAGAAGGTTTTAGTTTCTGACAGTGCTAAAAGTTGGCTGTTAGTTGGCACTTATTGCTCCACCAGATGCAAATTTCCCTGTTACATTAACTCTCTGTGTGCTTTGCTGTGTGAGGCTTTCCAGCTCATCTGAGCTATACATCTCAGAACAGCTACAGAAGCTTGAATCACTTAACCTGGCCCATCTGCAAACAGTGATTTCAACATCACTGTCTGAACACCCTTTTAGACAAAGAAACTAACATTTTCCTGTATGTTGAGCCAACTTTGTTACCCTAACGTGGCAGCAGTCTGACTGGGATGCTCTAGAGGCTATGTGAGGCTTTCAGTGAGTTAAACAGAAGGTTTCCTTTATTACATTGCAGAAAGCCTCTGTATTGTAAATGCCACCTGCCACAGATGTTCACTAAACACAGGAAGTGGTTATATTTCCCTGTAGAGCAGAAACAGTCATACAAAGTTACACAAAAGGAAGAAATGTCATTATTTTTATGTGGGAAATGGACTTTCCAAAAATGCAGTCAAACAGATGCTCATGGAAATGGTAACTGGTGCCCATCTATCCTGGTACACCCTGCCAGGTCCCTGTGCCCATACCATCATGTTGCCACTGCTTTCAGCTGCTGCTTTAGTCGTGTTGGCTTGTAGTGAACCTTTTTTCTTAGCTGTTTTAGTATAACAGTCTTCTTGTCCTACGTAAGCATGCTAGTTTCTGGATACTGTTATATTTACATACATTTGTATGTATGTGTATGTTGGGTTTTTTCTCTCATCTTATGTGCTTTCAGACAGTAGCTCAATGTAGTGTTAAAACATTCTGACTGCTTTCCCTAGATAGGTTACATCTAACAGCTGCTGATAACTTAACATTTGCAAACAAGAAAATGATGATTGTAGAGCTATTTTTAAAACTCAGATAATGAGGAGGGGTGGTGAATAATAATTGGGTTGCAGGGTTCAGAGGAGTGGGCTGTGTCCTGGGTTCTACCCAAGTCCCTTAGCACAGCCCGATTTTGGATCTGCGCCTTGGTTGTGAAATGGAAATACTACCTTGCTAAATGTCAGTTTTGAGAATAAGCCGTTTGCTGGTAGGTGGTACGCTTAAAAAAGGGAGAGAATGCTACAGGAAAAACCTGAGCTCTGGAGTACAGCCCGCAAATAAAGCTAGAATAATGAATAAGAAGGATAATGAATAAGAAAGATGTGGAGCTCTTGGAGAGGATCCAGAAGATGGCCACTAAGATGATCTGAGAGCTGGAGCACTTCTTCTGTGAGGAAAGGTTGAGGGAACTGGGCTTGTTCAGCTTGAAGAACAGAAGGCTCCGGGGAGACCTCAGTGTGGCCTTGCAGTACTTGGAGGGAGCGTATAAACAAGAGGGGGAACAGCTGTTTGTGAGGGTGGACAGTGATAGGACAATGGGGAATGGTTTTAAACTGAGACATGGGAGGTTTAGGTTAGATATTAGGAGGAAGTTTTTCACACAGAGGGTGGTGAGGCACTGGAACAGGTTGCCAAGGGGGCTGTGGATGCCCCATCCCTAGAGGCATTCAAGGCCAGGCTGGATGTGGCTCTGGGCAGCCTGGTCTGCTGGCTGGTGACCTGCACATAGCAGAGGGTTGGAACAGGTGACCACTGTGGTCCTTTTCAACCCAGGCCATTCTATGATTCTATGATTAATTAGTCTGCAGAAGTCCCTGAAGGACTGCATTGTATTTTCTACTGAAGTTAAGGAGGCTGTCATATTAGTCTCATGTTTGCCAGCAATGAAGCTGAGAAAAGTTTCCCAGAACAGGAAGAAAACAGCAACAAAACTCCAGAATGAAGTGATGAACTGTGCTGTGCAAACTATCTTTTAAATCAATTCACCCTCAAAGGAATGGAGGGTGGCCAATGTAGCACCAGTTTTTAAGAGATGCTGCAGAGATGATTTGAGGAGCAGCACATCGCCTTGGGAGTATCAGTTATGCTGTCTGGCAAATTGTCAGGAACTGTAATGCACAAGGGACTTGGTGAATATGTAGACAAACATAAAGAAGGAATCCATTAGATATATTTGAGAGCGTGTATGAATAATGTTAATTCAGATGAGTGTATTTTGAAAAAGTAAATAAAAGTTCTTCTCAAAATAAGTTTTGAGAAGATACATAGCCAAAATGTAACTGCCATAGGACAGTAGTGCAGGTAGCTCCTGCTGTGGACTCACAGTGATTAAAAGATGGAGGTTGAGCACAGAATGGCAGACCCAGACTGGAGGGTCAGCATTCACTAGCAAGGATCTCACAAAGATCTGATTTAAGACCTGAGCATTTTCATTAATTATTTCGAGGAGGAGTGAACATCAAAGTGTTTGTTTGCTACTGATACATTTTGAGGGGGTGGGAGGAAGGATGTAATCAAAGCTGCCTGCAAAGAATTACTGCTGGATTGCATGAAGCTGAATAACTGCAATAAAAGAGCAGAAGAAGTTCAATGCCAATATAGCAAAATAAGGCATATAGGAAAGGTACACCATGTCATAAACATGCAGTGATGATTACTGCAATTCAAGGAGATCTAGGAGAGCTGTAATCTCCTGGGAATAGCTCTGTGGTCACCAGAGATCAAAAGGATATTTGCTAGGAGCCATCAGAATAGGAAGTGGGAACAGAACAGAAACAATAATTATGCTGTGATGGACTTGTATTCAGCTCTTCTCATTCAAAAAAAGGGTAATAGAGCTTGAAAGGTACATTGAAAAATAAAATAGAATAAGGGAAGGAATGGTTTCTATACAAAGAGAGCTGAAGCAGGCTAGGAGTAGTTGGTTACACTCACTGCAAAAGACTATAAGCTATTTTTCCCAAGCAAAAGAACTAAGTAAGAGTGGATGATTCAGCAACGGATTTAAAGTGAACAAAAACAAGTCCTCAAAGCTTGTCTCTTTGTAACTAATTTGTGTGACTCCTAGCTGGGAGATACCAAATGCATTGACAGCGAAAGAAAGAGGATGTAGAGAAAGTAGATGTTAAATAGCTCCAAAACTGGCCATTAAACGTGAAGCTGTCAGTGCATTGTCTGGTTGAAGGTGCGTCTGTTCCCTGTTCATTGGAAACCAGGTGACTAATACCAAGAGGAAAATTCTCTGTACTGTTTTTCATTCCTTTTCTCTAAATAACCACTGCTTGTTGCCATCAAGCATGTGATGTTAGAATGAACTTTTCATTTGAACCTGTATGACAGATCATTAATTACTGTCTTCTAATTAGACTGACAGTTTTAAAGGGATCTTTTAGAGAAAACCATTGGCATTTCTTTACAACACAACACCTGGCAGCATCTCTCTGCATTTTTAGAATTTGGTCATATTTTCTCCACCCGTTGTGCCCCTGTCCTGACATCTTCCTCCCAGGTCTTCAGTACTTTTTTTTTAATAGTTCAGTTGTTAGAAAGAAGAACTTTCAAGACATGAAAAAAATTCACCCTGGTTTTACAGTGTTAGATTGGATCAGTTATTAATCAGTGTTTGAGAGTGTTGCTTTGCACTTGCCTGCCGAGTTTCCTTGTTAGCTTTGCTGTTATTTCTCTATTCCTTTAGCCTTGAGCAAGTCCAAACAGAAGTACATAGAGCAACACATAAAGTATTTTTTTCAGGTCAGAAAAAGTGTTTTGGTGGTTTGTTTATTAAACCACCAAATATATTTATTTGCAAATCAGATCTGAGAGAGCATTTCTCAGTCTTCCAGTTCATGTGGTACTGATTACAAGGATGGTAAACGTCTTGACAGAAATTACTTATTACTCTTCTGCTTGTATTGCAGCAACAAAAAATACCAAAAGCTGTGCACGAGATACAATACTGGGTAAGTAAATGTAAAGGACCTTAAGAATACATTTCTACCAGGCTCAAAATGACTAATCCTTCTGATTTTAAATTTACATTGCAATGAGTCAGCAATCTGTCCTATTTTGTTTCATAGAAAGATTGATAGTATTTAAATCTATGTCTTTTAGTGTCTGCCATTTGCAGGATTTAAAGTTACATCACACGGGACTATCAGGATGCTGCACTGAGGCTTTGAACTACTGTGGTTACAACTTCTGTTAAAGCAAAGATGAGCATGCTGCTAAACCTGAGAACTATCTTTTTGATTTACAAATATGCTAGTTTTAAGTCTCAGAGCTGGCCAGACTAAGCTAAATGATTTTCTTTTAAGTATAGAAAAATGGCGAATATCTGCATCTCAGTCAGCTGAGGGATTTCTTGAGAAGTTGTGCTCCCAGAGGAGTAGGAGGACACGAAGTGTGCATCATCCAGAGCTGAGGGACCACTGACAGCTGCCTATGGTAACCCTGTTGTTAGCGCATTGCCCTTTGGGCTATAGCAGCACCTGTCCTAAACACACTATCAGTGAACATCTTAGGCCAGTTCAGTAAAGAATGGTATTTGAAGAGCTTGGGTTTGATTGCAGCTGGTGCACATTTCATCCTCCAAACAAATGGAGGTTCAGGTTGGAGCCATGCTGAAAATGCAGGTGGCACGGGAAAGCATGACATAGTTTTGCAAAAGAGTAGCACAGGGAGAAATGCCAGGGAGAGAAAGTGGAAGGGTTAGAATAAAATTCATATGGATACAGGCGTAGCCACTTAAAGGTACAGAAACAACTGCTTCAGCATATGCTTGGCACCTGTTACCTCCTCCATATCTGTTTCCAGTTTCTTCACCTCGTGCCCCTTAAGCTCCAGCTGCTCACAGAGCTGGCTGATTCGCTCCTCTAGCTCCTCAGCAGCTTCATAGCCATCAGCACTGCTGGTCTCCAAGTAAGTCATGAACTTTTTCCGTTTTTTTTCATCACATCTATGAGTATATATATGAAGAAAAAAGTGAATGAAAACTCATGATGATCTGTGTTTTAAAAATATATATAAAACAACACCAAAAACACACACAAAAAAAACCCCAAACCAACCTTCCCCCAGATCTTTTGGCAGAGGAGGCAATGAATAGGTCCCAGCTGATGCTGATTAGGATTAGGTGTGAGCATTTAGGTCACTGTTTGCCCCATGCTGCACATGGGCCTGCTGATTTTGGTTCTACAAGATTACTGCCTCTTACTGAAGCCACAGTGCCCACAGATCACGAGGGAACATTCTCAAAGGGCTCAAGTAAAACAAATCTCAGGAACATACCCACTGCCACAGCAAGGGAGCTTGGCCACTATTTCCTTTACATAGGCTGCCTCGGGCTGCTGGTCTCCTGCCCACTTCTCCTCCTCTTCATCAGAGGCCGCCTGGCCCTCCACTGCCCGGAACAGCTGCTCATCTGCTGAGAAATCAAAGCTGCTCAGCTGCAAAACAACCCCAATGTACCACAGCTGCGACAACTGACACTAGTGAGACAGAGGTTTAAATTGCTTGAGTAAGGCACAGTACTGGGTCTTTCCTCAACCGTGAAAAGAGGCTTAGAGCTCGGGCAATGTCATCTTGGTAGAGATTATTATTTTAGGAATGCTGAGCACTTCAGCACCCTCTCGCAGGGTAAAGGTTTCTTTACTTTCGTTTAAGTGTGAATAGATGATGTATTATTAAGGAGCACAATTGCCTTTCACGTATGAAATTGAATATATGATCTTCAGCAGGTATGAAACTGTTGTATTTGTTAGGGTGGGCTTTTTTTTTTGTTTGTTTTTCACCTTCCAAATGTATATCTGGAGTGCAAGAGTTTGAATTAATTTTTCTCTGATTTGTTGTCTTACTGTTTTTTATGGGGAGGGTGATTTACATTTGACCTGTAGGTACCAACTTTAGGTGCATCTCTGTAATGTAAACTTAATGCCTCCTCATGTGCCAAGTATGTTATTAATGATGTGCCCATAACGCGTGTATGCATACGTGTACCGCTTCAGAAACATTTCAATACTTTTTAAGCTGTACATTAGAAAAGCCGTTGTATTTATCTCTTGCTTCTACTCCAAGAAGGTATTTGCTGGATCCCGGGAGGCTCGCGCTGCTGGAGCGGACGCAGCGCTCCATTGCGTGCCGTTGGAGCCCAGCACCGCGCCGTGCTGCTGGCAGGAGCCCCTCCGGGGGGCAGCCGCGCTCCGCCATCGAGCCCGGCAGCACGCGGCCTTCGGGCGCTGCCGGCTGAGGGCGGGCGGCCCCTGCTGCCTGCTTTGCCTTCGGTCAGCTCGGCACGTGCGTGTTAATGACGTTTCGGTTCCAGTAGCGTTCAATAAGTTACTGGCTGAACACGAATAAACATTATTCGGGAACTAATTCCTTATGGTTTTTTTTTCTTTATAGGCATTTAAAGGGATAATGATCAGAGTCCACAAACACAGCGAACACAGCACTATGCAGCCACTTCAGAACTTTGAACTGGTACGTGTAATCCACTGCATTCCTTTTGCACCTGGTTATTGTTTTTGCTAGCTGATACTTGGGTTAGATTTTTAAAAATAAACAAAAAGTGTATGAACCTCAAAGTATTCTCACACGTATCTGAAGAATTCCCAATACTTTCCCTTTCCTATGTGATAATTTCCTCTGCTCTGTTTGAAAATGCATGTAGGAAAGGCTGTTTTAGGCATCCCTCGTGTAGGTTATGATTAGCAAGTTTGGAAGCCAGAAAGGAAAAAGCCAAAGTTCTTAAGTATCTCTCTTTATGTAAAGGCAGTATTTTAACAAAACACTTCCATTCATAAAATCACAGAGCACTTTGTTATTATGACACTTAAGCAGTAATTTGTAACAGTTAATGCAGAAAAATTTGCACAATTCCATTGATCCAGGTGCTCTTCTGCTGTGAGAAATTAATATTTGTTGAAGTGTAACTAAAGATTTCTGAAAATATCTGGATTCACACACCTGTTGTATCTGGGTTTATCCCGGACATCCAGGCTTTCTTTTTTTTTTTTATTTGTTCAACTTCACAGTTCTGTTCTGACTCATTTTTCTTCTCTGGCAAACTTATTTGAGAAACTTCTGCTAGAAAGCTCTCTGAACTTGAACTGTGACATATATCAGATGTAGAATCTATCTTTGAGCTGGATAAGTGCCTGATTTAATAACGTTTGTGTATGCAGGTTCATTTTGTAAGCCTAGCCAAATGGAGAACATGCTGTAATGCTGTGCTTATGTTTATTGTTTTTTTTGCATCCCTGAGCAGCTGCTTGCCAACTCCATTACATACCCTAAGCCTAATTTTACGCATTACAAATAGATCTCTTAGTCTGTGGTAAAGATGTGTTATTACTTGCAGTTGATCTCAGGTAGCTGTTTTTCACATCTTTGAATGAGATGTGTCAAAAATCACTGAATTGAATTGCAGCTGGATTTGCTTTGCTGTTGCTGTCTACTTGGCGTTGAGCAGGAGGCTGGGAGAAGTTTGGCGTTGTCATAAATGTCTCCAACGACCATGGCAGTTAAATGATCCACCAGAAGTTGTCATCTCTTTAAAAGCCCTAAATCCTAGTCTAGGTCAGTTTCAGCAAGAGCCAGTCTGAGCAAACCTGAGGATCTTAGAAGATTTTCAAAGAATGCTTCATTGAGTCCCATGAGGAATCTTAAGTGAGTGGTGCTATGACAGTGGTTAGGGCTACATGTGCTAAATAAGTTAGATCTTCTCAGAGCTGCTGAAGCAGCCAGAATGTTTCCAGGTATTGTGATTAAACTGTTTTCTTGTAAATAATTTTAGCTGATGTTCTGAGGTTTTTATTGTTGAATTAAATAAATAAAAACTTCATACTTCTAAGAAAGGAAGGCTGCTTTGGTAAGGCAAATAATGAGGGAAAAACGGTTACTTTAAGTCATAACACTGAGATGTTCAGTCTTGCATGAAGCAAAACTGTTGGGAGGGAGAAGTAGAAAGCTGCGATATTACCTTTCATTTAAATCTAGGGTTTCAAGCTATATTGAGGCTTATTTGTGGCTTTGGTGGATTAATATCTAATCAGTTTTCTGCTGAGGATCTTTAAAAATAGGTGAGGGAGTAGTTTAGTACTGGGCTTGATACCGTTTTCAGAAATCCCAGCTCTGCCCATGGGAGATGTTCGATCTTGTTGCACAACAGAGAAGCAGCATCTTCCATCTGACAGCGCTGCTGCATCTTTCTGCTCTGGGCTGCTTCTGGAAGCAAGCTGAAATTTCACCATTTCTGATCTGGAAAAAAAGGACAAAGTAAGGTGAACTTGTAGGAAATTTGGAGAAAACACAATGAATGTCCACAGCGTGACATATGAACGCTGAATGAAAAATACGCTGTTCAAAGGGTCATCATCCTGCAATGCCTGTGAAATCAAAGTGCCAGGGACTGCATTGAGTCCTTTTCTGCTGGAATCAAAGGAAGGTGCATTTCAACTATTCTTATATTTAGATAATAAGAACTAAATTTTGCCTGTAGCTTTTAGTTCATGTCAAGGGCTTCTGGAAAATATATATGGAAACAGTCTACTCTGGCCATAAAGTCTCCCTTCTCCACTGGCAGTGATAGAGCACATGCTTCATTTTTAACATGAACACACTTATAGCTAGGGTAGCAAGTCTTACATCCAGTCACTTAGAATGGTATCCAGGCTTACAAAAGTCAGGCTACAGCACTGGACCAAGACTCAGCTCAGCCTAAAGTCCAGCAATAGAAAGCAGCTCTGCAAGAATATCATCTTCCTTAATGCTGATATTAAAGGCTTTTTGTGAGTTCCTCAAATCAAATTGCAGGGAATGAGTTGCCACGTGGATAGCAGTAGCAGCCAGCAGGGTTGTATTTCTCAGGTTCAAACACTTCATATGTACTCAACAATTGGTTTTCATACTGCCCTTGTCAGACATTTCAGTATACCTTATGCGTAAAAATACGTGTTTTGTGGTCTGCATTTCATAAAGACATACAAAACTTGTTTCCATTTGTTTCAGTGACACTGAGATTTGAGTTATTTTGTTTGCAGGAGCTTTTAATGATACTATGCACTTAATTCAAAAGCAAAGTTAAGATTAGTATGAAGTACTTCTGCCTTCTAATTCTGTGCTCAGTTATTTATAGCAGAAGACATCATTAAGGTGCCTTTAGGCAGTTCAGATCTAAGTTTCCTGAGTACAGGGGATGAAGAGACTGGAAAATCAAAAGGAATGACACGTGAACACAGTCACACACCTGCAAATGGGATCACTGCTCTTCTGAACTGCTAGCAATCCTAAATCTCTCTTAAAGAAAACGATTTTTCAAAGCATGCTACTCCTGTCTTTTTTAAGACAGGGAAATACCCTGATTATCAGCTACATTAGACACAAGTAGCATTGCTTATGGATTAAAAAAAGTGTACCTGATGAATGCAAGTCCTTAAACTTGTCAACAAAATCTGTTTTTTTTTTTTTTTTAATGTAGCTTAATTTATGAGAAAATAATGATTATTTGAACTGAGGAAATCATAGTTAGCAAAATGGACAGAGTTGAGGCAGTACCTTTAAGGAAATTCAAAGTAGGAGTAATACAGAGTTAATTTTCATGCAGTTGAGATTAAAATGCTCTAATGGATACACTGAAAGACAGTGTAGTTATCACCATTGTTACTTTAGACAAAATACAATGGCAGTGTGCAATATTGGTGACAAAGGAAGTGAATCCAGATGATCCTATTTACATCCAAAATAGTAGAAATGCAGTTCATGAAACTGAGACAACTTACAGTACTGAATTTATTTCAGCAGTCCAGTTCTTTTCACTATATATTAGTAACTCAATTCCACAAATGGTTAGTGAAATTAGAGTTATGATGGAATTCTAAGACCAGTTATTTGTAATAAATACATAGTCGTATCAGATAAATGCAAAATCAGTCTGTTCATAAACTTTGTATCAAGTATTTTCAGAGGTGGGAATAAGCAGCCTTTTGGATATGAAGCTCAATGAACAGAGACAGCTCATTACAAGGTTGTATATATTACACGTGTATGCTGGGTATGCAATGAAATGTAATGTACTTCATTAGAGTACTTTTCTATTGTTTCCTTTTCTACAGCTTGGAGAACAATTGACTTTCAAAACTGAACACCAGTATACTTTCCCATTTACACCACACAAACAGCACCATCACGTTGTTTTCCCAGTAGGAGCCATCACATAGTTCATAAATTTTCTTCTGCGTGTAGATAGCAAAACAAATTCAGATCTACAGTAAATTAAGTTCCCTCTAAGCACTTCCTAGGATTAGTTTTGGTTTGATGAATGCTAATTATTCCCTGCATTTAACACACTAAATATTCATCAGCAAAAACTGAGAGTTAAAACTCCTAGAAAATTCTGCTGAAGCGAGTTATAGAACACAATATTGCTGTGCAAGTCTTACAAATATTTCCTGCCAGTAAGTTCAACTACTGCTCAGAAAAAGACATGACATGTAGTAAGATGAAAACTGGTGCCAAGTTAGAGATAAGTATTGCTGGGAGCTTTTGTTTAAAATACCACAGCTGCCGTTGGTTTCTGAAGAACCACAGCAGTACTGGATCTCATGGTGTCTGTGGGTGTATGTGCACTGGGTGAATACAGTCGTGAGTTTAACAAAACAAAGTCTATTTCAAAAATCTTTAGGCTAAAAACTTGAGGCAAACCATGTTAGAAAACGTTGCTTCTTTTTCACTCCCTCCAGTAGAGCCAACTGCATGAAAATTAACGATGTGTTTTGTTTACAGCTTATGGTATTAACTTAGCAACAATCACACTTCCTGCAAAGTCAAGGGAAACAGCAGCCTCCAGAATGAAGCCTGGCTGGTCATTTAGCTTTCATCAGTTCAGGGAGTGGAAAGAAGGAGGGAAATCATTAAGTAGCCTGCAAATAGCAAGGCTGGGAATTCAAAATGGAGGCTTCTGGGATCATCACTACAGGGTTTTGCTGTGAGTTTAGTGTTGTAGTTAGTGACTGTGAAGTAGAGCAAAATATTTCCTTTGACAAGGATGTTACACTTCATTTTTCTGAATTATGCTTATTTCCTTTGTTTCTAAAGAAAAATAAGTTGAGGTCTGATATTCAAGAGATGCCTGATCAAGGGATCATTGATAGTCTTCTGATGGCTATCTGGTATTTGTGGGTGGTTCTTTTAATTTTGAACTACAGTGTAATTTACGTATGTTTGGAGATTTTTGGAGATACTGAGATCTCATGGACTACTAACTGCAGTGTCAAAGCTGGTTAAAATGTTTAACCCATAAGAAACTCAAAAGAATATTGAAGTATTTTGAAAATCTTCTACACTAAAGTGGTAAGTGCTGTGATGTTTAGTGGGAGAACTGTTGATGGTAATAACGTATTACTTATGGCAACCTTGTTTCAACTTAGCTTACAGTCCAAAGAACATTGAGAAGTTCTGATTATTTTTTTTCATTAAAAAAAAAAAAAAGCAAAAAAAACCCCCACATTTTAAAAACCCTTCCCATAAAATTCAGTGCCTTTATGAGGACTTAGATAATTAGACTACATCCACTCTGGCCAGTTTCAGCATAGACATAAATAACACCTTTCACCTCTCCGCAATTCTTACAAAGGAACTTAAAACTAGCTGTTGAAATACAAAGTACAATCCCTGTAGTAATTCTCCTGAGATGTTGTCATCAGCTCTCTTTAAATGTTGAGAAAGAAAGAGAGCTGTACAGATGGTGTGTTACGTCTTCCTGCTCAATGCACGATGAAAGACACCCATATTATTCTCCTCTGGAGATACTCACCTGGGCAGCTAGAAAGGGGAGCCCTTTGAGCAAGAGCCTTCAGACCCGGTGCTTCAGAATCAAGATTTAGATCTGGCTCAGGCTCTGTTACTTATGCCTTAGTTTCTCCAACAGAAACATAGCAAAGCTAGAATTTCTTATGCCCTAGATAAAGGGCAAAGATTACTAAAACTAAGCATAACAAGTGTGACTATTTCAAGGAGCTTGGGAATGGAATAAATTTAAATGTGTGAAGGAACACATGGCTGGACAAGCTGGAATTTCAGACCTTTTCTGTGCCAGATAAAAAATGAAGAAAATATGGGAGGGCAAATGAGTAAATATGGATATTTTTAATAGAAAACAAACAAAATACCTGAGAGACTTTCTATTTGATGAGCTAGAATAAAATGTCAAGGATCTGTTGGAAACAACTGCGCTGGAGATAAATTGCCAGGCATCCAGAATGTGATGTTGGCTGCAGTTTTTATCATAGCAGTGAATGGGGAAGGTAAAAGGAAAGGACTGATGGCCGTGAAGGGAGGAGGTGCAGGGATGGGAAATGTCCTGTGCAATGGGGTTTTAAGGAAGGGATGTATTAAACAATTGTTTCTCATTCCTGTAATCCAAAACATTTTAAGACAAGTCTGACAAGTTCAGAGCCAAAGATCAGAGAGGTGGAGCCAGAAGTCTGTTTGACTGTATGGAAAACTGGGGGTAGGGGGAAAGTGAACTGCTGCTCCTCACATTGCTGCAAGGAAAAGTTGGGCATTCCCACTGCTAGACACTGAATGTGAGATGGATTCTCATCTGAGTTTGAGCACAGAATTAGAAGAGTAGATTTACTTAAGCAACGAATCTTTACTGTCTACTGGAAGAAAGGGACTGTTTATTTTACATGAAAATAGAACTCCATGTTGAATATTTCAATATTCAAGAAGGCAGTAAATTTGTGGCTGGATTTTCTCAATTCTTCTGAGCTTAAAAGTAGACTTAAACAAACCAGCAGCATTTTGTTTCATGCTCCACGCTATTGGAATACACAGTATTTCATACCCCAAAGTGAAGTGATGGAGGCATGAATGGAGGCACGGTGATGTTGTTTGTGGTGGTGGAAACACCATGATCTCCTGATTTCTCATCATATGATTTAACCACTACATTATTTTTTCTTACTTGAGAGCTTTTTATTGTTCAGTAAAGCTTAGAGTGAGATCCAGACACTACATTTTAAACTGAGGGGGGATCCCAAGAGTTAAAGAACAAGCATAATGAAACAGGCCAAGCAGTCTGCATTCTCTGTCACAGTAAGTGCATAAAAGAGGAATCTCCACTCATTCTTAAGTGTTGATTAAATTCTTTTCTCATTGGTATGCATGCAGCATCTAGTGGGTCTTCATAAATGAGAAGCAATATGAATAAACAGCACGTTTGTTTAGGGCAAAGATCAGAGGGGCAAGTAGTTCTGGAGGTGCCTGGGAAGCGTTTGTGTTGGGTGCAGTGAAGTTTCCCTGGTGACAGGCACACAGTGCCCATGAATGTTGGGTCTTTGTAGTGAGAATAATGGGCAGCTCCAGAGAAGGGAAATTGAAGAGCAGAGAGCTGGAAAGAACTGGACCTTAAAGTAATATCCATGACTAATTGGCTTTTAATTGGCACTGCGCTTATTGTTATGGAAACTTAAGTGCGGCAAAACTGCACCTGCTTCTGGTGCTAAACAAGTCTGACTTAAATAATTCCTCACTAATCATAAGATAACTCTAAGGAGTTATTTACCTTCACGTTCATAGATCCTTAACTGTTCCCTTTTAGAGGCTTACTTAAAGCAGATCAAACAACGGTGTGGGCAAGTACGTGGCCCAGAGGACCAGTTAGACAGACTGGTAAGCAGTCTGGTAAGCTAAGCTTTGTTTTGTGTTTTTAACTAAAATCGGTGTGATTTATTTTTGTGCTACTTTCACCCAAACTATAAGAATTCAGGGAACTTGAAATGGTTTTGGTTTTGACTTGTCTCCAACAGGGAATGGCAGAGCTCACAGTGTGTGCATATTTTGTCTCATTTTTGGCTTTTCACTTATCATACAGATGAAATCTGTTTTCACTCTTGAGGTAAGAGAATAAATCTGCCTTTGGTTGATGCTTTAAGCTGTGCACCCCTCTGCAACAGAAATCAGATTGAATGAATATTCTATGAACAACTTAGATTTTAAATTGCTCAATCTATAAGGCATTAAACAGAAATTTCTGAAGGCACCATTTTTCTTATAAAAGGATGAGTAAATATCCTGCTTTTAAACTGAAACAAGGGCAAAATTGTATCATAAGAGCTTCAGTAATACTGGTTACAGTTTGGGGAGATCTCCTGTTAGTAGCTGATCACTTCAATTTTCTTGCCAAAATCACCATTGCCCAGCAAAAGTCATTATGCTGATGGCAACACGTTGTCTGGCTGAATCTTTCCATCTATTGTATAGAAACAGGCAAACCTTGCAATGGTACCATCATGCATACCAGAGTTATGATTTGTTTCATACAGCTCTGTCTATGATGATTTCAAGCATTTTTGAGACAATACCAACACTTTCTATCTTTTGATTTTTGGAGAAAATATTAACATTTGGATCAGTGCATAGCCCCAAGCATTGCATTTTCCAGGGAATGCAAAAATGCAGGGCTTTGGCAGGAGAGCAAAGCTGGGAGACAGACCTTTCAATCAGGAAATAGACAACTGAGTGAGTTGTAAGGGCCAAGCACACTCCCTAATGAAATTTCATATGGTATCCAAACTCTTGTCATCTTGCCATTCTTCTATCAGTAAATGTTTGGGAAAAAGCAGCCACAAATTAGCTTCTCTTCCCCTCCCTCTGCAATCCACATGGAAGACGATAATTTACTGTGCTGTTAGCTGTTCACTTAGAGCAGAAATCTGTGAAGAGAATGTAGAGAATCTGACCCTGTTGGTAGAAAACAGATGTCGTGGTGGTGCTACCTGACAGAAATACTTATGCTTTAAGCAGATTGTTTTTTCCCAAGGCTCTCAGCTTACGCAATGTCATAAGGTTGCTTTAAGTCTTGGAGCACACACGTTACATTAGAGTTATTTGTAAGATCGCCGTTTATTTTTCCTATTTGACCCTTGCCCCATTCCTGAGAAGGTTCCTTATTGACTGTTGCAGAAGCTGCTAGTATCCAGTCAGGTGAGGAAGGATGTTATTGTTAAGCCAGAGAATTTCTCTTTTGTGGAAGTGGGCTCCTGTCTCTGTGGAGTCCCTGCATACTGCTAGGTGAATTACTCTTGTGAAGCTTTCATAGGTAATTATTGTTACCTATGTACAGTTAATAACTGGGTCCTGATTTTGCGTGGGATTTGAGTCTTTGGGTATGAGAAATGCATTTGAAGCATGAAATCACAAAAGCTATAATTTGTGTTTTGCTCTAAAATACTAGGTACTGTGAATGTTATTGTAAGTCAGGGTGAGCACCTGAAATGGCTAGCGGATTTTGATGGTAGCCTTTCTTGTCTATTATGTTATACTGTGAGATGAACTAATCGTTTATATTCAGACTAACACATACGGCCACTTTCATTATATTAAGAACCATCTAGATGCCTTTATGCATGGGTACACACACTCATGCAGTTAAATTTGTTACAAATATATGAGAAAGAAAGCTAAACTGAAATGGCGTGGCCAGGTTTTTCCTGTGATTTGCAGAATGCATGGCTATCAGCTCTGAAATGCAGCTCAAGATCTAAGCACTGCTATTTGATGCTTTCCTAAACTTGTTTGTCTTTGAAACTTTAATTTACCATTAATAAACTGTTAGTCACTTGGACTGCTTAATGGAAGATGGAAGATAATTAGGCTAAACAGAGGAAGTAATTACAATGCTTTTATAAATCCTATACTTAGTGAGGGATTATACTGCATGGTGGTAGTTCTGAGTATATATGAGATGAATGAAACTGCTCTATCTGGGGTATTTTGTGTTCAGTAGTCACTGATTTATGTAGGAGAAGTATGCATCACTTTGGAATTATGTCACTCAGATATTTCTGCACCATTAAGGAATTGTTTTGTAACAAAATAAAGGAAATAATTTCCAGATGTTGCTCTACTGGAATGAAGATCTATTGCCACACCCTTATCTGAATTTCTAGAGCTTGCATGCATGCAATTCAGATTTAATTAAAGCTAGAAAAATATATATCACTTGTTCTTGGTTTAACCACTAGCTCAGAAGATATTTATTAAAGCTTGAACAAAACTTCTTGAAAGTGTTTTCACTTTCTTGGTGAAAACCCTGGGTTCAACCTTCCTACGAGGCACAGAAATGGCAGTCATTCCATTACTCCTTTTTTCTTATCTTTTACACAGCTGTGTCTTTCCCTTCCTTCTGCACTGGAACAATTATTTTAATTTACACAGATTGCTCTGAAAATAATGTGTCCTACTTATTTCTGTGGAAATGGCAACAGATACAAAGAGCACAGTAGCGCCGTTCCATAGAGCAAATTCTCAGCTACAAAACATTGTTTTCCAGCACAGTCACCACCACTAGCTTTGCATTTTTGCTGGTGATGAACAAGAGTCTGCATGCCATGCTTGTAATGAGCTGCACCAGAGGAGGTGACCAACTGTCACTACTTCCAGAAAGCCAACTGCTTCACTGTGCTCACAACCATTTGGTCTCTATCAACGCTCAGCAAGTGTTGATGAATGTCAGTGGGTTCTGTAAAGCCTACGACCAACAAAAATAACTAAAATACCACAAAATTTTAAACCACAGGGGTGTATATGAGGAAGATAATTGATATGTGGCAGACAAGTGCAACAGAGCTGTAGTGCTGTAGATAGTTTTCTTCTGCCACTGCTTGTATTTATAAAGGAAAAAAGACCTTATATATTCAATTTGTGTAGCCATGTGCTGTTTAATTCCTATGAATCTTTCTCTTACTTCCTGTACACTAGAGTGTATGTCATTGAAATCTTTTCATTGCCTCCTAGGTAAAGAGAAGTGTTCTTCTAATGGGTAGGGGCAGTGGGATAGAGATCCTACTGAACTCAGCTCGTAGAGCTCAAAGCATTTGATAAGACGTTTCTCAGTTCTGTTTGCATGCATGGAAATCTGTATGTATCACTTAACATAGCAGAAGCTGAAAGTTCATAGTTAATGTCATGCAAGTTCCTTCCGTACTTATCTCAGAGCTTCACACAGAGCCTAATAAATTCGGAGAGGCAGAGAAGGAAGGTTAAACTGTGTGTGAGTTATTTCTGAGTAGTCTTTATTAGGTATTTTGGAAGATAGGGTACTGATGTTAGCAAAGGAGGCAGTAGCCATCAATGCCCTAAGTCAAGTACTTGAGTTCTCCCAGGAAAGTCACGTAAGTGCCCAAGTGTTCCTCCAGGAGAGCTTTCCTGCTGTGAAAGATGAGCTTGGGAGCTCAAAGTGAAAGAGTGTAGGACTGCTTTGAGACCTGAGCCTGAGGTGTTGTTGCCAGCAACTTTCTGTTGTGAACATGGGGAATTTACAGCTTCCATGTTCCTCAGATCCTGTATCAGGAAACAACGATAACAATTACCTCATCGTGTTTTGTTTTCTATTCCACTAATGTTTGTAAAACACCCTCAGATCTTTAAAGAAGGCTATTTAATTATTAGATACTGTTCAATTCTCCAAGCTCCTCTATATTTAAGCTCTGTGCCTACTATTCCAGTGTTTGTTTTGAAGTAGTTTTAAGTTTCCTGAAAGCAGCACGTCCGTTGTTTTCAAGTTTCACATTCTGGTAGGTGGTTTGCAAAACACAACAGTGCCTTTACAGTAATCCCCAAATAATTAATTTCCTTCCTCATAACTTATTTACCAGTTCATAGAGATCTGAAAAGTTTGCCTATTATTAGGTAGACTTTGACAGCAACTATAGCAGCTTCTGTTTAGCCGTGTGTTGTTTTTATAGCTGAATAAGAAATGTAATTAGGAGGAAGAAATGCTGATGACAAAAATGTAACAACCATATATAGATGCTCCTTCTCACGAAAGAATTTATTTCTGATGCTGTGTGCTAAGCCTTCTCTGGCCTCCCTGTTGGTGGATCTCTGCTTACATCAGCAGTACTTCAACTGACAGGTCTTCTGCTTCATCTGATGAACCTCAGTTCCAATGAGTTTGTCAAGCATACAAGGTATCTTTTCCTACAAGAGCGAAGTACTTGAGAAGGTGTGTAATTTTTGCTAAGTGTAGCCTCATTGCCACAAAAGAGTTTAATGACATTTTATTTTCACTAAGGTGCATTATTTAGGTAGGACCTTTAATCATACGTGACTCAGTGCTACACAGCCTCGCTCGCTGAGAAATGGCTGGTTATGGGTGGACAGCAGAATCCAGAGCAGCCCTGCAGCCCTTCTCAAGTGAGAGAGCTAACAAGTGTGATGAAGGGGGGCAGGTGGAAATTGTTACAAGGAAAATTCTTCATAGGAAGGTCAGATAACCAGGATTCACTTTTCCCAATCAACATTAATTTAGATTATTTTTGACAAAAGGTTTTGGCTTCTCACTTTTTTTTTCCCTCCCCCTCTTTTTCTTTTCTTTTTAATTTTTTTTTAAGCTGACAATACTTAAAAAGGGAAACCCCTGCAGTTATTGGACCTCCTGCCATGCAGTGGCCCCACTGCGTCAGTGAGATGCAGTCTGCTCACATGGGCTCACAGCTGCCTCTGTGAGACATGGTGCTGCTTACAGTAACAGGAGCCTCGGAGTGGCAAAGATGGTTCTTTTGAACAGTCTTACAGGTATTTGGAAGCAGATACTTCCTTTTGTTTTCATAGAGCTTCCTCAATAGATTTCCCCAGGAAAAGAGGGAAATCTGTATGAAAAACAGGAAACAGTTCTCAGAAGCAGAAAACTGTAACAGAGCACTAGGAGGAAGACTTAAAATAAATGTGGTTGTTTGAAACTGTAGGTGATACTACTTGTATTATCCTACTGCAAAAACAATGATTAAATTTAACATCACAGAACTAAAGTAAAAATTAAAAATAAAAAGGTATTTATAAAAATATATTTAGCCCTTCAATTTAGTTCATAGTAGGTGGCTAATAGCTGTACAGCTGCAGCCAGATTTTAAGCCATATTTTCCATTTCTGATTTCTTACCCTGGACAAGTCTTCTGGAAAATTTCTCATATGCTTCAGCCTTGGATCAGATCCCAAACTTCCTAAAGCTGATCCATCCCTCTTGCATCTGAGACTTAATATTTTCCCTCAGCTCTGTGTTCTACAATAAAAATTTCAAATCCTAAAATTCATGGGTGTGTTATAAAAAGCATAAAATCTGACATGCAGAAAAACTTGCTAAACTAAATCCTCTACTGATTTCACATCGAAGCCCTTTACCCATCTGTTATTCTCAGAGTCCCGTGAAGCACTAACTGCCCTGGAGAAGTTATTTTAACTTTTGCTGTAAGCACTGAGAAAGGATGTGAAAGGTTGTCCATAACTCTCAACCTTAAAAACAAGTATGGTCACATAAGGAAACTGCTGGCTGCAAAGGGGACTTATTAGCCTACGTAGATTTGAGAACGAAACTCTTATGTTTGTAAATCCTTGAGGAGAAATTGGAGCTTCATCTTACTTTCATTTTGTATATTTAATAAAACCAAACTCCAGGAGAACATGGGTTTGGCCTTCACAGTGTGTTTGTATTTGAGAATATTAGGGATAATATATCCCGTTCTCATTTAATACAGAATTGGGTTAAAAAGAAGTTAGACATTATCACAGTGCAAATGCGTCTAATAAACCTTCAAGCCTCAACAAAAAAAAAAAAAACAAACAAAAACTAAGCAAACAAGAAAGCCTACACAGAAAACGACTTTTACCCACAGCATTTGGCTGGCAATG
Organism: Lagopus leucura; assembly: GCF_019238085.1. Lineage (NCBI taxonomy): Eukaryota > Metazoa > Chordata > Aves > Galliformes > Phasianidae > Lagopus > Lagopus leucura. The sequence goes on along the minus strand of NW_024962277.1, from coordinate 6,389,065 downwards.
CTGCTATTTTAAATTTTATAGCTGTACTACCTACATAATAGAACTTCATGAGAACGTTTCGGACTTGGCGTATTGTACTTCTGAAATTTCATTAGGCTGAGTGAAAGAGGCTTTGCAGATCTGAAGCAGTCCCATTGAAACCAAAGCAGAAACAGGCTTGATGTGCCGCAGTGTTTTGCAGTTTCTTTCAGCTTAGTCCCTCAATAAAGCCTGCTGGTTTTTATTTATGTGCATTAAAACTACTGTGTGTACTGGTGTTTGCCTGTACATCTCATGCAGAGCGTATAGATGTTGTTTGATTAGAGATGAGCTATAACAAAACAGTAATAATGTAGATGTTTTCTTATTTTTGTTTTCTGTGGATGCTTTAAACAACCAACTGGGGGAAAAAATGAATATAGTACATGTGCAACATGTGTATCATTCAGCCTGAAATGTTCAAGTAGAGACCCCTTCTCATTCCAAAGCATCAGTTCCAGTTATTAAAATGGTCTTGATGTACTTATTACTTGAAGGAACATGCAACAATCTGTCATTCTATGATGTTTCGATGCTGTACAGTGTGCCATTTTGTTCAGTAACTGAGAGATGCTAATAATCCTCCAACAGTGGATTTTTATGCACTGTAGTGATTAGGTCAGTGATAACAGCTAAAGATGGAATTTAACTGCTTGTCCTGGACATCTGGTTATAAATTCCTTGAAACAGGGCATGAGTACCCAAACATCAAATAGCTGATAGGTCATTTAAAACAACAATAAAGATACTAGCAGTAAACAAAGGCAGCTGTGCATTTATGCCCTCAAGGGATTAATGACCACATCCCATGAGCATGAAGAAGTCTGGATTGCATTACCGAGGGCTCGCTGAATTGTATTAATCCTGGCCAGAACTGGAACATTTAGGATAAATATTGCTTGTTTTCAAGTTTCTGTCCCACTGGAAATAGGAATGACTTCAGGTTTCAGATGTAAGGGCCACTACTAATGCTTTTTTGAGAAGAGATAGGCTCCAGATTTGATGAATAGTCTAGGCTGGTTGTTTAAAAAATAAAATATAAATTCAATTTCTAGCAGAAATTTCTTGCTTAAAAGTGAAAAGCCAAGCCCTTCATTTCCAGATCTCTAGTTATAATCTATGCACAATGTTAAAAACAGAAAGAAAGGATATACCACTCTCAAATCCATTTCAGAGGACTTCAAATCACATCATGACAGCCTCACGCAACCTTTAGGCGCCTATTCTGATTAATACCTTATGGTGCAAACTCTGGCAGCTGTTTTAAAAATGTTGTTTAGATATCCTCGTCAAAATAATAGAAGTCTAGGTTCTTGGGTTCGTAGCAGTGTGGGAAAGACACAGTGGCAGACATACAAGCTCCCAGCATCCCTTAAGACCACTGCTTACTTTGGTTCTTAGGCCAGGCTGCATCAAAGGTTACTTGAGAGTGTATTGTTACTGTTCAGCAAAGGGTTTAGCAACATCTTGACAAATGGCAGAACTTAAATGCCTGCATTCATTTCAAAGGAGATTCTTGTATGCAGCCTTTTAGTCAGGTTCAGGTTTGATTCTATGGAAGTGTTTTTTTTTTAAACTAAACTGCAGGATTCTAGGAAATACTGTTGTGGGGTTTTTTTGTTTGTCTGTCTTGTTCTGGTCCTGGATAACCTGACATTGTCACTCTAGTTTTATTCACTTGATTGTATAACTTTCCTGTTGCAAATGGTGCCTACAATATGAGGGCTATAATATAACTGCTGTTAAAACTAGATCATATTTAATGCATCTGCTTTGTGCGTGTTGCACTGCTCATTGCACGCTGTGTTTAGAGATGGAGACAACTGGAGTGCTATTCAATTTATCTTACTCTTCCAGTACACATATGGTAACTTAGCAGAGCCAAACCCAACTGATTTCAAGTTTTGGGATGTGTTATTGTTGCAGCTAACTGTATTTATTTTCTGTACTAGGGCAGAAGTCCACAGGGACTCATGAAGTAACAGGTGTGCCAGCAAGTCTTTGAGACTTCCACCACTGTTGTGGGCAGGATTTACATGACCTATTCATGCTAGCATTAGGGTGAATTCCTTGATCAATCAAAGGGGGAACCTTTGATTAAGTTTTTCTTAAGTCTTTATGCTTAGGAAATTTATATATATATATATCCAAATTTAATTGGATTCAGCTATTATTGTTGTTTTGGCTTAAAGCCTAAGATCAAATAAGGTCTCATCTCTTACCTGTTAATCCTACTTTGTATCACCTATGTACAAAAATGGTAGCCTTTGCTGTGGAAGGACCAAGGATTCCCCTGTTACAATTCTAAAGCCAGAGTTACTTCTGTGATTATCTGTTCCCTAAACCTGTATTTCAGAGTATTTGTACACATATTCACAGCAAAGCTGTCTGCCCACCATGCTACATGCTAGGCAGACATAAGCTTGTGCGCAGGTTAAATTCTGTGATAAAATGTTTACAGAGAGCACTAGAATTATATAACATTCGTCTTGGTCAATTTTCTATTGAAGGCTTATAAAGAAAAATCATTTTGTGCGGGACTGAGTTGAATTTTAGAAGTTACTTGAAGCAGAGGTGGTTTATAAAGTTGATTAAAGACCCAGTTAGCACTGGGATTATTGGCTGCTATTGAACAATAATGGCAATCTAATTTCCATGCTTTCTTGAATAGAAATAAGCCCCAAAATTGGGAGCTTCATAATATAGAATCCAAATTTCATATCACAAACATTGTATTTTTGTGGTTCAGCTTAAGCCACTTGGAGCATGACTAAGTAATGATGTTACATCATCATTTAATATAAGTAACTGAAATCCAGGTGAAGTGCACAGCTTTACAAGAATTCTTTTTTTAAATGAATACGAGACTATATATAAGAACTTGAGAACTACCATGCTAGGTTTTAGAGTTTCAACACGTCTACTGTCCTGTCTCTGATAGGGATTTACAGGGGAAGCTTCAAAAAAGAAACACACACACAGAGAAAATTTAGAGCAATGTTTTTCCCACTTCCAATAGTGAGCATTCTGAAATTTCCACAAATCTAATGTGCATATGGACTGCAGTGGTGTTTTAAATGACACATAGAAAACGTATCCTTAGTGATATGTAAAAGCTTATTTAGGTATTTAAACAGCTTCACAGTTCCCCAGAACCATATCATTAATTTTGACCACATTTATTCCTCTCCATTGGGAAGGACATTGGTTGGTTAAATAGCATGGAGTGCCCTTTCTCTCTGAATGCTGGCTCTCTTTGCACAGTAAGAATGAGCCAAGCATGGGTTAGAGCCTATTACTTTAAGGTACTTTGCAGCAGTAGACACACACAGGACAATAATTCCTGCTGAGCAGACAGACCACTTCTTGCAGTGCAATAAAACCAGGCTGTGCTTATGTACAGTGGATTGGAAGGCTTCAAAGGTCTCACAGAGGACTTAAGAAAAAAATCACATTTACTCTTTTCAAGCTCTGTTTATTTCTGTCATCCCGCTGAATTTTAAAGGCTGCATCTCATCAAAGTTTTGCTTGCAGAATAGCCTTTTTTTAATCCCTAAGGGTGGAATTAGTTGATGGGTTTTGACAGTTTCCATTAGGAAAATTGGATTTTGAGCTGTAGTTACAGTGCTGCCCTGTTCAGTGCTCTTCCTGTTATTGAATTCTCATGTCACTACATTATTTCAGAAAAAACAAGCTGATAAATCTTAACACGTTAATGAGACGCCAGCCTGAAAGGTACTCACTTCTTACTCCTTAAAAACTCCTGCAGCTACCAGCAGGAACTCAGGGCAATTAGCACCTTTCCAAATAATACCTGATGTTCTTGAGATTCCCTAATCCTGTATAAGAAACGCTGAAGTCAAAGCAACAGCATTTTGAGGCAATATATTTATTTCTTCTACAAGACACATAAAACCTTTGAATGTAATGCTGATGCAGATCTCAAACTGCTATTAAATCAATCTCACCTCGTGCGTGGGTTCATTTCATAGTTACATGCTTTTTCTTTTCCTGTGCACATATGGCCAATTGCAAAGTGCTTTGGAGTTCAATTTTAGCATCATATATAAAATCTATTAGAAATGAGTTTTTTAAAGCAATGTCTGCTGTTAGGCATTTGTAATTATCTGTCAGCACAGAACCTGTAACTACTGAAAACATTTCTGAATCATAGAATCCACCTCTGTAATCCAGGGGAAAACTACAGTTCAGTATTTGGAAAACTGATGAATTCTCCTTAGAACTCTTCTTAACTATTTTTACTTTTGAAAGTGTTTGAATTTTGAAACTCATGATGTTAGTTACCTAGAATTCAGGACATGCAGTCTTTTCCAAGGCATTCACTGACAGGAGTAGACGCTAGATTAGATTTTCCTGTATTAATCTAAACAGATAATTTTGGCATGCTCCATACAAAGCTGCATCCTTTCCCATGTATGGCTTGTATTTTGTATCTTCTGTTCTAGCAAGTACACAGTAACTTCTGCAATAATAGATTTTTGAAATAGCCAGTGTTCTAATCCCAGTTCAAAATGCCCATAGGTCCTTGACCAGCTTTGCACAGAACAAAGTAGTAAGGTCTATTACACAAACCTACTTTCTCATACTGCTGTTTACAATGGAGTTATTATTCTGGTGATGTGAATTATTTCAGTGGTTGAAAGGAGTTGAATAGTACAGTTTGAGTGGTCTCCATATAATTATTAATAGAAGTCTAATAGTACAGGAGAAGCAGCACTATTTAAAATCGAATTAATTGTATTCTTAAGTAGCAATACTGGTCACAGCTTGGAATGATTAATTCCCTAAAGAATATTCAAGACATAAGTAAATTATGCAGGTGGCCTGAATGTGTTCTTTGATAATTTGTATCATTAATTCTAATTAAGCTTTCTATTCTATGGGACAACTACTTCTGTCTGATTCTCTTCCATTTGTGTAGTCAGGCTGCTTTTATTACCCTTGTAGGGACTCTTAAGGGAGTGAAGATTCTTTTAATGCATTTTTAGAACCTCTTTGTTCTTTTTTTCAATTATATGTTATAATATTGTATATTTCTTATTTCGGGACTACTTGGACTAGAAAGAGGGAAAAGCTCTCTTCCAGGGCTATGGAACACCATTTTTGCTCCCTGACGTTCTCTGGCAACATGTGAGAAACTAATTTAGACATGCATTTTGGGGCAGGTACAGACACTTGAAAATGCACTGTGAATGTGACGTATCGTAAAGTCTTTAAATGATCAAATGGAACCATTAATACCACATGCATATGCATGTAATAAGCAGCTAAGATTGAAATGAGGAAATGTGAGTGGAGTAATACCAATATGTCAATGACAGGCAGCTGCAAACAGCATGAAAGTCAAGTAAATGTAAATGCTCCAGTATGTATTTTATTTCTGATAAACATACAGTATATTTAAAATGATCTGCTTGCCACCACATCATAAACTATGATGTTAATAATCGGCCCAACATTTATGCAAATGATCTTCTTCAGTTATTTGGCTGCACATAGGAAATATTTGCTATGCCAGCAAGTCAGAAACTCTAAGCCTTGATTTTCAGACTAAATTTTGCTGTATGCATGAATGGATCAAAAGGATCTTTGCAATATTGGTATGGTTGTCTTTCACACAAAAATTGACAACTACATTGAATAGTGCATGCTCGTTTCCAGCTCGGCAGGGGACTTCTGAATTTGAATGGAAATGAATTAAGTAATCTGAACCTGGACAATAGACATCTGTCAAGCTGAGTCTAAGATGTGAAAGCATGACTCGAAGGCAGGGACTTCTGCTGGGTCTTGTCATATTCAATTTTGGTTAGGCTCTTCAGCTACCTAATCCTACATCCTATTCATTATGTCCCATGAGCAGCTGCTTATGAGAAGTGTGCAAGGCATCCTGTGATAGGGTGTTAGGGGAAAGTGAACATAGTGAAATAGAGGGGTTGGAGATTGTTCTTAAAATCTAGCCAATATTTATCACTACAACTTGGAAGTTCTTTGTACTGGAGTAACAGTTTGTCCATTTTAAATTCCAGTAATCTCCAGGTATTGGTCATACTTTGTAGCAACAGTACTTCAAATATATCCTTGAAAACACCTCTCATTTAGTTACACAAAGAATAAAGGGCATCTGTAAATTTATAGTTCATCTTTTCCATGCTAAAGGTAATTTTAGAAGCATTAAATTCTGTGGGCAATAGCAGCCTATGTCTGTGCTTATTGTAATCTTACCTTTTTAGATGAGAAAAATGATGTGAGAATAATTTCAGTGACTCTTATTACGCTTAGAGCTTGGATGCTCCTGAGTTTGGAGGTACATGAGATAAACCAGAGGTTTCTCAGATTCCTCTGGATTAAGAAAGGGCACCCTTAATTTTGTCATTTTATGTATATTAACATTTCAAATATAACACTTCTATATATTTTTCTCAAATAATTACTTACTGTGTTGTATCCTTATTCTTTCCCTGGAAGAATGTGTGTAGACTGACTTGCTTGGTGACTCAGATATTTGCTGCTTCTGGAACGCTTTCCTAAAAATCTGTATTTTATTTACTTCTAAAAATCCATGTAATCTTTCATCAAACTAAGGATCTTGCAGGAAGGAATTCCACACTTCCACACTGTATAAGAACTGCCTTTTTCTGTGTGTTCTGAATGTGCCTCCTGCTTTCACGTGATAACCCACAGTTCTTTTGGAAGAGACTGAACAATTATTCCCTATCCATCTTGATGTCAGTGGAAATTTGATCAACGTTTCTCACAAGTCCCCACAGACTGATATCAACAAGTGGCTAAGAGTTTCCACATCTTTTGTAAATGCACTTTCTATGGCTTTTCCAGTTTTATTCTATCTGTATTAGATGGAAGAATCCCAATATCTTGTGTCTGACGTAGGTGGCTTGCGAAACTGATTGTTTTGTTTTCTTCCCTATTGCTTTCCTAATAAATTTTAATAGTCTTTGATTCCCTCATTGCAACTCAGCAACTGAGCTGACACACTCCTACAGGGACAAAACCCTAAGATCTCATTCCTGAGCAGTTATAATCAGCTCAGTCATCACTGTATCTGTGAAGCTGGACCTGTTTTTTTCCAGAGTGCCTCTTTTAATTAACACCATGTCACCTGCCATTTTTATCATCCAGTCGCTCAATACCCTAAGATCATTCTGCAGTTCTTCAGTTGACCCTTGTTTTTAAGAATTCCAAGTAATTTTTTACTCCCACTTTCTCTAAAAATAAAATAACTTTTTTTACTGTTATTTTGCCAGGCGATAGAAAGCACTGTGTTTCTCCAGCTAAAATAAAGACTAAGCAAAAAACATTTTCAGGTACTAATCAAGGCTCCCAGTCACAATTAGCATCAAGATAGTGATTCAAATGCACTTTTAGTGAAAACTGCTCTGAGGCAGAACTTCACTGCATTCAATTCCAGAGGTGAATTCACCCTCAACTCTGAACCACAGAGTCTTCTGCAGTGTTTTTAATAAGATACAAACATCTTGACAGGTCGTGTTTGCTAATGTGCTACAGAGCACCTTCTAGCACAGGTTTATCTTTTTAAAGTATAAAACTTATAATGCCTACCATCTAGGAAGTATATTAATGATGTATGCAGTGTGAATTTGTTTAATTGAGGGAGGAAGAAAGGTCATTTAAATTAAGGATATACAATCAGGGCCATGTAAACATGACAGCTGTTTTATAGCACTCACTTCTGACCTAGAACTTTGTATGCTATATTCTGAGCCAGACAGGATTTTTATAGATTCATTTATAAAGGGCTTTATATATATACAATATCTATCATGTGTGTAATCATGGCAAAGGAGCATATGTTCCCACAGTCTTGGGAGGATTACTGTCTTTAAAAAAGTGCTTATTTTAAGGTTGGTTAAAACACAAAGCAAACATTAAAAAGAATCAGTTTCCTTAACTTCACCAAAATAATAGAAACCTGAAACTGAATTAGGCTTTCTGCATCCTGAACTGGAAGATAATTCGTGAAACTGATTTTAAAAGCAATACGGTACGTAGATATCTTTCCATGTTTCAGCAGCTCTCCCACTTCATGTTCATCTGGCCTCTTGTGAACTGTTACATCATCCTCCTTGCAATGCAGAACTTTGGTGAAGTCAGCCATGTTTTGTTATTGAAGTTTTATTTTGAGCCAGCGCTCCGGCCATTTCTGAGATCAATCTCATCTTTGTTACTTTGTTCTTCCCACTAATCCTGTTCCCTCTGACCACAAAATAGGTATCTAAGCCTTGCAGTGTATTTTATGCATGCAGGAGCCATACACACTGTGCTTACAGTCAGAAAATGAAGGGGGGTTCATCTTCCCACCAGGGCTGTTCAAACACCGGCCTCTGTCATAATGAAATTGAGGAAACAAACAGCTGAGTGTTGTCTATCTGCTTTGGATGGGCCCCCTTTTTTACCACCCTCCACAGCCTCCTTTTTTGTTTAGTACAAACCATGCACTTTCATCATTCATTCTGACTGTTTGATTTAAGCTTCCATCCCTTGGGTCAAGAAAAGGCTGGCAAAGAAGGAAGGATGAAAGAAGGTGACATTTTGACAGCTCCTTTTTCACGATAATGAGCAAAAGTGCTTTTTCTTCCCCTGCTCCTGCTCTTCATGGCCTTTTCTTTATAGAGCCACACGAAGGGAGAAATTGCCAGTTGAGATCTGCCTTCCATGGACTGACTAGATAAACTGGAGGGATCCATGTGGCTTTTGTGAGCTCTGTCTACACAGTCACTGCTTTGTTCAGGGGCTATTTTCTGTGTTTCCTGTATGTAATCACAGGTAAATGCAGATTAATAGAATTAGACTTGAGTAGGTGGAGCACCAAGGCCCATGGCTCCTTGTATCTTCTCATAATTTGGTTCTAACCAGGCAGAACACTTTGTTGAGTGTTATATGACTGACCAAAGAAAGTGCTTGACAGGTTCCATAATTGATAGCTAACAAACATGATTTCTGTTGCAGAACATCAAACTTAAAATGACTTTTCTAATCAAAGCATCATGTAGTTGCCCATTGAATAATTCATATACTGTCTAAGATTTATCTAAACAGCTTTAAGTTTATGTACTTTATTTAAAATGCATTTGTAACCACTTGGAAACTCAAAATGATAATGAGCAAAAAATAAAAAATCAGACTGTAGCTGAGATGTAATAAAAGGGAGACAGGAGAACACAGCACACAAATTATAGGAAGGACACTACTATAGAGCTTGTTTTTTTGACAAGGGACAAAGTGGCAAGTGCAAGACTTGCAGCCCCAGAATAGAGCAAGTATACAATTCTGCTGTACGGAGATTAATCATAACCGTTCTGACAGGTATCAGCCCTCTGGCTACACTGAAAGGTCTTTGGTTCAAAGGTGGTGCATTCATCCAGGAATATTACCTCAGTGGTGGTAATATTTCACAGCCAGAGGACTTTCCCTATTGCAAAGCCAGGCTGATCACAACCAAGACTCTGGCAGTACTGGCTCTGAGCTCAATGGGCACAGTCACTGTCAGAGAGGTCCAGTTATTACCTTGTGCCAGATCTGTCACCAAGTCAAACCACTACAAACAAACACCTCCCTTGTTTTCGCTTTGCTCTGCAGTACAGAGTACCCACTGGAATTGGGCTTTTAGGGGAGAGACTATGTTGTATGGTATCAAAATCACATGAACTAATTGCAGAGAGCTGGTGTTTGAGTGTTTATGCCATGCAGCTTTGAGGTGCTGAGAACATTGTGCTGATGCTGCTTTGGTGCACTCAGCTCTGGAGGAGATGTAGTGGGTGTCAACACCTTGATACATCACAAAATATAGGTGTAACTCCAGTTGCACGTGTACTGCTGGACATTCCACCTTTGGATATTTGCTGACACAAATAACCTGCTGCTCTGCAGTTTTCACGAGCACTAGCTTTGATTGCTCATTTTTCAGCCTTGTGTAATTTTCTGCTAATCAGAGTTCTGATTAGGCACAGTAGCTCCAGCAGTGTGAACGTTCCACGTTCAGAGCTCCGCTTAAACCTGACCAAGTTGTGCTTTCAACTTGGCTGACCTCACCATATGCAGTACCAGATACTTTTACATTACATGAACTAATGCCAAGGACATGAGATGGGGTCAAGTACAGAGAATAGAAGCAGAGCAGATGTGCTCTGTGTACCAGATTTTTCAGTGTTATGAGTAATGTGACATCATGAACCTATACTGAAGCACTATGCTATGAAAAGAAACAAAACACAGGGCCTGACTTTATTCTATGCATCTATTGAAAGGTTTGAGAGCTTTCCAGCATAATCCATTTCCTAATACTTGGCACCTCCTTTCTTGAAATGGATGATGTGTAATGTGATGCAATTAGCAACTTGAAACTCAGGCGCCCACTCTTGAGAGAACTTTTTTCCACAAAGGTGGAGGTCTGCAACACACAGTCAATCAGAGCCTCTGTGCTGTATTTTTTGAGGAGTTTTATGCTATGAAGGCTGTAGTTATTTGTTCTACAGAGGAACAAATCCACATTTTAAAGATGTGCCATGCTCAAGGTTTATATTTGACATTTATTATCCAATCTGTTATTTCATAAAGTATGTTCCCATGTACTGACTGAAATGACATTTGTGAACAGAATTCAGTCATTATCCTGTGATAAAAGGGATCTGCAATAATGAACAAGCTTCATTTCATGCTTTCAGTTTACATGTCTTTGAAGTTGACCCAAAACTTTGTGATCCTCTAAGGACACACATGCATATTTATCAAATTTAGTCAGATTTTCAGGTGGGCATTACTAGAAACTACAAAAACACATTAAAATGTCTTATAAATAAGATCTAATGCTCGGTTCTTAATATTTCTCACAACTTCCATGTTGCTGGAGTTGAGCATATAGATAATTAGATATCTGGAATTGTGGAAATATCTCCTCTTTAGAACAGACTGAATCAATACTTCAAACAGCTGATCACCCATCTCTATTTCTTTCCTTCCTCCCCTTGAAAATGCAAGATAGAAATTCTAGTTTGTGTCCTGCTTTTACAGTTTGGGAATGTGAAGCTTTAAAATCAGATGTGGAGACTGCTCAATCCAAGTTTTCATGACTGTGCAGGACATTCTTCCCTAGCTCTTTTCTAGTTTAAGGGCAGCAGTTTTGTTTAGGTTGCATCAGTGGTTACAGTTCTGAATAGCTGAGATACAGACTGCCTGGCAAATCTGGCAAGTATGCTGAGTAGATTTCACAAAGAAAAGACCTTCAGTCAAGCACTAGAAAGGCAATACTAGTCTAGATTTTAATCACCTGCATGGCATGCAGACAAGATGATGATAAAGCTGAAAAAAAATGTGCATGAAAACGTAGGGAAGAGAGTAGCAGAGTAAACATAGCCAATGGTCCAACAGAAATTATGGCTACAGTGAGAAGATGGACAAACAGAACATGGCACGCCAGCAAATATTTGCAGTACTGCTAAATAACTGTCTTGTGTCATTGCAAGCTGCTTCTTACAAGTCAGAGGAGTTTGAGTTGTTTTTTCCTCTAGCATTTCCAATTTTCAGGATTCTGTGCTTTTTCCTGGCACATAAATGAAAAAAAAAATTTCGTTTTTGACTTTTATGTGCAAATCTTCCTTGAACTATTCCATGTGACTTCGTATCTCATCAGATCATTGTCATTTTTGGGATGTATTCAAGATGATGCCTCCTCCCCTGCAGGCTATTAACCTTCCATATTCTGAGAATATTTTGGCAGAATGAATCAGTTTGATTTGTTTGAAAACTTAGGTGATCAGTATCTGTTTACAAATTATCTTATATATCCTGAAAGAGAGATGAGGAGCAAAGAATAAATAATTGCTCCTAATTAATGAAGTAATTTTCAGGTTTTATGTAGAAAAAAAAATTACAATTTTCTTCCCTTTTGTACCTTCAGTGGAGTACAAGGCTTAAAGAAATGCAGAGTTCTTGGGTTGTTCCTGAGATAGATTATCAGCACTGTTTGATTTTCAAAGTAATTTATGTGAATTAACAGCAGAACTGACATGCACTAAAACCACTTGAAACAGGGCTGGCATGTTTGCTTTAGTCCAGCCTCTGGAGAGGCTATGTGGAGTCACTAAGCACTTGATGCTACACGTATGTTTGAGTGCCTGACTACAGTACTGTCAGCAGCCTGGTCCTCTCAGCATCTAGACTCTGGTATTTTCACTTCAGATTTTTGTCAGTCTTTGGTGTCTAGGGAGACAGACTTAAAAGACTCAAGTTGAACGTGAACAACTACTTTAAGATATAGTATTACTTTGTCTTACTAAACTGAAGAAATGGAACCTGAAGAAAAAGTAAGGATTTAAACTATGGCTGGCTCCTTAATAAAGCATCTTTCAGGAAGATTTGGAAGACTTTCAATCTGTAACTGATTTATCTCTTGGTTATGGTCTTGTTAGTCCTACAAGCAGAGGAATGCCCCCAGTGAATCCAACAGGTCTGACCATATGAGCCACAAGAAACACAGTGTGGCCCAGTCAGGCAGAGCTGTGTTAGTGAGACAGGGAAAACTGAAATGCTTAGGCAAACTTCCCTATCTGCAGATGCTCTTTTGCATAAAAGTGGTTAGAACATGGCAGGTTTGTGTAAGAAGCAAGATAGAGGCAAACAGGCGACTGCAGGCACCACTAGCAGTCCTTGTAGCTGGATCATGAGGCTCCTAATGAGCTACGACACTCTGTGACAGGAGGCTTCATGCTCCTGGCTCACTAATGCATTCTGCTTGGTAACATACAATTGTTCTTTTTGCACAGCTCTCATACACTGATGTCAGTTGGTTTACAGGCCAAGAAGGATGCATAAATCCCAGTCTTGTCAAACTGACAACTCCATTCCCAGAATAACCATGATGCAAGCTTTAGTTTTCTTTGCCTGTATCTGTATGCAGAGGGATCTGATGCATCAGTACTGCAAGCCCAATCATATCAAGCTTAGTGCAGTTCTGAGGTCTGTAAGTTGAGCACACCAGCAGTGCACTTGGTGACGTCCTGTCACTGCCCAGCTGGGCCCTCAGACAGAATGCACCCAGGAAGCCCTGTGACACTCAGTGGCACACCACCCATGTTTGGTAGAGGAGGGGTCAGGCAGCAGTTCATTTAACTGCAGTGCAGTTGAGAACTATTTATGATGTGTGCCTTTCATTTGAATTTTTGTTCTGGCAGTAACTGTGGAGGTGACTGTTCCAAGCGATGAGCACAGCCTCCAGCAGGGATTGCATTTTTACAAAATCATGTGAAAGGTGTACATCAGAGAGCAGTTTTAGTTAAGGAGTTACCTTAGTGTGTGAAATTGATCTCTGCATTTTGCTGCCATAATCCCCGTCGGATAACACATAGCAGCACCTGGAAACTTTTGGCAGTAGAAGGCATCTTTTTTCTGGGTGAAGGACTATAAAAGCCCAGGGTGCATGTCTGGGCAGCCAGCAGAGGGGGAGCAGTGCAGGGCTGTCCCAGAGTTGGTCGGGAGCTGCAGTAATGCCACCTGCACACTCCTTGGCAACAAGTGGGGCAGGAGGGGTTAGAATGATTCACACGATGCACAGAAGTGCAGAGAATGGCTTTAAAAGGCAGCTGTGTGATACTGCAGGTGACAAAGCGACAAAGTTAATTCCTTTGGCTCAGTCTGCCTTTTTGTTGCTGTTGACTCCAGCAAGGCTGCACACTTTGACATCCCAATTGCTAGGAAGGGCTGTACAATGAGGGCTGCTGGGTGACGGCTTCAGCCCATTCCACAAACGGCTCCTCCTCACAGCTGCAGAGAAGCCTTGGATCCGGTGAAAGCATGTCCAGCCCAGTGAGCGGTCGGTGTCATAGATGTGCGTCTGCTATTGTGCTCACAGTGAATGACTCCAAACACAGCAAACAAGGGCAGCCAGATAAGAAGGTGGGTTTAGTGAGGAACCAGGGAAAGCTTTCCCCATGTAATCATCATTGCAGCGCTGAAGAAGGCAGAAAACTGACTACATGTCATATGTCAGAATTAACATGCAAGCTTCCTTATGGATAAACGGACTTGCGTAAGTTTTAATGTTTTAAAGTAAAGGTTTTGTTATTATTATGGGAAGTAAATATAATTTAAATATATTTAAAAAACAGTTCTTGCATTTAAAATAAAACTAATCCTTCCATACAAAGATGCTATACATTTTCTTCTCTGTACAATTATTTCTCCTATATATAAAAATACATTCCAGCATCCCGTTTTATAAAATCACACATTTTCTTTAAGTTGTTCCTAATGAGAGTAGTGATCTGATTTGATTGTTTAGCTTATGATTCCCCTGTTGCTAGAGACATGCAAATAGCCTAAGGCTCATATGATGGGAACGTCTTAAACTGCTACTGTTAACTTCTTGAAAAACGTTGGAAATTCTGACATTTTTGGCAGACTTCTATTTAATATATAACTTCTCACAGTCTTAGGTAGAAGAAAATATTAGATATAAGCAAAATTAGAAAGTAAAATATCATGAGTTCATATGAAGTCTGAATGTTCTTAGAGATGAGGACTCTATAAAGAAAGCTTGTTTAATGTCTCTGATCTTCATGAGTTCAGCTTCCTGTCATTGTTCTTACTGACTGTCACCATTGTTCCCTGACTGTCACCGCTCTAGTCCAAGGATGTACTTATCAGTTGTGGTTCTATGCAGTCTTTTGTGTAGTCCAGCAAGTATACACTCACAGGCTCCATTTAAATTGAGCCATCTGATAAACTCCCAAAATGCACATCAGCTTACAATCAGCAAGTAGCTGATATTGATGACACTACTCAAGTAGAAAGTTGTCCAGATTCTTTTTATTCAAGGTCTAATTTTCTAAATAAAAGAACAGAATGGCTAACTGTAAAATGTACATTATCATTCAGACTGGACATAACCTACTATTTACACCTTATTTTATGGATAGGGTTTCCTTCCTAGATCTTTTCTTTGTTCAATTAAGAGAACTGATTCTGTACTGGTTAGGAATATTTCCATATTCCTTTCTTTTTCTTGGATTATTGATTTGGGTCTGTTTGGTCCATCTTGCTATGTTTAGAGATAAGGATAATCAGGGAACTTAGAGAAAATATCAGGACACTGTCTGCTAAAAGACAAGAAAAAATTGAACGACTTCTGTTATAGGGATAATATAAAGTGTAACTATTTAGAAAGATTAACACTGACAACTTCGTTAGAGAGGAAGATGAGGGAGATGATGCTATAGAGGCCTCCATCTTCACGTTTATAAGAGACAGGGAGGAAAAGAAACAAGCCACACTGCATTCCAAGTAAAAAATATTCCTACTCATTAACACATAGAAATGCTGATGGATAATTAAGTAATTTGGGAGACAGACCATGCATATGGGAAGCATTTTTGGTATTTTATGGCCCCTTTCACTGACCTATGTAATTACTGTCCTGCTGGCTAGCACAGCAACATAAAACTTCTGTGAACATCTCCATTATGAAGTCTGTGTAAATCCAAAATGACCCTTCCTTTTACTTCTTACACTAGGATGAAAAAAAAAAAAAAAAAGAAGGCTGTTAAATCCTATTATTCCCTCCAATGCTATTAAGGAGAAAAAAATGGTAAATTTTATTAAGTGATCAATTTTTCAGCCACCTACAATGTCGTATAGAAAACAGAGCCAATTTGTATCTGGCAAGAACAATTCATGTCATACCAATCTTATTTCCTTCTCTGACAGGGGAAATGGCTGAATGGAAAACTAGGAGTAGTAGCTAGCATTTTTGTGTGACATTCCTATGGTATGCACCATAGGACTATCAGAATATATGGGTGGTGTCACCTTGAGCTGGAATAAAATTTACTGTGGGGAAAAAAAAAGATTTCAAGGAATAGCTGTTGGTGATTTGCACTCAGATTAAGAGAATCAATCAAGCAGAGGTAGCCAGAGCCTGTCCTGGCACCACATTCAGTATGTTCTTTCATCCTTCCAACTTGCAAATATACAACTGACACCAAACTGGGAGGGAATGGCAGCATTCTGGAAGCTGAGTTTCAGTAATAACAAATGACAAGCCTTATACCTAGGAAAATGGAATCAAGTGTACCAGTTCAAAATAGGATTCTGTGAAGACCAGCATAAATATGTAGCCTGCATAATCTCTTAAACTTTCCTGTATACTGATGTAATAAATTACATATTTTTATTACAGTACCACATGATAAGACATACAATTTCTTGTGACATGTCTTTGTGCTCTAAAATGAATTTAACTCATGCTTTTCAGCAAGGAATTTTCTCAAAATTTACCTTTGAATTGTCTCAGCTGACTCATTAAATTGGTAGGGATTAAACAATAATTAAAGATTAATAGAAATTTCTAACAGTGGAGAAAACAGGGGACTAAAACCTGACACATGCATGGAAGAATACAGTGTGCATCTTAGGGTAAGGAAAGTCTTTGGTCTACGTTGGTTCAGGAATCTAGCAACGTGACTGGGAAATTTCAAACCCTGATGCAGCAAACTGTAAAATGACCAACTTGTTTTTAATTCATACAGCCATCAGTTAGCAAATATTTAACAGACCTTGATAGAAACTTTTGTCATGCGATCTACAGACACGTGAATCTCTGGGCAGAAAAGGTGATTGTTTGTAGGTACTCCAAGTCAGAAAAATATTTAATCACTTGCAGGTACTTAAATGCTTTTAGGGTTTATAATTTCAGGTCATTGTGATTCCAGGACTAACTGATGGCCAGATAATCTAAAGTGAAGCTATAGATGCAGGATCTAGGCACTTACAGAGCTTTGAAAACTGGAACCTAAAGAAGAAATCATTTTCTTCTTTACCTTGGAAATATTAAAGTATAAAGAGGAGAGCAGAAGAAACTCAAAGACTAGTCTCATTATTGAATATGGTCCTCTCTGAAGGAAATTGGACTTTTCCTGAGCTAAAATAGTGGTCATACGAAGCCAGTTGAGGTAAATTCTCAGGAGACAAATCTGCAGCCTTAATGCTTTCTGTAGTATACTAAATCCCCACTCACTTCTCTCTGCTACTACCCTGCAGCATTAGCTCTTGCCAAACCTAGATCCTGCTCATATGCTTACAAACTTTGTGGCACGTGGACACAGAGAACTGCCCACTGGAGTAGTAACACACTTAAATACCTACCAATTTCAATGAAATTACAATCAACTGTATGGTCTGAGAAACCTGTAGGATATAGCAGCTGTTTCTCCATCTCCACGCTTTGGCCAACTTATTGTCTTTCCCTCAGCATAAGCTTCCTTGCATCTCTACTAAGCTATGCCCAAGGGTTTTGGGTTTCTGCACAACAGAATATTGGTTTCTGTGAGCAAAATTAGTTTCTGACATCTGCACCACACCTGCAAGCAAGTAAATTGAGTGGGAAAAGCTATGATGTCAATGACTGCATAGGGTAGACAACACGCTGGTGTTAAGCTCTATCATCACAGTAAGACAGAGCTCTGCATTGCTTTATTTACTGTTTTTCTAGTTCTTTGGGCATCTCTATACCACTGTATGGAATATGTGGATCTGCAGCATTCCACATATTGTAGACTGTGACCACAGGCATGGAAGTCATAACCATCATTAAGTGTTAGGCTGTTTATGCCAAGAGCTATATTACATAGAGATGAAAATGCTTGATGGCTAACATGGAATCAAGACCCACTAAAAGGTCTTGCATGTGGATGCTGCCCTGGTCCTAGGGTCAATAAGCTGCATGGTCAGTCCAGCATCTTTCCTGAACCTTATATTCACCTTAAATTAGCATGCAATTTTAAAATAAATTACTAGAGATGAAAATATCTTACAAAGAAGATATAATTTGGATTTTGTAACTCCCACTATTTGTTTTGATGTAACCCATAGAAGTTCCAGCTCTGCAAGTCCCAGTTAGAGTTTCTTACTTTCCTTAAGTAGTTCATCTCCATCTATTTGATGGTGATTTTTAATGATTCATCGTACTTTGGAGAATTAATTCTGCAGCACAAGAACTCATCTTAAGTCTGTTCTGCTCATGCCAGGGAGAACTTGATAGATTAGAAAGTAGTGTCATCTACTTCAGAAGCAAGGGTTCATTCATCCAAACATTCCTGTAAATGACAGTCATCTGGACATTACGTGACCCAGTGGTGTTTTTAAAATCCTATAGACTTTAAAATAAATGTTTTTATCTTCCGCAAACACAGAGATATTAATGTACACAATGCTTATAGACACCGGATAAAATCATTATTTTTAGAATTTCCTTACTTCATAAGGCAGCACAATAGCTATGATGCTACAAATAACTCACTATGAACTCTTCTCACAAGCAAACAGAGGAAGTATCAGTTTAGGAAGAGACAAGGAGTTCAGAATAGATAACATATGATAATGCTAGTTTTAGTACTCTTAGTACTAGCATTAGCTTTACTTCAGATCAATAAAAATATAAACATTTCATTCAACAGGTCATTTGAAGCTCAGGCTGAATTACCTGGCTAGCAACAAAAAACCATCCAAGTTTTAACTAACCAGGTTTTATCTGAGATAAGAAGCAACAAAACCAGTGTACCATTAAGTTTATGACCAACTTTCTTAGTTTTGGAAACATTTATTTATGCTATCAAAAACTGGTTTCTAGTTAGATGATGTATTTTTTGTTTGAGATTCTCACTGTTTTATAATGTGGTTTTAATGGAAGTGTTTTAACTTCTTCCTTCTTGAGTATTCCAGATTCTGCTGTAACTTCATCACCTTTTCACTGACAGAATTTAATGGCCAGAGGTTGGCCTTGTGTATTTTTCTCCAATTCGTGTGACAAGCTGAAAAGCTTTAGTAGTAAGCGGAGCATCAGCAAGCTGATTACAGCTGGATTTGTATGTGTAACAGCCAGCAGGAAATTACTGAATTTATTCTAGTTAGTGAAGGTGAAAAATCAAGTGTTTTAGAAACAGACTGAAAGACTGTTAAGAATTGCTTTTGATGTTTTCTTGAGTATGACCATTGAGAGCTAGAGCCCTGTGTGTGAGGAGTAACTTCAGCTCTCCATAGATCAGCAGACATATTTTGGCTTTCTAATGATGTTCTGGGTTCACTTTCAGATTCCTACCTTGCTAAGTAGCTCCTAATTTCCCTCTGCCTGTATTTTAGAAGATGTATTTGAGGATTCATTAAGTTAGAAGCAGTGATTTTCAAGTTAAATTGTGTTTACATACTGTGAATATATAGCCACTTTTTTGATAGACTCAAACTTACCTATAGTGCTGCAGTTCAGATTCTAGCTGCTGAATGTAAACTTGCAAACGTGGCACTTCGTTAGCTTTCACTTCTAGCTCCTTCACTTTGCCAAGACTGTTACGGACTGCCTGTCTCGCCTCTTCCACCTTTTTCCTCATTTCTGCTTGTTCCCTCTTCAGGTTACGGTTGCAGTCTTCCAGACTGACCAGTGCTTCCTGAGAGCTCTTCAGCTCTCGTTCTAGTTCTTGATTGAATCTAATTGCTTCTTCGATTTGCCCATCCCTGGAGCTCCGGATGAGTTCTACTTCTTTCAGGACACTCTGAAGGCACTTGGTCTGGGAGTGGTTCTGTGTTAACAGTTTCTTACTCCCTATAAAACAGGTTCCCTCTTCCTTATGGTTAGCGTGGCTTTTCCGCAGTCCTACCTATGTTGAACAGAAGCATAAAACAGGGACAAATTTATGTATTTTAAAACAACTGCCATTTTAATCAAGACTGAAAATGGCTTGATTGGTTTTTGTTTGTTTTCTTCAATAACATATAGGTGATCAGTGAGTAACAAACTGCCTATCTTTGCACAATGCAGAGACAAGGAAACAATCTCTGGAAGAAAGATTTAAAATATGTATCTACAAATTTAATTTTTGAATGATGCAAGAGGAAAATTATTTTTTGCAGCAGTTTCTATGTAGCTTTAATGTCACCATGTTGGTGTGTGCTCAAAAGGCAAGTATTCTGGAAAAAAGTTTCTGATTTTTTTTTTATTTTTTTTTAAAGCTGTGCTCAGCAGAAGCAGACCAAGAGCAGCTAGTGGTTCTGGAGCTCTCTCTCACCTTTGTGCTCCTGATTCCTCCTGGGACCTCTGACTAGTGACTTCATTTGTGTCCCTGTGCATTGCAGGGCAGTTGAACTACATGACCTTTAAAGAAGGTCCCTTCCAGCTCAAATTATTCCACGATTCTATGATTCATGTCTGCCTCTGACTTCCCATTTGAAAACAGTAAAACTATCCTTTGCCTCTGTACTGGACGCTATGAAGGTGGCCAGCCAGCTAATGCCAAGTGGCAGATATGAGCAGCATTCCATGGCTGCTGTGATAGTATTAAATCCATCCTGATTTGAGTCACCAGGAATGGGAAACAGCCCTTGAGTGCTCTGTCTATTCTGTGCTATTTCACGCCAGAGTAATTTAACTGCTGTTAAGTATTTGCTCGTTTCACTCAAGCCAGTACAGCAGGAACAGGCCACAACTTCTGGGGCACTGCACAGGAGCCAGGGGCTGTTCATCAGTCCCCAGCAGAACTGGTTCCAGCCCTGGGCTCTGATGTCCATGCTCTGAAGAAAATACACTTCTAATGTTTCCGAGTTCAAGCATTTATGAACAAGTAACTGCTTATGCAGGTATAAAGCTCCCAAAGCTGCTTCTATGAGTTATAAAACAGCGATGTGTAAATGTTATTGAGCTGGCTGGCTGCTGCGCGACTGGAAAAAGCAGCATTATGCATACAGCTTCGTTAAACCCGTCTGCAATTTTAGCACGACGGTTTGCAGAGCGTCGCCTATGTGTAACGCTGCCACAGCTTGTGAGCCTACAGCATTTCTGCCCGAAAAGCCAAGGGGGAGCGCAAACGAAGCTTCGCTCCGAGTCGCCGGGGCGGCAGCAGCCCGGGGCCGCCGCAGGGCTTCGCACCCTCACCTGCAGCGCCAGGCAGCGCGCGTCGCTGCTCTGCAGGGCGGCCCGCATGTCCTCCACCAGCTCCCGCAGGCTGCCGTTCTCCTCCTCCAGTTTGGCGATGCGGTCCTCGGCCCGCTCCAGAGCCACGATCTCCTCGTAGCACTCCGGCGAGCACGGCCCGGCCGCCCGCCGCTCCGCCGCCTCCCCGCCGCGCCGCCCCGAGCCCGGCCCGGCCGCGTCCCGCCGGCGGCGGCGGCGGGGGCTGCGCAGGCGGATCTGCGTCTCGATGTGCTCGCTCTCGCGGCCCAGCGGCAGGCGCGGCACGGCGCTGCCCGCCTTGGTGCTGAAGTAGCCGCACAGCCGCGCGTGGAACTGGCGGAAGGTGAGCTCGGCCGACAGGCCGTCCCACAGCGCCGCGCACTCCTCGGGGTCGGCCGCCGCCTCCGCCGCCTCCTCCAGCCCCAGCACCTGGCACAGCGTGCGGAAGTCCTCGCCGGGGATCCTGCCCTCCCCGGCGCAGTCCAGGTGGTGGAAGATCTCCTGCAGGTACTGGTCCAGCCCGGTGGCCAGCACGACGATCTCGTTCTCCACGCCGCGGTCCAGCCCGTAGTGGTAAGCCAGGGCGCTGACCAGCCACTGCGTGCGCCGGGCCGGCCGCCCGTACGGGTCCCAGCCCTCAGGCGGCTCCATCGCGCCCGCCGACCATCCTGCCCGGCCGCGGCCCCGCCGGCAGCTGCGGCGGCTGCGCCCCGCCCCGCCCCGCCCCGCCCGTGCCCTGGGAGCTCTGAAACTGCTTGCACGTCCCGCCGTTGGATGAGAACAGTGATCCACTTCCACGGACTGAACAATCGAGAAAAAGCATCTTTTACAAGAAAGTCTGTTAACTGTCCTCTACAAAAGATCCTATTTTTCATCATTTAACTTGGTAGACTGGCAGCATACAAAGCTGTTTCTATGAAGATCTCCTCCTGGTTTTTATGTTGCAAGACCCAGAGTTCCTCCCAGGGAAGTCAGTGTTCCACAGAATCAGGCTTCCTGTGTCCAAGGGCTGAGTTCTATCCACCAATGATCTTCTGTGTGTTTATGATTCAAAACAGTAGTGTGGCCTTTGATTTTACAGTAATTAGGAATCTAATGTTCAGTTTATGGATTTACTTCTGGTCTTGTTTGTTTGTTTTTGTTCTGGGTATTCTTGTATCTTTAAAGATACAAAAATATTGTCCCCTTGTTGGAATTGATATATGATTAGTAACTTAGGTTTTTGATTGGCGTGAGGAATGACTGGATGAACTGATAAGTTTTTTCATGTTTAACATATACGTATATATTCATTTTCAGTAGCATAGATATGTATACCTGAAAGCTTTTTCTTAGTTTGATAACTATTTTATCACTATTTAAGGTCCACCAAATGTTCAGTGCTGGAAAGAAAGAGACAGGAAAGACAGAACGTAAACTGTGAATGCTTTTAGCAGATATTATGTAAATCCACATCTGTTATCCATACACAACAAATGGGCTGATCCCAAACACCACCTAAAGCATAAAGGCCCTGGAGCAAGACAATGCCGTAATTTAAGCTTGTTTTGGCCTAGCTAGTTTCAATTGTAAAAATATTTATCAGGTTGAAATAATTGCTTTAAAGTCTGACAGACTCTCTGCAAAGCTATAAACATGTCAGCATAAATTTTCCTTCAGCACCAGTTTCCAGTTGGGTTTCTTGGTGGTATCTCTGGGTAGAGGAGAGGCATTGTTAGCAACACTGGGGAACATTTGGGCCTTAATTGAATTTCCCATTGCCCATCTGCTATTCTTCTGTTTTAAAAGAACGAAGGGTGTAAATGGCACAATGAATCTTTGGCTTTCTGTTTTACCACTGCATCAGCAAAATGAGCTTGTTAGAATGATGCCAACAGAGTTTCACCTCTGAAAGCAAGCAGATATTAGATAATAGCAAAAAACCCCAAGCATTTGGTCTTTGTATCCTATTTGCTTTTTCAAGAAAAGATCTGATGCTGGACATTTTTGTTTTGCATCATGTTTTTGAAAAGAAAAAACCAACAGTCAAAGGCAATGATTTAAACACTAGGCAGCTGGGCCAGAGAAATGCCCTTCCTGTAACCAGGGGTTTGGATTCAGTAGAACTGAACTTTCTTTTTGCAACTTTTTTAAAGCAAATAAGCAAACCAGTAAACAACAGCAACAAGAAAACAAAACAAAACAAATGAACAACAAAAAAAACCAACTACAACATAAAACAACAGCATGAATTCCTACACAGCCTTTTTTCCAGTGCACCATTACTGATACCAGTCATACAGAAAAGCTTACTCTAAGTGTAATGACAACTGCTGTATTTGCTGCTGACTTCATCAAGACTCAGGTTTTACCCAAGCCTGGCAAGGTTTGCTTGATCCCCCGCTTATTCTCTGAACTTGCCCTGATGTCAACATTTTACCCAGTGCTCAAGGACTTTCTGTTTCTAGTTCTGATTGCGCACTTCAGCATGATAGGATGTGAAAAGAGTCCTAACTGCAGATAAGAGCTGATGGCAAAGCATGGTTTGGGTGGAGTGACTGTTTCTGCAGCGTTGTGATAGTAGCTGAAAATTAGAAGTATATTAAAACACTGTGTTTGGAATTAATTAACTGGAGATTTTTACTTTAAGAGATTTATAGGTGCCACAATCAGATTTAAGTCTGCCGACATCATTGATGAAAAGCTGTTTTAAATTGTATGAGGTAACAGTGGGATTAGGAAAGGCATATAAACTGTGTTTACAGAGTAAAATGTTTTGCACTTAATTTAACTGTGCTCATGCTTCATTTCACAGTTTATATATGCGGTGGGGCCAAGGATCAGCTCAGTTTGCTTTTGTGTCTCATGCCCCAGGGTATCAGTAAGCCCAGCACTTGTGTGGGCTGTCATTGAGTCGTGCTGCACACAGCCAGAACTGTTTGGCCATGAAAGGCACTCATCTTGCAGCAAAAATCTCTTCATTACTGTAAAAATTATTTTCTGTTGTCCAGAGTTCCTCCTGACAAGAAGAAAAGTGAAAATTTAGTGCTTTTTCTGACCTATTCTAACAAAGTCATACTGTGATGCTACAGATCATTTTTTAATTGTTTGGTGCTTATGAAACAGTTGTTTTTACAAGGAACTTCAGAGATGAGCTAAAATAATATTAGTGATGTGATGTTGTTCTTGGCATGTTCTTTCAATTTCTTCTAATTCCTAAAATCTTAGGCGTTGTCATCTCTTTTGTTTTGCAGTGTATTTGGAACAGCCCTGTGTGCACAACACAGTAAGAGAAAGAAGGGAAACGTAATGGAATGTCCCTATCTGTCATGTAAGTCTGTTCCTGCTTGCAGATTTTTTTCATTTAATACAAGTGTGAGTAACTCTAACCTGTGTAATAACGTGTTCTGTATGTTCAGCTACATGGAAACAGGAAGGAGTGTCACTAATTTAGGGAACCTCAGTGAGCTTCTGGACATAAGAAAACTGTATATACAACAAATGGGGAAGAACGGAAGTTTGAAGACTCTTGTGTGGAGCTCATTGGAAACCACTGAGGTTAATGAAAGATCTTAGGTACCTGCAGTTTGTTTTTTGTCCTGAGATAATACCATTGCTAATTACATTCTGGTCATTCTCTTGCTGTAATTCACTTGGAGGAAGAAACAACATTACGTAGTCTACAGAGGAAACAGCTGCAGCTCTCTGAACAACCAGATGTGTTGTTTGACATTTCTTAGCTATTCAGCATCTGGAGCAGTTTTAAGGATCTTCTACATTAATTAAAGAAAAAGAAGTCTGCTGCTTTCAACTTTTATTCAGTGGTATTCATGAGATGGTTCTATTTTATTTCAGAGTAAATGGAGGGGGAAAATCACAATAATTTCCTATAGCATGACTGAGACCAGAGCATCGCTCACGGTGCTGAAGCACTGCTGGCTTTGTGCTCCTGCAGCTAGTGAGTCGGTCTGCAGTTCTCATGGAGGCTGCAGGTAATAGAGACGTGATCTGAGCCTCTGCCACGAGGTTGTGAGTCCTGTTCAGAGTATGTATCTAAATTACCTCAGAAAAGTATTTTCCTCCTAAAACGGCTGCAAAATGGCTCTGAGGACTGGAATGGAAGGCTGGTATCTAGGAATTGGGCTTTGATCTAGAATAGGTGTGAAAGGAGGACCAAACTTATTTTAAGAGTTGGATCCTGTAGCAGAAAAGCGAAGTCACAGCATGAAACAGTGATGGAGCCCCTGATGGGAAGGCAGGGCTAATCCAGGGGAGCTCAGGTGCATACAATGCAATGCACCTGAGTGACCAGGAGGGGTGAGCCAGGATCCACCTCTTCCTCATTTAAGGGTTGGCAGTGGAGGCAAGAGGCAAGAAGTATCTCACTTGACATTCCTACCTACCTGTGGCCTTCTAAAGGTAAGCAGATTCTTTTCTTTGTTTCTCTGGCTGTTGCATTTGGGCTTATCTTTGCTTGTTGTTTCTTAGGACTTTGCTATGCCACTATTGTTGATGTGCTTTCCATTGCAGTATAGTTCTTTTTTGTGGGTGTGTCTTTTGTTATTTTCAGTTCTGTATGAAAAAATCAGGTGCTGCTGTTGGATCTGTCTGAAAGAGATTGGCAAAGACCCGTGTGTGGAGGCAGTGGCAGGTACAGGAATGGTGTACAGTAATCCACGCACTCTTTGTTTCCCATGGAATGCTCCCCAAAACATTGAAGATCTTGTCTGTTAGGAAGGTGTTCCATTACAATTATGTTTATTGCCTTAGCATTTTAGTTTCTGCCCTGCTGCTGCTTCTCAGACATCAGCTCAACAATCAGGTGTGGGATGTGGTTGTGTGGAAAAACACAGAACAGGGATCTGTGAGTTGAATTGCTTCCTGTTTGTTTGTGCTTTTTTTTTTGCCTTGTTTGTATGAAATACTGCCAAATGACCTTAAACATTGAGCAGCCCATCTCAAAAACGGGGCGTTGTGGTTTGTGGAGGAAGCCCAGATGTCCAGTTTGGAGTTGGTTTGTAACTGTTGAGCTGACCCATAGTGGTTTTGCTGCTCTGAACAACACCTGGGGGTTGGTTGGCTGTGCTGTGCTGTGGGCGAGCTGAGAGCAGTTCAGCGCCAAACCTCGCCTGCTGGGTTCCTGCATCAGAGCTCGCCCTGCTTTTCCTGCGACAGTAACACGGGGATAAATACATCTCTAATCGTATCTCTCAGGTTTGTCCGTATTTCAGAGCCCGTGCGATGGTTACGCTCCTCACATTAGCAGGAAGCAAACACGCGTCTTAGTGATCTGCTAACGCCAGCGGCTGCTCTCACACCTCGCGCTGCAAACAGCAGCGATCGCCCGGGGCTGAGCGCGGTGGAGCGGAGCTCTGCGAAGCAGACCCGGCCGTTCGGCAGGCAAGGCGGGGCGGCTCCTGGCGACGAAGCGCCGCTCGGATCCAAGCCTCGGTAACGAGGCGACGGCCGAAGCGCGCCGCCCGTCCTCCTCCGCCCTCAGCGGGGGGCGGCTCGCGGGCAGGTGCCGGCAGGACGAGGGGGCGAGGGCTGCGGGCTGCCCGCTGTGAACCGGCTGCCTGGCCGCGCAACGGCGGAGCAGGAGCGTAAGGATTAGAGAAGTTAGCGGGTGAGGAGGAGATGGAGGAGGGCGGTGGAGAGGAGTTGGCGGAGCTGAGCGCTGGGAGCAGCTGCGCGAGCTCGGAGCGGGGCAGCAGCCCTGCGGGAGGCGCGAGGCAGCCCAGCGGCACCCGCCACGTGCCGTGTGTGCTCACCGTATCGCTCGCTATCCCTGCCTTGGCCGCCAGTAAGTACTTGGCCCAGTGAACCCTTTATTTATTGCTTTATAAACTCGTCTTCAGTGGTTTAAGGAGGTAGTGTTAGAAAAGGTGCTAGCTGACTTGGAATTTTCTGGGTAGGTTGTTAAGGAGACTGTGTGATCTGGGATCATTGCAACCGGTGCCTGAAAATGTCTCAGCAGCCTGTTACTCAAGTGTTAGCTGTTATTTATCAGTCACTGTCTAATGGTGAAAATAAAGATGTTTTTGACACGTGCTCAGTTTAGGTAGTTAAGGGTAGGAGTGTCATGTTAGCTGAAGGGAGCAGCTTTTCAGATGAGGCATGGATCTCCTGCAGCATGGAGGTTTTGGGTTTTTCCTCTGGGCAGCTCTGCTTTATGCCTGTTGTCTGGGTGGCAGGACGCATGTGCTTTGGGAGCTGCAGGCATGGGGTTATGCTTCAGGAAGAGTGGGTGGAAGGAGCAGTTCCTGGCATTTTGTGGGCCCTTATGGCAGTTAAACCCGAATAAGGGCTGCGTGGTTGATTGAGCTCTGGGATAAGGGTTTCGTGTTCTGCAGCTGTGGTCATCATTTTTCTGTTGTCACTTTTTAACTCCTGTTGCCATTTAATCAATGCACAGTGTTTCCCATGAAACTATCATGTTTGATCACACTTGACACTTTCAGATGATTCTCATATTTTCTCCAGAGCAAAAGCAGATGACAACCAGTCCTCCTAATAGGCGAGGAAAGGGAGCTCCAACTGATGAACTAAGAACGAAGCGTTGCTATCACATTGAATACTTCCTTTTACCAGATGATCTCGTGCCTAGAAAAATGGATTTGATGGTGTTTGGGACGGTAGCAAAGCTATTTGCAGAGTCTGATTCCAAGGTAAGGGGATATGGTAAGACTGGGTAATCCCACACATCATGCATGGGGTGCAGGAGGATGTTTTCCAGAGCGAATTGTTCTAGTTGTATGTTCCAACAACTGCTTAGCCCCTACTTGCACACATAGATTTGGAAATAAGTATTGAGGATTAGAAATGTATGCTCCTAATCTACATCACCAGGTTTGTAATCAGAGGTTGTTGTCTTTTAGAGTGTTTTTATCATATTAATTATAAAATTACATTTGTGTAGATTATTGGAATTGTATGTTTGTACTTCAAAGGTAATAATTTGAAAGCAAGTGCACATTCCATTAAAAGATGGGGAAAGAATGGGAATTATGCTTCTGATCTTTGTTGAGAGGAAGATGATTTTTTTTTTTTTTTTTTTTGAAGATACTTGAAGAATGTTGCAGATGTCTTGTTTAGACACATCTGGATAAACCCTTTGTGTTCAAATCCATCAACGTAAATGTTGGATGTGTTGTTCTGAATTCACCTTAGTTTGTTGAGAAATGATTTTAGCACTGACTTTTTAGAAATAATCTGAAAGAAGTGGGAGACTGTTGCTTTTAAAGTACTGTGTATCATTCTCAGCCTGTATCTGGATAATCCTAGTAAAGATAGCTTATGTGATTCGAGTTAATTCTGTTTACCTAAGTTACAGTGACCGATTATTCATTTGAAAGCTTGTTGCATTGTTCTTGTTAATACTAAGTAACAAAATTATAGCTGTCTTTTACCATATTTTCACTTTTTGGTGAAAATCCTGCAAGTAGGAAGAATTCAGAACTGGTGGTTCTGTTCATTCACTATTACATGCAGTTTCTTTTAGTATTAGTCAGTTAATTCATATAGAGCTATAATTATGCCTCAAGTTACATAAGAAGAGAAGACTGAACTTAAAGTAAGCCCAGATAATTTTTTTTTTTATTCACAGAACTTTTAATGCAAAGGCACAGTTTTGTAGAACAATTTTCTGGAGCAAGTTCAGTAATACCCTGTAGGAAACAGTGAAACAATTAAATAAAAATAAAAGTATTTGCTGTTCAAAATCTCTTGTACTTTTGACTACCCAGTCTTTCTTCTCCCTTGCCTCTCACTGATCAGCAAAGAGAACAACCTAAGAATTCTGTACCATTCCTAGTACTGAAGTTATGATAGGTAACATGGTCACATCTTTCCCTTGCCAACTGTACCTGACTTTTAAGTATGTAGCATGTAAGCATGCTTATGTAACAAGCCAAACAATAGAGTGGGTAGGCTACAGTGTAAATGAGCTTAGTCTGTAGCCTGTCTATACCACAAGAATAGGATGTGAACAATCTGTATAATGTACAGGTTGTTAGATGCACGCATAGTCTTACCATTCATAGTACAGTTATGTTAACTATGTAGCTAGTGTTGCTGAAAGATGAATGACTTGTAAAAGAGACATAGGAATTGCTGTTTAGTGTAGTGCTCATGTTTTCCTTTGTTAATACTTGTTTTTTTTAAAGTGTCTGTTTTAGCTTTTGTAGTATTCCATTATGCTATTGGTGCTCAGCATCTTGCTGAACAATAGCTTAATTGCTGGTCTTCATGTCAGACATTGGCTTGATAAGAATGGCTTGTCTGAATCCAGCAAAGTGTGCTGACACAACAAGGGGGTTCATGTAAGATGTAGCATGATTTGGAGACATAAGAAAGGCACGCTTTGAGAGTAGTAGTGATGGTGGTCAGCATGTGAATTTAACCACTTCTATTCTGATGAAAGCCTTTATTGGAGTTCATCTTTGTTTTAATAGACTATTGTGCCATGGCTTGAAAATGACCAGATGTGGATCTCGTGGAACCATAATACAAATGTCAATGTCACTAATGAATTTCTAATAAAATTAAGAGATCATAAAATAACCTTAAAACTTTGGGACACCAAGGACAAGGTTTTCTCAGAAGCAAGGCTTAGTAAACCAGATGCTTCCTCAACAGAAAGAGATGCAGAGTCAGTTGGTAAGTCTAATGCAAATAGGTATGTTATCAAATGTGTCTTGAAGCTGTGACTACACCTGTTACGAAGTTACTGATGAGATTATCTGATACTTGCCTGTCATTGCCATTAAAATAATTCTAGCTGTTTGTACTCTGAAGGCTTTAGTTTCTGAAAATTCTTAAGGTAGAGAAATGTAACTGGGACTGTCATCTGAACCTGGGTGAATTGAGGAGCTATTTTAGGCCATTGGATGCTAATAGTAGTAGTGAATATGCTCACTTTGTTTTTCTTTTTGTCCTGAGAAGATGTGGAACTTGTACAGCTGTGTTTTTATGCTGTGCATCTTTGTTTCATCTCTTCCTCTTGTTACTTCCCACAACTTTGTAACTTCAGTCTATGGCTAAGTTCTGGCTATGCTGAGTTGAAGGTCAGAGGTGTCAAAAACATCTTTCTGTTGTGCAACTCTGCTAATTTTTACTAGTTGATTTACTAGTTGAATTAATTTAATTAGAGGACAGAGACCTTGTTAGAGCTCTTACGGACATGTATGAAAAAATACATACCAGAGAGGCAACCATGAGATGAAGTGCACAGGAAATAGGGTATCCTTCATTCAGCAGATATGGAACTACTGTTAAATTAAGCACATTTGAATAGTACAGTTAATTTTATCAGTAGAATACTGTAACTGTTTTCTCTCTATGTATTAATGGATAGTTATTGGGTGATGCTACACGATCTCAAATGCCAATTAGTATGGCTTGGGTTTCTTTTTGATTGAACTAATATTAATAAGTATTTGCTCAGACACGGTGGGCTTTGTGAAGAACTGAGCTTTGCATCTGTTTGTGTTTGTAAGATAGACTGAGCATCTCAGTAGCTGTTGTTGAGGAATGGAAATTTGTCAGTAGTTCTTTCTCTTGTGAACAGCTGCTGTAAAGCTTAGCAACAGGGGGACCAAAAGCTTTCCTTCCTGAAACTGCACTGTTGCAGGCATCTGTGTGGAGAGGTCCTACTCACTTCACTGTCAGGGCTGTTTGCTTCGTGGGTAAGCCCAGTATTCTTTGAGCTCTCACAAGCCTCACTTGCCCCAATGTTTTCCTAAAGTATGCATTGTTGAGGAGACCACTTAATGCTAGATTCTTCAGCAGGCTTGTAGGTAATTCTGGTGCTTTTCATTCCCACATGCCATGGGAAAATAATTGCTCAAAACTTGAGTGGCCCAAACAGAACAAGCAGAAAAATCAGTTTATTTATTTATTTATTTATTTATTTCCTTCTCCTGGTAGGTGGAGTAAAACACACAGTACTGCTGCAAAGAAAATTGTTTGAAGGGAATCAGCCAGCACCCAGCTGTACAAAAATTAGAGAAGCAAAGGAATCCAAGGCACAGAAAAAGTCTTCAGCCCTTCCAGTCAAAGGTATAATATGACAACTAGAACTGGCTTGTGGGCTGAATGGGAGAGAAAAAGCATAACTGGCAACTTGAGTAATGAGCAAGCAGGAACATGGACTGAGGGAACAAGGTGCTGCAGGAAGGCTGAGGATATTACAGTTGGAGCAATTTTCTTATAGCTTTGATGTAGATCTCTTTTGTACCTCAATTCTAGCTGGCTCATGGAAGGTTTTTAAGGAACACTAGAAAATAGTCTTTTAGTTGTGCTGCTGCCTCATGTTTGGAGGTGAGTGTATTAATGTCTAGAACTTTGGCCTGGACAAATTTCTGCATTCTTACTGTCTCTCAGTTGTTGGTAGCTATCTGTAGTCCAGTACAGGATGTTTTGTTTCCTTTGAACTGCTGGTGCAGGGTGAAGTATGAAATCCTATTCCTGACGTTGATGAGATCCTGATTTTTATGGAGTTTATGGTGTTGCCTTGTGCCAGCTGAGAAATTGCTGCAGAGCTGCAGTAGGTTAAAAAATGTGATGTGGTGTTCAGCTGCGGCAGCATTCGTTAAGCCAAGAAGGGGAAAACTTCTCCATCTAGTGGCAGTGTTGTTTGTAGCCCCATGTTAAAAACTGCTGGTCTTGTCTGTGTTGGGGCCTTACTGAGTCCATTGACTGGAGGGCTGCCCCTGAGATTTCTTTGCACCTGGGCACTGTTGAACTGTGCAGAGTGCTTTGCTGTCAACTCCAAAAGTGTGTGGTATCAAAGTACTTTTAACTTAGCTGTTTGTTTTCACCATTAAACAATAAAACTACTTTCTCTCCCTTTGCTACACCTACAGTTTTTGTTAGATTTATAGATGAAATCTTGGGACTTGCCAAGTATTTAGATAGAATTCTCTAAAGGGAAGTGCAGTGAGGTACCACGGATTCATGGCTTCCTCCTACCCTTAGTATCTGTTGCAACACTACATCTGTCCTTGTGGGGAGCACTGAGTCACCAGTTTCATATGATTTGTCTATAAAATTGTTTTTAGTTTTTTTAACAATTCATGCCATGCGTCATCGAAATAGGAGCAGACAAATTGCCGGTGTAATGAGGCGGCAGAGTGCATCTGCATTTTGGTGGTAGTGCCATCTGGTGACAGGTCGAGAGAGGACTGATGGACCAAATGAGGTGTGATGGTCAGTACGCTAGGAGGTAAAGGATGGGAACATAGCTTCCAGTTCAGGTGAATGGAAAAATGCCAGTGTTTGCCCTCAGTGCTCACCTGGTCTACATTAAGAAAGAAAGCAGTGTTGTGAGGGTCTCCTAATGTTTTTTTCATTGACCTTAAAAAAATCATGTGTGTTATTGGGTGTGCAATTACTGTGCTCTGTGAAACAGGTGAGTAGTAATAATTTCTCAGTGTCCTGTTCATACAGCTAGGTAAAAACCTAATATTCCATTGATCCATCGTTGCTTGGTGATAGTGGCAAATTTTATTCTTTATTGTGTGACACTTATTCAGCTAGTTAAGTGCAGATTTTTCTTGTCATTCATACCATGTTGATTTGCTCTGATCTTTCTGTGAGTAGGAGATATATCCTGTAATTAAGACTGATACATTGTGAGGCTAAATGTTGAGTAATTAACACGTAGGTCTGTGACTGTAAATTGTTTTTCTGTAATTAAATGACATCTGAAGCCAGTTAGTTATAGTATACCATACTTGTGGCATATATAAGCACTGATCAAGTATCAGAGCACTTCTATATATTGTGTAAGAGATCTGCACACTGGGCATGTCGCTTTTTTTTTCTTCTCCCTGGTTTGCTAGAATAGCTATTGGAATAATTTGTTGGAATAAGGAAAAATAATGCATGATTTCTTATGGATGTGCATTAAGATAATGTTATCGGTACCTACTAATGTACAGTTAGGATATTTGCTGGTAACAAAATATTATTTGGATACACTTCATTTTAATTACTTTTTAATTTCTAGTTTTGTTTTGAGTGATAATTACTGTGGGACTTGATTTTCTAGGCAATAAAGCTCGACTTATCATATATTTGTTCTTGCATGATCTGTCAAAATCCCTCAAATTATTTTATATATTTTAAGCTTATTCAAACTCAGCCTTGGCACAAAGATGAAAGTTAAACAGATTGTGGTTCTGGGTTACACATCAGCTTGCATTTGTGTGCTTTGCAGATGCACTTTCTTGGTCTTATGAGACTCATCAAAAGTAGACAAATTTAGAATTTGTTTTACTTTCACAGAAGAAACTGATCAGAGAGAACTAGGAACTTCAAGTTATAATGTACTACATCCTTCAGAGGCAGATGACTTCCTTACAGTAAGGTAAGCGTGCTACACTTCCATGGGGAAGTGTTCATGTCCTAATAATACAGTTGAAGATGCATATTTTTTAGTATCTATGTTTCTTTTAAGCTTGTTGTAATTATACTCTGCTTTTGGAGATGGCTGACCGTTGCCATAACACTTTTTGCAGTAGTGCCTGCTGATCACAGGGCAGGACCAAAAGCATTGTTGTCTAACAACTACCTTAAGAATTTTAGTGGTAGATTTCTAACAATCAATGTACAACTTTCTGAAATTGAAGATTCAAGACCTGAGAAGCTATAGCAGTTTTAAAAAATCAAAGTGTTTCTCGAGTTTTGTTCATGATGGAGAACTTTATTATGTCACTATCGCTCTTCCAAGCACCTAAGCATTTTCATTCTATCTGTATTAAGAATGACATTTCTTTCTACCTCATTGTTCAAAGGAAAATTATTATTGTTATGATCATTCCTTGTGGAGGGCTAGGGAGTTATCTGACAAGGAAGCTGTGCTTACTCTAAAAACACATCTGAGATTCAGAAAGTTACATTTCACCTGTTTTATTATTGGCAAAGTTTTGCTGATATTTTGAATGCCTGGAGAAGAGTCTTCTTTTCTAAAGAGTCGTTTTCCCTTGTCACTCACTTTATGTCAAAAGTATACATAAGGAAGTACAATCATCATGATCCAATCTTCTATGCATTTGCAATGTGCAGTGGGGAGATTTCCAGCAAATCCACCAAAAAATTCCATGCTATCTCCCCAAACTCCACAGTATGATTTCCTTCACCAACTCCTAACATCTGGAGGTTGCTGTGTATTGTGATAGTTTCCAGGGCCTTTGCTGTGATTTTCTTTTATTGATGCAAATGAAGCATCCTTATCATTTTTATTTTAGTGGATATATATGTAACTTCTAATTTACTTTTAAAACCACGTGTAATTCTGTTTTAATTTTGATTGCTTTTTTGTGTCATATTTGCTAGAAACAGATTTGAGGGTAAGGCCCAACTTCTGAAGCAGAAAGCAGTTGCTGCTCCTTTGCATAATACAACTTCAGAAGAAACTGAGAAAACAGCCAACAATGTGGGAATTCTGATGTGTCAAACAGACAAGACAGCTACCTTGAATGGTAAGTTCTGGATGGAATTATGGCATAGGGCTTATGAAAGCTAGATTTTAAAAGATAAGGGGTTCTGTTTGTGTATTATTTTTTAAAAAGAATTCAAGATTAGAGAAGTGTGTGTTACCAGACCTGCATTTTAGTCTTTGCTTTCCGTGTTTCTTCAGAAGCAAGTTATATCTCTTGTTTTCTTAGCCAGTAGAACAAAGCAGGGATGCTGATGGCCCTTTTCCACCACTTTAAGTGTTCCAGTGGTGAAATGATGGATATTTGCAAGGGCTATGAGTGTGCAATAATAAATTTTGTAAAACATTTAAAAATTAATGTTGTAGCTGAAACAACTGTTACAACTGTGAGACTACCAAGCTTGCTATTCCACATTGCTTGTGCTGCAGTTGCCACTAGAGGCCAGGTTTTCATCTGTGGTTTATAGTCCATATTTATTTCTAGTGCTTCTTCATGTTGTTAAATGAAGAAACACATCTCTACTGACAAATATTTTGCTCTCTCATCTGTAGCTTATGATTAACTAAGGTTCTATGAAAGGTGATAACCACAGCAACAATGAACATTACCATATATGTTAAATCACCCATGTTGAATGTCATGCTTGTCTGACTGAAAAACTAGCATGGTGTCCCAGGGTTCCTGCTCACATTATCCCAATACACTTTATAAAAAGGACATTTGCTTATCAACAAGCATCACTGAGCATGAATGTTAACATTCAGTTGTAGTTCATTCAAATTGAGTGAATGCATCAATATTGTCAACCAAGTCCTTCCTTGACAACTATTTTGTGGTTGGGCAGAGTGTCTGAAGATAGGAGTTACGTAAGTGGAGGCTGTGGCTAGTTCTGCTGGTATTGATTATGTAAAGATTGAATGTGGGTGAAAGGAATGTAGGGAATAATCACTCAGCATCTGAGTAAACTGTGGATATTGATTAGCTTGTCTTGGTGATATCCTTGGGATTTAGAGGAATGGCAGTACCCCTGTTTTGTGGGCACAAAGTTAAAAGATGGAGGTTTCTGGAAACAATAAATTACATGTTGATAAAAATTGTCACATATGCATCGTAATACATATGTGAAAAGGAAGAATAGTAAGATGGCAAATACAACTTTAATCTTGATAATTCCATTAACTTTTAATGCCTACTGCTGTAAATTTTTTTTTTGAGATTTCATATACTAAAATACAGTGAACCGTGCAGAGGAGTTCTGAGCATATTGAAATACTAGCTAGTTGGTTTTAGAAAGAAGAATTGACATCTTTTTCTAAGGACACGTAACTCACTGCGTTCTGCCTATAGCAAACTTTAAATCATTTCCTCCTTCCTTGGTCTAACCCTGCCTTCCATCAACAGGTAGAAAGGATCCTGGTGCTAAAAAGGACATGGGTACTACTAGGGCAAACATTGCTTTGCTGCAGTTGGATCTCATGCCTCTCCTCTCAGGTATTATTCTGTAAGGAAGAGGCAGGGAGGGAGCAGGATGTTAGATGTACTGTGTGTGTCTGAAGCAGCTGTGCTGGTGGGTCTGCCTGGTGGAAAACGAGCTGTTTAGTTCCAAGTTTTGGTTGTTTTTTTTTAATCTGTTGAGAATGTGTTGGAAATAGGATGTCGGTCAGAAGAAAGTGGATTCGTTCTGAGGCTTTCTGACTGTAACTAGATTAACATCACGTTGTCCTGTTTTTGTGTGTAGTGACTTAAATCTTTCTGTGCTCATAGACAGAATTGCCAAGATGTCATAGAGGATGAAACTCAGCTGCTGAGTACATACAGCAAAATTTAACATGCAGAAACATTTAAATATGCTTCTGTACCTTTAACAGAGACTTCAATTGTGATGAAAAGCCTCTAAACTGTTTTAATATTTATGTGAATGGTATATTTGCATCTTCAAAGTGACAGAAAACTTCAGCACGCTTTTAGCTCTTAGCCCAAATGAGACTTCTGGCATTGTTCTAGATACTATTTTCTTCCCCACTGCAAAAGGTAAATAATATATGAAGCAATTATTTTATTCATATTTTATTTATTATTCATTTTATTTCAGTACAAATTCAGTGGAGGTTTTAAATTTAATCAAATACTGATGCCTTGATGAGATAACTTCTGTAATAATATTTCATCTTGTTTTTAAAAGGAGAAAACTCAGTGATCAGTCGACTGGAAGAAAACAGTCCTATTCTTTCAGATGCTTATGTGTCTTTCACTGTAGAAACACCTCTTCTGTCTGAAAGACAAAGGCATGAATTAAATCCACTGGTTATAAAGATTTATTCAGCTACCAGCCTCCCAAACACACCTATACCAATAGAAGAGCTACAGGTAATGCATCCCACTCCTGCTTTCTGAAGGAATTCTCTTTATTACAGTGAAGTAATGTTGCTTACAATATGGGCATGGTTTTAAAGAGAAGTTTTCTTGTCGCTATTTGGCTAGCATTTCCTGAGAGAGGTGTCTCCAGAGTAGTGCCTCTGTATTGTAGGCACTGACAACAAAATTGCAGTCCTTGCATTTTCCAAGGGCAATAATTTACATGTAATCAGCATATTTTTATTTTTGAGCAGTGGAACTTGATTTAGTTCAGTCATTGTGCTGTATCGTTTGAAACCATTTGCTGACAAGTCAGTACCTGATTGGTTCATTCAGAACAGCTTCTGTGTTGAAAGTAGTATTGAACTTGTAAAGCATTCACTTTTTTTTCTTTTAAATCTTTTAAAAAAGGTGAAAATTATAGTTTTAGATTGTTTTGTTGTTGTTTTTATAAAAATAGTTCAATATTAATGTCAGGAACTGTGTATCTTTGAGTTTCACGTTGCAGGCCTGTTGTGGCAGACTAGGCAAATTGATATACCAGTTATGAAAAATAACAGGGAAAATATTACACTACATAGTTTCCAATGCAGTCTTCAGAGTGATCACAGAAGTTTTTATTTTGTTTCCTTGGCTAAATGTGGTGAAATCATGCATTGTTGAGAGCCAGGAATTGTCAGGATAGTCCTTGACAGCCAGCTTCCTCTTTGTGCTGGTTGCCTTAATGCTGATGAACATTGCAGAGAAGAATCACAAGTATTGCAGAATGGATCTTGCTATTTAGCCCCAAATGTCTAGCTAAGTAGCTCCACTAACTAATGGAGCTGATACTGTCCATTCCCTATGGTATCTTTGGATAATTGTTGAACTTTATAACTACCTATAGGCCTTGAATCCTATAGATACACGAAAGTAAAAATATATATATATCAAGGAGTCTTTGCAGTCCCCTGCATGCTTCTTTAATAATCTAGAAAGAAAAGGTGTGATTATTTTTTAAAATATGTATGGAAAATCAGGAAATTTGTGGACAGACAAATGAAGGGGACAGTAACTTCCTGAAACACAGGATCCAGGCATGTAGAATGGCCTCCTTGTTGCCTTGAAAGACATAGTTTGTACTATAAAGTACATCCCCATTTTGCCTTCTACAATAAAGGCCAATTATTCTGTAATATGAAAAATAAGAGGGAAGAAATTAACACTTCAATTATCTGTTTCTCTCTCTCTCTTTTTGTTTAATAGAGACTGTGTGTTCCTACCTATTGCAAATACAAATTTCACAATTTTCCAGCTCATCAGACTCATGGACGAATCCATGGAACTCATGTCTACTTTAAGGATGTTAATGTATTTTTAACAGGAACAATGAAACCTGGGGAGTTAGAAAGGTATCTTAGAGGTCCACCTTTGGAGATTGAAGTTCATGATCGGGATAGAAGGATTGAAGACAACAAAAAAAAGCCATATTTATTTGGGGAGGCTCAAGCTGATGAAAATCTGGGAGAGGTGAGGCCCCTTGCTTGCAAATCCACAATATGTAATTCTTCTACAGAGAATGAAACGTGGCATCCACATGGGGTAGCTAAAGTAAGTCTAACTGATCTATTGTTGGGTAAAAAGTACGTGACTATTAGTGCACCCATTCGTAGCTGTTCAACTCCAAATACATCTGCTTTCGATAAA
This sequence comes from Lagopus leucura, assembly GCF_019238085.1. Classification (NCBI taxonomy): domain Eukaryota; kingdom Metazoa; phylum Chordata; class Aves; order Galliformes; family Phasianidae; genus Lagopus; species Lagopus leucura. The sequence continues at coordinate 6,350,599 of NW_024962277.1, read as the reverse complement.
GAGGATAAAAGTAAGAAGATAAGGAAGAAGCATCCACAGATTCTGTTACCTATGGGACATTATCTACAATCAGACTCACTTTTGAAAGTGAGAGTGGAAATAGCAGTGCCATTGAGAATGCATGCAGAAAGTGATGATGCTCAAGTGGCAGATTGCCCATACAGTTGTATAATTTACATTTTTGACTACAGTAATTCATCTTTATTACGTGATTTGGTGGAAGAGATTACAGAAATCAATGCTAAAGCCCTTCAGCTGGACTGTTATCCTCCACACGTAATCAGAATGACTCTTGATACATTAAAACTGAAAAGCACACTAGAGAAGGCTTCTGAATTAGATATTGTTACTGGCTATCACCTACTGGATGGAGCTTCTCATCTCTTTGTCTTGGAGGGATTAAAAGACAAAGCCATCAGGAGACTCTGGGATAGGCACTTTGAAAGGTAAGAGTGACATTTTTTATTAATTATTTCCATTGGCAGCTGAAAGTTGTAGTTTCTCAAAGTGAATTCTGCTACTTTATATAAGTGGGAGAGAGGGCAAAGAGAATGATTGATTGGAAAAAAGCTTTTAAAACTCTTAAAATGAGACTATACTACTTCACATCTTGAGGATACATCAGCACAGTAAAGGCAGTATAGTTTAAAGAAACTGAAATGATGTGCAGAAAACGTACCTGACTTCCAAAGCACAGGTTGTCTTAGCTTAGTTGACATCACATACACTGACGTGTAGCCCCGTGCTATTTCTGTTGGCCAAATATCTGTCCTAATTTTCAGTGGGCCATACAACTGTGCTCCCAGTTGAATTTGGCCATGGGACACCCTGGCATGTGATCTGTCATGTGAGTCATTGTTTGCTAATACCCAGTGGGATCTAAAAGCTGTGAGGAAGCTGGAGCCCAACCTGTATTTTTCCTTCATACTTAGGAGGGAAGTATGACAAATGCAAAACTAAAGTTTCCCTCAAATTTCAAGTTTAAAAAATAATCTTTCTTTTTTTCATTGCTATAATGTTATTGAAGCTTTTTTTTTTTTGTGCAAGTTGCTTCATTGTGCTTGCTGAAATTATTTGTTACATGAGAAGTCATCTCTTGTTAGAGGTAACCCATAGCTTCGATTGAAGCTTTGTTTTACTGCTGCAGTATGAATTTTTGTATATTAGGAGAAATATTTAGAGAGAGCTCTTGAGTAGGGCCATTAAGCACACAGATGAAACTGAGGTGAGCTGCTTTTGAGATGACTGCAATGTGGTTTAAAAAGAAAATCTGTTCAACTCATTCATGACATAAAGGTTTTGATGTTTTCTTTCTTTGTCCATAATCACTTTTTCAGAACAGTTCATGTGAAGTGAAGGCTGTGGAATAAGACATTCCATTTGAAGGACAAAAGGCAGTTGGTTTAATGAGAGATAGTAATTGTATGGCAGAACTGAGGAAACCTGAGATCTGGGCTGATGGCTCTAACCTTGTCGTTGGCACGCTCTGTTACAGAGCTTACAGACGTGAAGATGGACAACTGGAAATACTGTATGATTCACAGCTGTCTTTCAGTCAGCGCCTGTATACAGACCTGGAAGCAATCTTTTATCATTTCCACCTCTGTAAGCCCCTCTTCAGTATAGCAAAACAGCCTCTGCTTTATGTCAGAGGAGCAGTTCCTTGGGCATGTTTCCAAGCCTTGTCCAGGTATGACTCTTCTAAATTTGTAGTCAAGAAATAAAGAATTATTATGATGGAAGAGTGAATATTTGATATCAAAAGTAATATTCCTTCATCTTTTCCACGATGAAAGCAATCTGTGGGCGTGATGAGTGGTTCAGGTTTCAGATGACTTACAGGCAAGCATGTTTTACTAACTACTGATGTAATGGTAACTGGAAATTGGTGAGCTCACTTCTGTGGGCAGAAATTCATAATTTTTTATTTTAAAGAAGAGAACTGTATCAGTAGGGTAGTATGTTGGAACATGACTGAATGTAATACAAATAGAAGAAAGAGAATTCGGGTGTCAGAAGCATCAGCTAGGAAGGATTTATTTCTCTGCTCTGTTCTCTTGGAGAGATGATTTAGAAGTGAGTAAAGGAGAAGGACTTGTTAGAATCAGAAAGTCCCTTGAACTAAGCAGGAAATTTCATTAACAGTTTTCCTGAGGTAACTGTAAGAAGGAAGGGTTCTTCATGAGTTGGGGAGACACTGTTTCCTTTCCATAGCTTTTTCTTTAAAGTTCTTTTATGTGATTTATTGCTGAGTCTGTCAGTTAGCTCACTTTGTCTGCGTGCAGCAGCTGTTAGTCTTAAAGCATCTTGACAACTTCTAAGGGGGATCAAAAAAAGAAGTGGATAAAGCTGCATGTGCATAAATTATCAATATAACTTATAAAACCATGAAAAATATTCTGTGCATGTCTTTATTTGTCACAAGTAGCTCATAGGATAAAAGTTGATCAAAACAAGTAAAATAAAAGTGAAGCAGAGGTGATTTTAGTGAAATTTGGCAAAAATATGAGTCATGCACTGGAACCAACGTGCATGAAGGAAGTTTCCTTTATTGGCCCACCAGCCAGGGAATAGGAATTCATTAGCTAGTAACTGATCTTATATCTAATTCTAATGCCAATGACATTCCTAGGCTATTCCTAATAGTTGTAATGAACTGCTGTCCTTCTGTATCACTGCCAAATACCCACACATCTGAGCTGACCTGAACTTGTTAATAAATAGATAAAGTTGTGTAGTTCTTTCCCCAGTAATTTTAGTGGTGATGCTCTGATTGCCGTAAAGTTTTTGTAAACTAATGAACTGTTGATATCTGCTTGTAGGCTCAGTTACCTCTGTCACAGTAAGAGGTTGAGGGATGTTATTCAGGGGGAGCTGCTGCCCTCGGCAGAAATGATCACAGCATTGAGTCGAGAGTATGGAGCTCCATTAACTGATGAGGATCTCTTCACTCAGAAGCCTCCTTTACTCTCATTTTCCTCTGACTATGCGCCACCAGGAGATGTTAGCAGAGAGAAAAAGACAGGATATTCTTCATTAGATGACTACAGTGAAAAATACGTGCAGTGGAAGAAGGAAGTAGCAGACAAAAAGTCTTTTGAGAGAAACCATGTTAGGGTGAGTTGTTTGCTATGTGAAAGAGGCACGCCTTATAGCTGTGTCACTTCATATCTTGATTAACACCCCCTTCTTCTGAAACCTTAGAAAAGTTTTTAAGCCTAATGTGTTTGTAAGTGTTGTACAAACATTACTAAAGTGTAGGGTGGTTTTATTTTGCAGAGGCAACTGTTTTTTAAGGTGGAAAAAAGCAAATTTGCTTGCAAGCAAATAGAGGAGGTGCTGTATGAGTGGAAAGAAAACTGATGGATTATTTAAAGGATTTGCCAATTTCTTCTTGGGGTTGGTTCCTATTTTTGTTCTTCTTCATAGCACCCCCACATCAACCAGTTACACAGTGCTTTGTGGGGCCAGGCCAACAAAGCCCATGTAAAATTTGTGCTGCTTTCTCTTGCCCTGCAAAGTACTTGTTTAGACAGCCAGAATGGTTAGCCAAATCAAATCAGCAGTTGAAAGCAGATCTTTTAAGTAAAAAACAAAACAAAAACAAAAACCTGGAATAATTTTATTACTCTTCTGGTTTGTTCCAGGCTGCCATCTGCCCCTTCTGTTGTCTCGGGGCAAACATTAGAATTGAAAACCTTTCTGTTCAGGTAGACATTCGAGCAGAGATACCACACGTGTTTCTGGGGAGTCTGAAGTGTTTTTTGAGCACATTTCTTAGCTGAGGACTCTCACCATCCCATGGTTTGTGAAGGCTAGTTTGGACTGGTTTTAACACAAGGAAGTTGTCCCTGATGTTAAAAGCTGCGTTCCTGTGTAGGGGTACTGCCTTGGAATTATTGAACAACGTTGAATTTCTAAGTATTTCCAATTGTAGTTTGCTGCTAGAGAGGTGTTTGATGAGGCTACAAGAGAAAACAATCTTAAGTAACATCATATTAACTTAACATATTAAGTTCCTGGTAGTTGTTTGTAACAACATAAGAGGATGCAAGCAGCAGCAGTCTTTGGTCTAAACTTTCTGTATAGATTAAGTGTGGGGTCATTTTTTTGTTCGTTTGAAGTTTGCAGTCTTCTGAGTATACGTGCTTCAAACAGCTCTTATTTTATAAATGCTTTGAATCAAGAGGACAATAGAGGGACTGAAGTCCCTTGTAGATTTAAAAAAAGAAAAATAATTATTTTTAAATAACAGGTTTGATTAAAATAAATATATCTTTTGAGTTGAGAAACTTGAGTGTGTTAGGGAGTTTTAAACATTAAAGGGAAGTGATATCCAAAATGCAGTGTTGCTCTTTTGCTGCAGTTACCTGTTGTGGCAGTCTGAATTCAAAGCCTTAATTTCCATAAGCAAAGTTCGATGGTGTTGGCAAGTAAGGCAAAAGATGTGAGGGTTTAACTACGCTGTGTCAGCAGAGAAATTTGAGGAGTCATAATTAATATCGTTGCTCATGTATGTAACTGCAATTGCTGGGGTTTTAATGGAATGATGCAAATGAAAAAACTAATCTTATTTCATTTGATGAAGACCGGCATCAGCTCTCCAGAACACTGATTTGTCTATAAGCAGAAGCCATTCTCTGCTGAGTCCCTGCCTCCAGTGCACTGCCTCTGTCTCAGTGTGTCATTTGCTGGGACAAAATGAGGGGCTAAGCTGTACAAAAAATACAGTTCTCTTGTGGAGAGTCTTATTAATGAAGAACTGTTGTGCTCTTTGTATGTAAATACTTCTTTCTACTTGAGCATCTTCTGAAAGCTTTTTAATGTTTACAGTATCAGTATAATGTTTACAGTATACAGTTTACAGTTTGAAATATTTTTGTAGCACTCTAGATTTCCAATTCAGATGGAATTCATGCAGAATCTCTCCTAGCAGGCTAACATTGATGCTGTGTGCCAGCTTAAAGGAAAGATGAAGAAGCTGAAGTTTGAAGCTTTCAGAATTTCTCCTGCTGATGGCAAATCTGTTTACAATTATAGCTCTCAGAGCCTGAATTCTGCAGAACTTGCAAAGGAGCATCTTCGCCGGGAAATGGCAAAGGTAAGCTGAGGCACAAAAATGGAAGACCTTGGATTGCTGTGCGTAGGGCTAACAAAGAGAAGAAATTAAATAGGCCCACAGGATGACTTCCATATTAGCACATTAGTTACATATTAGTACATAGGATTGGAAGGGAATCCTTGGTGTGTAAAATTCTTATTGTTGTGCATTGTAGTCAAGTTGTCTCCTCTTCATGATTTGGGCTCTGAGTTTGACGGTGGACTTTGGTATCCTAGAGGTCACAATTCTGAGTTCCACACATCTGTAAGCAGTGAAATTTGAGGGATTGCAATGCTGATATGGTATAAAGTGATCTGAAGAAGGCATTTGTGAGCATACTTGAAGAATCTCATTTATCTGCTGTTCTCAGAATTGCTGGCTTCAATCTAAATAACAAATGTTTTCCTATCCACTGGAGATGAGCTCTGTGAAAAGTGTTGATAAGATACCCATGAACACAATATAACCTAAAGTTACCTTTTTATAATCAAAAGTAAATAATATTAAAGATTTGTCTTCCATCCTTGGATCATAATGTAATGTGAAATTCAAAAGCAGTTTTTTGATTGCTTAATGACAGTTCTTTTCTCTATATAATTCTTATCTACGATTACTTCAAGCCTTAAGAAATGTTCCTGCTTCTGCACTTTTGATTGTTTTCCTCTCCCACCAAAGGGAACTTCACATTACCATTTACTGATTTGTTTATTTTTGTAGGAGCCAAAAACAAGGTTCACTTACTGTCACGAGTACCTTTCAGCCATGTTTGACCCAGTTGATGTGGTTACTGCCTGTAAGGAGTCCTTTGCAAAATCCAGGAGTATGTGGCTGTCGCCAGATGGATTTGTATTTCCTGGGCTTAAGAGCAGCATTGAAAGCAACCTGCACCCTCAGATGCCTGATGAGGCACGTGTGGAGGAGTTACAAGAGGTAACAGAGTACTTAAATGAGCCAAGGGAACAGAAGCATTTTAGGAGACTTAAAAGAGGATGACTGCTTTAGCATGTGGAATTCTGCCTTGTGGAGTACAGCCCAGGCAAGCCATCTGGGGATACATCTGAATTTGCAATCGGTGTATATCAGAGCCCAGCTCTCCCAGGCTGTGCTTTGTTTGGATATGCAAACTGTGCTCTTGATGCATACAGAAAACCTGTTGGCCAGTATTACCAGTGGAGTGCATCATGTTTTGTTTTACATGTAAAAGCAAGGGTATAGAATAAAAACAAAAACAAAAAAACCACTAATGTTGCATTGCATGGTGGATGGATTTCAGGCTGTTCTTCGTGAGCTGCCAAGTTAATTGTAGCCTTCCTTTATCTATCCAAATTCCCTCACTAGTTATTTTCCCTCCACCTTTTATTTGTGCCTTGTAGTTCCAGTTTTATTAGAAGTTTTCTAATCAGTTTCTCTATGGGTTTCTTGCTGCTCTGTGTCCTCCCATTCTTCTGTTTATTCTTTACTTCTTGTTTTCTGCCTTTTTACTGGCTGTCAGCTGGACTAGCTTACTCTTCCCCATTTTGAATAGTCTTCAGCATTGTCACCTAAGCACATGTGGTCTGCAATTAGGTCTACTATTAGATGATTTGTATGTTTTTAGAATTGGCAAGCTAAGGAAATAAAGGGAACAGAACAAATTATTGGTTGGTTTTTTTTTTTGTGCAGGATCAATAAGTTTTGCAAAATTTACTGAACGCAGTCACAGCATAGAGTGGAACAGGCTGAGTGCTCGGGGGGTTACCTTGCAAAAACTCTCTTTCAAGCATGTGTACGTGTTCAGTTCATTTGCAGATTTTATTTAATTTTTTTCCTCTACAAATTTAAGTAGTTTCTCAGAAAGGTTAGAGTATAACTGAAGTAGTGCAAAGAAGGTGCTTTCTTCTAGTCCATCATGTTGGAGAATGAACTTTCTCTAGAAGGGAGAGAAGATTAACTACTCAAGAGTAACAGAAGCAAGTTAGTGCAGTATCATTTCTGTTGCCTTTTGTTGAAGGCAGCGGAGAGGAAGGCAGCTAAGCAGTACATGATAAAGAACTGGGCAAGCTGAAAAAGGAGCAGCAAAAGGAACAGCAGGTTTCTTAAAGGGGTTCAAATTTATTTTAGAAATGGCAGGAGAATGCTCTGTATGCTAACATGGAGCCGGTGCTGCCACGGGGCAGATGGAGCTGGGACAAACGGCATGTTGACTTCGAGCTCTACAAGAAGCCACCTGAACCCCCCCTGACAACAGCCTCACTGTCAGGTAAGGTGGTGTTAATTAGCTACTAACGAAGCTTTTAACTTGATGCTCTGATATACAGGTCCTGAAGCTTGCTCAGTTCTGCTATCAAGGGAAGTGAATGTAAATGTAAAGAGGCTTATCAAGGACATTAATGGACAGCAAAACTGTTCACACTTGAGCATATGAAGCATTAGAGGATGTAAGAAAGACCTTGACCATACTCCAGTCTTACCCCTCCACTTCCTTAACTTCTTAGCTTTAGTTTCTTTGCCTGCAGTATGACAGGAAGCTATATAGCCTTCTTGGTATACTCTTCTGTAAAGCTAGTCCTGGTGGCTGCCTGTTCTTTCTTCATATGGGTCGGTAATGATCAATCAGCTGTTGTTGCTACTGAGGTCAGACAAAGAGCTGCATCACAGTCTGCAAGTAATACCAGCAGCTGAATTCAGAGGGGCCCCAAGATGAGCTGGTTAAATGCCTGTGCTGTTGTTACAGCAGCCTGTAATGCGTGCCCTGGTGAGCTGGTCAGTGTCCACGTTCTCCCACTAACAGTGAAAGAAAAGGCTGCATTTAATTATGATACAGTAACTTGACAAGTTTGCTGTGTGTTTCTCTTTGCTCAGAACCCAGTAAGACTCAGTGGCATGTTCAATGGTAGAAAATAATAGATGTCTCATGGTTACTGAAATTGTCTTTTACAACTTTTCTGCTGCCACGTTACCCTGTAAATTGTAAAACACGTGAGTAGTGCAGTTCTTCTCCATTGCTTCATACAGAAAAATGCTTCTGGAAGTAGACAGGATTAACTAATTCGTTCACAGAGTCTGCAGGACTACGGATTGTCTTTGCTGTGAGGCACCAGCCATTATTCTAGCACCAATACGATTTGTTCTTTGATTCCTTATGAAAAATGATGTTCACTGCAATAGCAGGCTTTTAAGCACCCCTTTTCTAAGTCAAAAGTCTATCTTTTCCATCTACAAACATTCTGTTTGTGCCTTTTTTTTCTCTCTCTTCAATGTATTTTGACTGCGTGAAGCTGCTACTCGTTTTGTGCAAAATGCATTTGATGATACCAAGCTGAAAGTTCACCGGTGCTCCGCAGCAGCTGAGTTACGCACACGTGGGCCAGGAGCCAGTTCTCAGCTACAGAAGCTGCAAGGGCTTCTGAAAGATGAGCCTCAGAAATTCTCACTCAGGAAGCCAGGACTAGTTCTGCAGGTAAAGGATAACTGCTATCTCTGGGTGCTGATCTTGGCACCTACCTTTGTACAGCAACACCAGCCATGTACTTTATGGCAGGCAGATAATGACAGCTAATGGAGCAGAACACTTTCTGAAGTAAAAATATGTGTTAGGTTGATGCTTAAACTTACGAAGGTCTTTAAAAAAAAAAAAAAGAAAAAAGGCACAAAATTATTCTTACTACTACTTTGCTTTGGTGGTCAGAGACAATGGAGTATGGGGGAGGATTTCAGTTAAGTTGCCTGTTGCAAGGGATGAGAAAGGAAGAATGATTTTTGGCCAGCTGGCTTCCCAGCTTTAAAAGGGATTGTACTGTTCCCTAATGAAATCTGGGGGTCGAGGGACTTGTATTGGCTGCATGCCGAGTGTGTAACCTTGTGCTCGGTTGCTGTAGTGCTCTATAGGCTTTCTGAGCATTGCCTGTCAGCCTGTTGGTGCAAAAATCGGATGCAGGCACCTCAGTTTTGGAAGACAAAAGGATCTGTGCTCATTAATATGAAAAGCCGCATGGGTGGCCTGCATCTAACTGTCCTTTCGTTGGCTGAAGCACAGTCAGTGCTTGCGTGTGAATGGCCCTAGCACAGCTTGCTTTTAAAGCTGATTTAGATCAAAGGGAATGAAATGAAATCTGTTGGCTACAAATGCTCTAGAAAAACAAATACAGGAATTATGAAAATGCTAATAATAAAAGCAGAGCTGCAGCTTGGGAGTCTACACCCTTTCCCCACCCTCTCCGCCCTTTCAAAGATAATATTCTAAGCACCAGTTCTTGCTTTAAATGGATGTATAGCAGCAAAATGCCTATCCTTAGTTTAATGTCAGACTTTGAAATGAATGCTACTTTGTGCTCTGCGTTCTGTTTTGATTTAGCTCCTCAAACTATTAGACTTATCCACCTTGGACTGTACTTGTTTTCTGTACTTTTAATACACAGGTTTGGTTTGTTGTTTTTTTTTTTTTTTTGGCTAGATTCGATGCAGCTAATAGTATTAATTTATTATATAACTTGTAGCTTGTGCTTTGTGATGTTCTGCTTGACTGTCAGACTTCACTTCACTTGGGCTACAATGGTCTGTTAAAAATATTTCAAGGCTTCCTGCTGAAGCCCGTAGGAAGATAATTCTGTCACAAAATTTTTGCCTCATTTGTGAGTTTGCAGTACCTACCAGTAGTCTACTTTGTGAGAAACAAGCATGGAGGTAGAGGGCAAGAAGAAAGAGGAGAGAAGCTTCCCAGAACAAAGCGTGTTTTCTTGTCCTAGCCTATCCCAGCCCTGTCAGTGTTACAGAACAGCTCAGATGTCCTGCCAAGAAAGAAGAGTGTTTGTAGTGGCTTTGTACCAGGCCTTCAACACTGCCACAGCCTGAAGTGGAACGAGAACATTATTATTCCCTGTCACAACAGAGAGCATAAGAAGTTTGAAAACAAAAGGCGCAGATTTCAAGTAAGGTAACCTAATGGCTGGAAATGGCTCCCAGAAGTGGTTCTGTGGTATTTGTCAGGAGTTACAGGGTGCAGGCTGTAATAATGAATTACGAGGTTGATCGGTTTTTTTGAGTGTCTCTAAATCAGTTATGTAGGGGACAGGTTGTGGTGTTCCTGGGAGGCTGTCTTTTCAATCCTTAACCATGAAATTAAGGAACTGGGATTGCCATTGGTAATCATTTGCCCTGTGTCACTGTGTGTTACCTACAGTCACAGAATTGGGTTCTCCACAGTACCCTCAGAGGCACTGGCAATTCAGCTGTGTTTCATCTTATGTTGTCTGTTACTGCAGAACAGTTTTACCTTTCCAGTTTTAATTAGACTCCTAGAAATCTGAAGAAATTTCATGATGTTCGAACTTTCTAAATGACCTCATGAGACAGCACACCTAGCATTAGCAAGAAGCTTCTTTTAGTTGTTCATCCATCTCACCTAAAATATGGAATGTGAAGTGGCTTAATAGATGCACTACTATTTATTGTGGAGAACAATATTTGTTCTTAATTTCACAATCAAACACTCAGAGAACTCAGAGATATTCATCTTTCATTTCCTTGTTCCGTCCATGCAGAACTGTACTCTTCCAGAATGCCATACTTGTCCTAAGTCATGCCTAACACGGTCAGGTTTCAGCCTTTTCAATTTGTGGAATGATTTATTAGCTGTTATGTCTAACCTGATATTCTAGTCGGTTGAGCAGTCGACTTAAAAGCTGAGTAACAAGAATGAAGTCATGTGGTCGCAGTAATTGATATGTGTAGCAAGCTCATTTAACAGGTTCAGTAGCAATTAGTAAGCCTCTTAATACAATGGTGTTGCAATTATTCTTTCAAAAACTTGTGGATCAAAGAGAGTACTTTTTTTTGTTCCAGTTTACTTGGCTCTAAACAATCAGTTTACAAGAGTGAGCAAGCAGCAAGCAGAAGCACTACTACCTGTACACAATGGAAAGACCCTCTCCAGAATGATATTCTGGATGCAGGTAACTCAGTGAGTACAGAGAATGTGTCACAGGACAGAAGTGATGTGCTGAGCTGATGGGTAACTAGATTATATTTGGGGTTCCCAGGAGAGTAAATGTGTACCTTGTCATCATATCTGAATAATGTTCATGAAAATTCTGTTGTCCGTGACATCACCATCCTGGACAAGGCAATGACAATTGTAGTTGGCCCTGCTGGCCACAGTGCTTTGAACAAAATCAGCTCCTGAGGTCCTTTCCAAACTAAAGGGTCCTCATCCTTCAAGTCTTTCAGTGCTTCTCTGAAGGCCCGTAAGTCATGGATTTAAGCTTAAAGAACCACATCCTCTTCCTGGGAAAACATAACTCAGTCTGGATGTCAATTGATTTTTATTTGGCATCAAAGATAACAGACATATCTCTAAAAATAAAACTTGAAGAGTACAGTAATTTCTTTCTTCATCCTCTTTATATGAATGAAGTTGGTTTTAGTCTTATTTTACAGATACAGCTAATTACATTTTGTAAACTCATGAAACAGTTGTTTTTAAGGTGTCAAATACTTGAACTGGAGAAAAATAGTTGCTGTTTGTGTTACATTCATCAATATTAGCTGTCAATGAAGTAATTAGAATGTCCTGTCCAGTGGGTGTGAACAGATATAAGCTCTCTTTTCCAGTACCTGTTTTGCAGCCTTTTTAATGTAGTCATCCAGATTTTCATCTGCATCTATGGAAAAGCAAAAGAGCTGTTGTTCTAAATTTCTTTCAGAAAGGATTGCAGAACACAAATTTAAGTGTCTGAACATCACTGGTAGGAAAATTCTAAAACGATTCTGATTATGGCTGATTGAGTCATTCCCAAAGCAAATCCCCAGTTGGTTAGTATCCAGATGAACAAGTCATACCCAATTGTTACTTAATATTTTCTTCACAGGAGTATTTGTTACTAATAATTCTTCTTCACCACAGCTGAAAAAATAGTTTATCCCAAAACTGGATTCATCTATAAGAGGAGAGACTGTTCCACTCACCAGTTCTGCTCCTCATCCTAATTAAAGGCAGAGCAGAACTGTTCTATTGGTTATATCAAAAATACCTATTTTAGTTGAGAAACTGCGACAGCCACTGAGTACAAAATACATTTTATAAAGCTTACATTTTTGCAGTTGAGCCATGGCATAATTATTCTTGAAATATGCTTCGCTGCAGAAGATATTTGTAAGAAGCACCTGCAAAATAGAGTATTAATTTAGTAGTTTTTAAGTTTTAATTTCATAAACAAAACAATGCAGGAAAAATACAGTACTTTAAGTTGCTGAATGTGTAGTGTGTCTTAGATAAGGAGCCCTGTAAGAGTGGTGTATGCTGCAAGCTCAGTTATTTATTTCCCACAGCTACTCCATCACAGTGCTGGGATGGCCCCCTCACTGGATACTGACTGGAAGACATTGGTGTTACTAAGTTCAGCAGGACTTGCACACAAGATCTGAAATCTCAGGACCACTGAAATTCATCCATTTGGATTTGTCTCACAATTAACTGAAGCAAACTTAATTGCTATGCAGCATAATTGTAACTATGAAACCTTACATGAGCTGCACTATCATCTCCAATGTGTCAAAGTCTCTCATTTTACTGTCGAGACATTTAGTAAGAAAAAGTTGTAATAATTTTTAATAGTTGATAATGTGGAAAGAATTTGGGAAGAACAGCATGATGCTAGAAGGGTTAAGAGAGCATGTAAAGTCCTAATTCATTCTTAAGTGTATGTAGGTCAAAGGATATGGATAATATGGCAGCTTGTGTGCTCAGAGAACTGGAGAGGTAAGTGGGGTGGTTGCTGTACCCAGGCGTGAATCAGTTGAGAAACAAATCGGCGCAGTTTCATTTGAGTTTGCTGCAGTAGATGCACATCCTTAACAAACGCAGAGTGTAGCTTTGGTGTAATGAAAACTATTTGTCACTGAGGTTTTAGCCAGTGTGAGACATAAGCATGCAATGTGTGATAGCTCAGCACGCTTTTTAGAACCGCATCACCTTGTGAGGCAAAGAACGCAATGGCTGTATTTCAGAGGGGAGGGGAAGTTGGCCAGTCGAGGAAAAAGCAGCTCGGTAGAGACTTGTACAAGTTATCCAGGTTAACATCTCAAGGAAAGGTCTAAGCATAAATATAGTGCACCTTACTCATACAACATGCAACTAGACAGAATGATCCTAATCACTGCTGTGTTAGGGACGCCCCTGGGCACAGATGTTAGATGGCTGTGACTGATACTGAAGCACACTTACATCATGGTCGTGGTTTCTTAGGCCAATGCTGATGGACCGGCTTGCTCTGGAAATAGCTGCTGTCATGGCATACAAATTAATACAAATATCTGACACTCTCTTCAGAGCCAACTGCTCATCCACTATTGTCTAGAAGAATAAAAATGATCAGGTTATAGGCTTCGGTCAGATTGCTCTTTTCCATACTTTGTATTTATGTTCGTGCTTATTTAGAGCATAGACAGGTAAGTTATTACACTGAATTTCCACTCCTGTGATTAAATATGCTCCACCTTTTCCAGACTTCCTGGCTGCAGCCAGAAACTACTTTGGTAAATGCTAAATCACAGAGGGGTTTTTGGCACTTGAATTTCTATCTACCCCCAAACAACACACAAACACATTTGTTAATGCTGAGTGGGGTAGTCTAATAAGCATGCTCAGAACTCATAAATCTGGGGTAGCTGTAGCTCCCATTTTAGCTAAGCTGCTTTGCATGGTGTAATTCTGTGTTTGCTGTATAGCATGAATGAATAACCATAACAGAAAGCATGCTGGTACAGCTCTTCTTTTGGGAAATGGATTCCAGTGCCTGCTTACAGCAGCATACTTAGAATAGCCACAGCCACAAGCAGGATTTGTGCTTACAGGAATATAAGGACACATTAACCTGATCCCAGTGATTGCTTAAGTAAGTTAAAGTTGTTTGTTACATCAAGTTAGTATAGAGTTGGCGAATGTTTTCTCAGTCAACAGCTATCAGTTGTGCAAAGGAAATCCTGGCTCTAGCCATACACTGTCCACTCTAGATTGCAGTGAGACCAGTTGAGGAAAAGTTCAAAGATAAAACTCAACATGATATTGTTGTTACCTTGCCAAACCTCGTGAGTAGGCCTCTCACTGTAGTTCCAAAATAATAAACGTTTTCCTCAAGTTTCTTGCCACTCTCCTAAAATACAAAACAGACAAATACATACTTAAAATATTGAGTACATTTAAACAATTTGAACATTCTCCAAAGGTAAATGAAACCTACAGCAGAAGTCTTTACCAGAAATGGGATGCTTGGATAACCAACATGCTGGGATTTGTGTGTGCCACTTCTAGTCAACGAAAATAATTCCCTTTTAAGACTTCAGCGTTTTACATTTCCCCAGCTATCAAGGATAGAGACTTGGCCTGTGTACTTAATGGGATTATAAACCACAGAGTGGAAAACTACTGCACAGTTGTATTCCTTTTATCTGTTAAATTTTTCTCTTGCCAACTACTGTGTTCTTAACACTCAGTTAAAAGCCAGTTAAAGCACATTTCTTTAGCAATAAGATAAGCATTAAGCAGTTTGATTTTACTTTTCTGTATAACTTCTGATATAACTTTTCAGTGTAGTCTTCTTTATGCTTACACAAATAATAGTTTGAAAAATGTCTGTGCACCTTCTGCCCAACAAACCCGATTCATATTTTACGTACTGAATGCTACAAAACCCCTGGAAGTCAGTATTGTGTGCTATTGCCCATGTTTTCAAACTTTGCTGGTAAGGAGGAAGGAGAGTTTCCAGTGCCACGTTTGGCTTTTATTAATTCTTGAATGCAATTGCTAATTCTATGATTCTATGGCTATGGTCTTCATGTTTGAGGTATTAGAGGTGCTCCCACCCAGTGCACAAGGTAGGTCGGCATCACTGCTGTTAACACAAGCCACCCACGTACACTGGTGGCACTGCAGGACACACAGTGTGTTTATCTGAGGTGAAAGCAGGGCCATGTGCACAGCACAGGATTAGCAAATGCTCTTACATGTGTGCCTGACACAGCTGACCTGGGGCCACAAATGCTGACAAAAATGATTTCATTACACATCTCAGATCATTACAAAACACCATAGGATGAACATATCATAATTTTTCCTTTCCTATTAACAACTTTAAAAACAAAACAAAAAACCACCAACACCTTTTTTCTTCTTGGCCCTAAGAATTAAGTGATGAAGCAAGTGTGTCCATAGATCACCAAAATTCATAGTTACAACCACATTACCATTAAACAGGAAAATAATGTGTTATATAGTTGAGCATATTACGTAGAGCAGTTTGTAGATATTACTTGAAATTGATATAAACCTGGATTTGTTGCAAGCACAGAATTGTAACATGGGGACTTACCTCTGAAATAATACAAACACCTGCTTAGATTTGTACATCTCCCCCTTCCTAATCATACTTCATTCTGCATCAACAGACACAAAGTTGTGACAAGCCTCCAAGGGAATCAAACATAGAAGAGCAATGCCTGGCTCTTACCTGGAGGCTGGGATGCACCAATCCACCTCGTTCTTCCATTATCCCATAATCCACTTTTCTGCCCGTTGAGTCTCTTACTTTGTTTACCAACTCCTGCAGTGCCAATCCTATGTTTCCTTTCTTGATTTCTCTAAAATGTTGAGTAAAAAACAGCTGCTGAAATGCATTTGCTGGTTTGCAAGGGAAGTTTCAGGATAAATGCATTATTAGTTATCTGCAGTGTTTTCATCTTTTGAATCCATTTTACTATCAAGTCCAGAGAACCACACAGCCTTAAAAGCACTCAGCATGGCCCGTTCCTCGTGTCAATACAATGAGTTGCAGACATCAGTCTGTGTATGCACTGTCTTACAAATAACACGTTGGTATAAAATCTTAAGTTGTTTTAATTACTGGTCTTATAATTGTACACAAGCTGGAAATATAAGGTAACATACAGTCATCAAAGATTCCTAAATATATAAAATAATGCCAACTAAAAAGAAAAAAAAACAGACCCCTATATATTGAACTGCCCTTCAGAGAACTTAATAAGAAATGCAGTTTTTTTCCAACCATTTCCCCCTTAGATACAGTTAAAATTATCACTGTTTACTTCATTAAAAACTATTAGCAATAAATAAGAAGAACATACTTAATTTTGTCAGTTAAGATTCTGCCTGCATGCTGCATACCCGTCAGAGCAATATACATTCGCAGGATTTCATTTGTTCCCTGCAAAACAACCAGTAATATATCAATAACATCAAACTGATATGTACTTATCAAATAAAAAAGTGCTTTTAGTATTCAAAAAACCTGGATATGCTGTGCTAACATTTTATGTATTTCCTTGTTTCAATGCTGCTTTCACTGCCTATGTAACTTCCCTCCTTTTCCTGGGAACATGCTAACGTGCATTACTTTAAGGTACAATTATGTTGAGAGATGCACAGCAGACAAAACGTGGCCATCACAGGTAGGTAAATGGTTTTGCCTTTTCTAAGTACATGCATGGTTTTAAAGAGAGGTTCTTTTGTTAACTACTTACTTCCATACATTTCACAATATAGCAAATATTTCTAAGCAGGTCTTCCAGCTGATCTTCCCCTTCTAATGCTACACTGCATCAGTTTTAAAAGATCACTCTTTACCAATCCGTGAATGTTTGCCAACTTCTGCTTCAGCTCACTGAATGATGAAAGTCTGACCTCTGATTGTGAAGGAGTTGAGCTTTTCGTTATTAGCCATGCATTTGTAACGGAGCTAGAAGGAAACCAGGCTGAATGCACCTGGATGAAAAAATAACTTCTGTATTGTTCCAGTAAAGGAATACTTAAATATTCCTTTGTGTTCATTATGCCCATTTGGAAAGCAAAAGCAGATCAGGAAATGGAGATCATGAGCCTGTACAAACGTGACGTTCAGGAATCCACTGTAAGACTGATTGCCTTAACACAGATAGCTGGAAAATAACTTCATGAACAGAGAAGATTAGTGAGAAAATGCACTGAGATACTGAAATGTGTTCTTGAACAC
Source organism: Lagopus leucura (assembly GCF_019238085.1). Taxonomy (NCBI): domain Eukaryota; kingdom Metazoa; phylum Chordata; class Aves; order Galliformes; family Phasianidae; genus Lagopus; species Lagopus leucura. The sequence continues at coordinate 6,333,499 of NW_024962277.1, read as the reverse complement.
AACACTTCCTACAGCCAGTCCAACAGAGGAGGATGTTACATGCTGGCAGTTTTTGCTCGAGTCAGTACTGGAATTGACTCTTCCTACTTATGTGAGATTCCCACAAACAGCTGGGGGCAGGGTTCAACCTCAAATCCTGTTCGAATATTCTTGCTTGCATTAACTTCCAGCTGAGATCTTTGCTGCCCTGACAACAGGAGACAAACACTGATTTCTACACAGTCTCCCCAAGAAAAACTCGTGTGAATCATGCAGATGATAATCCCACTTGCAAACAGTAGAGAACAGACTTCACAACTAACATTTTGTATTATACATACACACATCAACAAGGCGAAACTTCCAAATTAATCATCTGTGAGCTTCCCTGCTTTGCTTCTATGCAGCACACAGAGGAAAGGCTGCACAGTCTCAGAAAAGAGCAGCTTAGATGCAAGCAAGAGACAGAAAATCCTATTAGAGAAGTTGTGTGAAAATAAAAAAAGTTTTGCCTGTGCCTCTTACCAAATCCTACTGCACATTAGAGAAATGAGAATAAAAGCAGTGAAGTGCTTTCAAAATATGCTTGACAGAGTGAGAATGTTTCATTCTCTCTTGCCTACGCATACACTCTGATTTCATCACAATTCACCATATGCAATCACTATGATTTGCTGAACATAAACTGATTTTCACTTGCCAGCTAAAATAGTTTTAAGTTCTGTGTTAAGCAGTGCTTTTAATAATTCAGAATTCCCCAACACGTTCAAAATTACCACCACCCCAAAGCATGAGCTGGGACTTTACTCCCACGCTGGGGTATCTGGAACAGGTACAGTCAGTTTTGTCCAAAACATGCAGAAGATGCCCCCGCCTCTGAGAGGAAACAAACAGTATATTACAGTACAGGGATACAAGTTCTTTCCAAGGGCAAAGTCAGTTCCTAATGAGCCCACACTTTGTGGTTAATCTATACAATCCATCATCTCCAAGTTTATTATAGGAAAAATACTATATAACCAAAGAAAACAAGATTAGTTCTTCAGGCTTATTCCAACCATTACAGACTTCAGAGCTACCAGACAAAGGCCTACTTAAACAAGTACTGTGCTGGATTTGTTTCACCTCAGGCTTACAGAAGGTGTGTGTGTTTCTGTCAGTTTCTGGTAAAACAAACAGCATATTCATACTTGCCTCAAAAATGAGCAGTATCCTGGAATCTCTGAGATAGCGTTCATAGGGGTAATCCTTCATATAGCCGAGGCCTCCAAGAATTTGCAGAGCTTCACTTACACAAGCCCACGCACCTTCAGAGCTGAACACCTGCCATTAACAGCATTCAGTCACCACGGTTCACACAGTAAGAACAGACATCATAGCTTTGTTACTACACTGCAAGTTAAAGCAGGAAGTAGCACTGGATTTGGAAGGATTCTATCTGTGCACCATTACTGTAACATTCTGTAGTGCTTCTACAGTAGTCCTGTATAAAGTTTTCCTGCAATAATATTCTTGTGCTTCAGTGTCAACGTGAAAAGTTACTTGAAAAATGAACATCTCCTATATTTGCAATCCACATAAACTTCTCAATAAGGCAATGTTTCCATGGGAGTCAGAGCCACAAGCTGAAAGAACAAACAGCTTGTCTTTCTGAGTGCTTTACATTGCCTCACTTCACAGGCACATGTTCTGAACTCAGCAGAAGACCAGCGTGGGGGCTGAAACTTCTGACTTCTCTTCAAGGCTGCACTGACAGCCTATGGCACCCACCTGTGTGCTGCAGGAATGCCTTAAAAAGCCACACTCCTTCAGAGAGGGCCTGGCTCTCACCGAGTTTGAATTCTGCATTCAAAGCAGGAGGGAAGCTCCCTAATCAGGTCTGTAGCTGGAAATAAAACTTAAGCACTTTTTTTGTGTGTGAAATTGCATAGAAAGAGAATTCAAGAGGACCCCAATATGCTAAATGTGCTATATGCAGCCTGTCTTTTGTGTGGGGATACAAACCTGAACATAAGGTACTCTGTAATGTATGGAAAACAGAAGTCTTTTTTTAATTTTTAAATCTAGCTGAGCTTTTGTATGTACATCTAGAGTAATACCTGAGCCTCTATGCAATCTGTAATGTAGACTGAAGATCAAGAAAGGAGTTTGTCTTTATTGGCTCAGCACTGTTGGCAAGTCCTTCAGTAAGATTAATTACCTTGACCATGGCTGCCTCCACGGAGCAGTCTGGGAGGCCTGGCCTGTCCATCATTCCTGCTGTGAGGTAAGCCATGCTCTCCATTACATACGCTTTCACAGCCATAAAACAAAACTTCTCCTGTCAGATAGGAATGAAAGGAGTCATACACTGATGCATACACTGATGTAGCCAAGCTTGCAACAATGCTGAAGCTGAAGAGTATATTTTCCTATGTTTTAACACATTATTCAATAATACTTAATAAAATTACTACTGCAAAGCACTCATGAAAAATTTTAAAGAACTTGCTTTGTTTGTTATTCACTTAAAATTGCATAAAAGATCAATGTACAGAAATCTGCACTGAATTTATACAAATGCAGCACCTCTTGTGTTTTTTTTAATCTAGTACACTCTAAAGGATCTCAGCAAAGCTCAGAGATGGAGCGTTTCATTTTTTTTAATTACCTGAATTAATCCAAACTCGCTCAGTTTCTTATTGAATTGTTTCCTGGTACAAGCGTGCTCTGCTGTCAGCTCTTCAAAACAAAACACAACACCACAGAACAATAATCTCAAAATAGTACAGCTATCATTGCTGTGATGCATCATTCCTGCTCTATGGAAGCGGTGTTTTTCTACTGACTGATCAACCCCTACTGCTTCAGCAACAGCACACAGTGAAAATGAGTCTGGGGGTGCTGTGCCAAAGGCTTTTAAACAAGACCCACCCACCATGCCAAATGTGCTCAGAGGAAGCACATTTTAACGCTAATTACTTTTTTGAGAGATGCCATTAGCATTTTGGGTAACTATTGGTAGAAGCCAATTTTAGTACTTAGTAGAGCGTTTAAGCCTTGAACATGACTGAAATGTGAAAGGAGGCTACACTGCCTAAAAGCAGTCAGATATCTGTTATGTAAGAATTCATTACATCAGAATAACTGTAACAGAGGCATCTTCAGTTTTTTACAAGTTTTTAAATCAAAACTTTAAATAAAATCAGTGCTTTAAATACATCAAAGTATGTTATGACTGCCAGTAGTGATGTTCTGATCAAGATAAATGTTACTGCATTGAATTAGCACTATCACATACCTTACACAGATCAGATTTTTTCCCCATGGCATGCAGTAATCCAGAACACCTAATTCACCCACCTATCAATTTTTTAATCACTCCAGCAGATGCACTGCCCATGCTGAATCTTCCACTGTTCAGGATATTCATGGCAACCTGTAAAAATAAAGAGAGCTTTTTTGTTTAAGGTGAAAAACTGCTCTCTGGCTTCACGTTGTTAGTGTTTCTTGGATTTAATTCATCACCACTTACACTTCTTACCTGCAATACCAGTCCTCAAACTGGGCAGTCAGTGCAGCATTGAGCATCTCACCAGAAATGCTTTAAAACCAGGTATTTCAGACAACCTAACACATCTGATTTCATACACAAAACAGTTTTCTGATGCTGATGATTCAGTTACTCATTATTCAGTCATTTCTGTACTGAAAAATGGACAAGGTATTGGATTTCAGAGGGCTGAGCTGGAGAAAACAGCCCAGAAGAAGCCCCCAGACAGAGAAATATCTGTTCTGTATTGCACAGCAAAAAGGCACACGTTTATACTTGTGCTGCAGCTTGTCTCTGCTGTTATAGAGGAGGAAGGCAGAAATTCTACTTAGAAGCACAAATACCCATTCAATTTTTCTTTTATATTTTCACTCTATATTCAGCAGTCTCATCTTAGTCTTACTTTTGGGCAGGCTGTAACACCCTCCCACCAAAAGCTGTTAAAATGTACTAATTCTTTAAAACAGTCATCCTGAAGCAAAACAAAGGACTCCTGCCTACAGAAGGCAGAATTTTGGTAAGATGCTCATTCAAAATACATTTTGGGAATAGGTGTCTGTCTCAAACAGCAATTAGCTTGTCAAAATTCTGCTGAGTCTTACAGCAATGTACAAGAAGGGGAACCGGTGCTCTTTAACATCTTTATTAATGACATCGATGAGGGAATTGAGTGCACCCTCAGCAAGTTTGCTGACGACACCAAGCTGAGTGGTGCGGTTGATACGGTGGAAGGAAGGGATGCCATTCAGAGGGACCTCGACAGGCTGGAGGGCTGGGCTCGGGTGAACCTGATGAGGTTCAACACGGCAAAGTGCAAGGTTTTGCATTTGGGCCGGAAGAACCCCAGGCACCTGTACAGGCTGGGAGGAGCGGTCCTTGAGAGCAGCTCGGCAGAGAAGGACCTGGGGGTCCTGATGGACGAGAGACTGAATATGAGCCAGCAGTGCGCTCTGGCAGCTCGAAAGGCAAATGGGATCCTGGGCTCCATCAGGAGAGGGGTGGCCAGCAGGGACAGGGAGGTGATTGTCCCTCTCTACTCGGCTCTTGTGAGGCCCCATCTGGAGTACTGTGTCCAGGTGTGGAGCCCTCAGTACAAGAAAGACATTGAGATTTTGGAAAGGGTCCAGAGGAGGGCAACTAAGATGATCAGGGGGCTGGAGCACCTCCCCTATGAGGACAGGCTGAGGGAGTTGGGCTTGTTCAGCCTGGAGAAGAGAAGGCTGCGGGGTGACCTCATTGCAGCCTATCAATACCTGAAGGGAACCTACACCCAGGAGGGGAGTAAACTCTTCAAAAGGGCTGACAACAGCAGGACTAGGGGAAATGGTTTTAAGTTGAAGGAGGGAAGATTTAGGTTGGATGTTAGGGGGAAGTTCTTTACTAGGAGAGTGGTTAGGCCCTGGAATGGGCTGCCCAGGGAGGTTGTGGATGCCCCGTCCTTGGACGTGTTCAAGGCCAGGTTGGACGGGGTCCTGGGCAACCTGATCTGAATGTGTATGTTTGGTGGCCCTGCTAGGCAGGGCGGTTGGAACTACATGATCCTTGGGGTCCCTTCCAACCCGGGTGATTCTGTGAACAAGATGAGAAGTGCAGAAACGAAATACAGACCCACACTGTATAAAGATGCTGAAGTTCAGTACTATTGCTTTTCAAGGGAAACATAAATGACTCAGTTCAAAGACAGACACTGTTAAGTTTAGCAAAAAGCCACCACTCCTACCTTTTAAATTGTGGTCATTATATGAAGAAAAAATTGTGAAACTTACCTTTTCTTATGTTAACTACATTGGAGGGAATTCTATTTAGAATTTAGAGCTGGAGCTGAATGCTATTGGAGCAGTAAGAAAACTGCAAGGACCATTAAGGAGTTTTGCAAATCCACACATCAGACTCAGAGAAAGTGAGCAGCATTGTCCTTAAGGTACCACACTGCTTGGGTGCAATGAAGAGAAGCCATGCCTGCAGCAGCATTGCAGTGTCCTCCCTGCACCCTGTGCTCTATAATCTGGTCCTGGGAAACCTCACTGTCATTCTTTGGTACCTTGGCTGATGTCTGGACAGACTTTCCTTGAACTATTTCCTGTTACACTCATTTCTGTCTTCCCCCTTCTACAATCCAATTCTGGCTGCAGAAGAAGATGACAGCTGAGTGCGTAAGCTCTGTTAGAAGTTCCTTCCTCTCCAGAAGAGAGCAGAGTGTTTCCTATACTAAAAACCAAACACAAGCAGGATCTGGTCAAGGATTTTACGGATACCCAACTCAGAGCTTATGGCACGTTCATGCACTACCCTGGTGAAACCAGTGAATAATACCAGGCACATCAGCTAAACTGAGAATTCTGTTCTTGTTTGGGAGTGTTGATACTACCAATGAGGAAACTGTAGGACAGTTTAACAAATAAGAATAAATCTTCAGACCTGAAAGAATTGTTACTGCTGGTTCCTGCTTACCTTAAATCCTCCTCCTACTTCTCCAAGCACGTTCTCTACAGGCACTTTAGTGTTTTCAAAATGCACTTCACAGGCTGAAACACAGAGTTAGTTTGTCAGTAACTGTTGAATCATAGTGCAAAAATATTTAAAAGGTGTCAGGAACACAACAGACTTTTGTAACAAAAAGTTTTCCTAATGTACTGTGAATGAGAGATTATGAAACTTTGCCAAAGGAGCTTGAATTTAGGAAATGATTGTAGCTGACATCAATTACTGATATAAAATACTCAATAGAATGTACATAAACTACAGAACTATAGTTTTGACTCTATTTTATGGAATTGATACCACAATAAAGTCCAAATGATAGACTGTGAAAACGTGCAACCATCAGTAAGTTGAAGAAAAACCTATGAAAACTTACTTCTAGATTAAAGTTACTTGGTTACTGAATCTTCTGAGTTATTTCACTGCATGAAAGTGCAGCTTCAGGTGTGCAGAAAAGAATTGTACAATATGGATTTCTTATTTCAGAGCCTGCATGAGGAAGGACTCAGAAGAAAAGCTAGGTAAAGAAACATGAAACTTACACTGATACATGGAAAAGATACTGATTTGCCTTTGAATTCAGAAGATCTTAACAAACAGAAGTATTAAAACAATTTCTGTTGACAATTTTAAATGATTCTTACTATTGGAGCCTCGAATGCCTAACTTATCCTCAGGTTTCCCATGTGTGACTCCACCAAAATCTCGCTCCACGATGAAAGCAGTGATTTTGTCTTTTACTTGTCCATCCTTCTCAACAATCTCTGTCCTAGCAAACACTGTGAAAACATTGGCAAGGCCGCCGTTTGATATCCAAACCTGTTTTGAGAGGGGAAAGAAATACATTCATTTTGAGTTTATTACCACTGTTCTTAATTATTTTGTAACAGATGTCAGCAATGAATGGAGCAAAAACAAATTGTTTCCTCCCTTACAACCTAATGAGTGCTCTGCTACTACTTTGGCCTTGTTAAACTGTTTCCAAAGATAGTTGATTGGAGTATGGTCAGTTTGGAGCAACTGTACAAATAATTTGTAATAGAACTGAATTAAACAGTGCATTTTCCCAAAAGCTTGTGCAGCCTTTTGTGTATGGCACGTGAGGGGTGCAAGAGCAATACAGGCTCCAGACCCCTCTCTGCCCAGTACAATTTTACCTTCGATGAAAAATACTAAGTTTTAAGCCACATATTTATGAGCTCCACAGATGGTGTCACCTGACAGACAAACGTAACAAAAACTTCAGATCAAAACCATCAAATACTGCTGAATGCAGTACGCTGTGTATCTTTCAAGAGTATTTTGCCAGTTTTAGAATGGTCCAAGCAGTCCAATTTCTAACTCACTGCTGATTTTTTCTTCCAAAAGTAACTACAAAATCTGGCACGACGAAGAATGAAAGAAGGGGAAAATAAGGTGTCAGGTATCTCTTCACCTATGGTGTCACAGGAGAGCTAATTCATCCACCCTACAAACGAGAGAAGGAACTTGATGGGAGGGTGGTCTGTATCTTCATCACTAAGAGTTCAAAGTTATTCCCTGACTTGTGCACTTTTCTGCCTGGCCCACGGTCATTCTTCATCAGTTTGGTGACCCTCAAAGTCCAATGCAGTTGCCCAGCTAGAATCTTACTTGGTAAAACAAATGATAATGCTGCAACAGACTAGAGTGTTTTTCTATAAACTTTTAACAAAAATATATATTTCCAGTCTGTGAGTGGATACCTTGGAACCATTTAATAAGTAGTACTTCCCATCTTCACTGAGGGTTGCTCTTGTCTGGATGGATGCAGCATCACTTCCACTAAAAGCAAAACAAGTTGTTCATTAGTGTTTAAGGACACAAACGTGTTTTAGGAAACAGAACGACTTTTTCCCCCCCTCCTTCCCATCTTTTTTTTTTTTTTTTTAGAAAGGGTTCATAATTGTATGCAATGGTACAATATCAATTTTCATTTGTAAATAACAAGGAAAATTCCTAGATTCAAAAATATTGATGAATTCTACTTAAGTCACCCTGAGGGGGACATTTCTGCTGATTAACTTCTGTTATCCACCTTATCAGCTGACCCAAGCATCAGAACGCCATGTAAGCACCTTTGTTGGGCTGCACTATCAGCTATTAGGCCATATGCTGAACCTGTTACCCTAAAGCACAACCAAGTTTATAACATGTAAGCTACTACTCAACAGCTTACACCCTGCTTGGATATCCTAACAGAAAAAAAGGCTCAGCAGAAATGAAAAACAGATGAATATGCGACAGGACTCCATCAACAAACATTTGGGCACATTGCATGCTTTCTACAGGAGTAAAACTGCAGGCAAATTACAACAAAGACATCGAGAATTGCTGTTCTGTGATTAAATGCTTAAGCACTCCCCTCGATCATCACCTTATTACATAGGTGAGAAGCACATCATTTCCCCCTTGAAACAAATTTGAACACAACAGTGTCTCACACTGGGCTTTCAGTGGTAGACAGTCAAGTTCCTGGAACACCAAGATCTCAGCTGATGCTTTAATAGGATCAAAGTTTTAAAATTCAGCTGCAAAAATGATGCTCCTGTGTGCCAGAACAGAAATACCAACAGAGACCGAAGGTGCACTTACCAGACCAGCAATTTTCAAAAATGATACAAGGCTAAATAAAGTTGTTAGGGGGCTTTCAGAACACAGTCAGCTCTTGTTTTCTTCCCGCACATTACTTCAAAGTCCCTTGCATGGATGACTTTGCTAAAAGCTTAAATGTTACTGGTGCATATTCTGCTTGCAAACAGAACAGTTTTTAGAGGGTCAAAGCTGGGCTTATGAGTAGAAGTCAGCACTGCTAGTGGAAAGAAATCTATATCACAACAGCATGAAGATAAGCAAGTGAATCAGTCACTGCAAGGCATATTAGCAGAGAAGGTGTCAGAAAAGACAGTTGGAAACTACTGCATTGTACAGGTAGGTGAGATTCACCTTCAAGTATTTGACTGCTCTGTCCCTCCACCAGTGCCTTCAGCCACCCACAGCAAACCACCTGCCTGCGTGATTTTAATAAAACCACCTCTTCTGCAGTGACAGAACTCGCTGGTTTTATTGGAGTAAACTCAAATACAACCCTGCCTTCAAAAAGAAGTTGCTGCTCCAAAGATACCTTGTCTAAACTCTAACAGTAGATCAAAAATCCTTCTTATTGTTTTTGGTAGCACCTTCAACACTGGTGCAGGCTTTTATGATTTTGAAGAACTGAAAGTCACAGCACATTATTTTTAAAAGTAGATGAAAAGTTGAGCTGGGAATAACTGAGAGCATTAATGCAGCTACCATCAAACACTGGTTAGTGATTTCCTAAAAGCTGCCATAAGCACGAGGGAAAAGACAAATTACAAGGTTTTAAAAATGGATACTGACATACACAGAGACCACAGGCACAAATTAGCAAAGATTTTATACAGTGACAAAGCAATCAGGCAGTAAAGAAAGTATCATTTTGAAAGTATCATGTTTTGGTGCTTTCTGAAGATTTCATAGTTGCAAAAACAGTACCTTCCAGGTTCAGTGAGACAAAAAGCTGCAATGTGCTCCCCAGATGCCAGCTTAGGCAGATACTTGGCTTTCTGCTCATCAGTGCCAGTAATCAGGATTCCCTATACAAAGAATTAGGAGAAAACTTCTCAGCATCAAACTACGTCAGCAGAACTGAAGCTGGCAAACTGTACCAACTTCAGGAATCTTCATCTACAAATTATACGGCATAAAAAGGCAATACTAAAAAAAGTTTAATAAAAAATGGACATTATTACTGATCTGGCATTAAAAGATGCCAAAGTAACAGCTGTTCAGAGGGCCACAGGAGGCAGCTCACTGTTAAGGCTGCCCTCTCAGGGAGATTTTTGGATCCTTATGCCTTAAGTGAAGATGTAACTGTTGCTCTGAAAGGCACAGAGGCAGTCCTCCCTTTGTGACTTGTCATACCTTCATTATGGTTTTATTTAAGTAAGTAAATCAAAAAGCATCAATTCCAGAAGCTCCAAATCAGAGAACAGAACACGATTTACCTAGTTTCTGGATTGTTTCACTACACCCTCAAAAAGCATTAATTTTATTTTAATTACTTCTTATTGTAGAGAGTTGTACTTATTTTCTGTACAGGGGGTTCTTATGATCAAGCAGATAAAATATCAATACCCAACAAATGAGGAAGGATTAATGTCAACTGATCCAAACTGGTCAAAGCAGGAGAAAGAGCAGCAGCATCTGACACTGCACTCCTCACCAGACTGCTCTGCAGCCCAGGCAGCTCACTGCAGAGGGGCACAGTAAGGTGAGGAACACGCACTCATTTTTAATCTGCTCAATTTTTTATTCTAAAGACCTCCGTGCTATTTTAAGCTTCAGAATACTACCAGCCATCCATCATAAAAGCTGTTAGTGTTAGATCCCTAAGGCTACACAGAAAATCAGCTTGAAATTCATGCTGGCCACAACGCGCTGATCTCAGGTAGGTTTTCTCTGCTTACTTCCCACAACATGCGGCCTCATTCAATGACAACTGAATTCTCTGCACGACTTCCCCTGATGTCAGCCCTGCCGATATTTTACTGTTTTCAGTATTTCATTCTTCACAAAGCTTGGGATTGTTTCACTCCGATTTGCTACAGGGCACTCACAGCCCACACGTACACAAACATCCTCTCACCTTTTCTACGCACGTCGCACAGAACTACTCGACATAAGAGCTTTACCTTCAGCCCAATAGCCTGGTGAGCTGCCAGAGTCACTGCGATCGATCCATCTAACGAGATGATTTCTCCCAGCCGTGCATACATGGTGTTTGACAGCCCGAGACCACCTGCAACAAACACTGTGCTTTATTCCAAGCACATACCTTGGACTTCAACTCACCCCCTCCCACTCAAAAATTAAAATAACACTGTACACCTACATATAGACTGCGTCCACAAACAACTGCCACGCTGCTGCACTTGCGTCAAAGAGCTGAATGTAGTTCTGTTGAAAAAGGCACATCATCTGTGCTCAGGAATGCACAGCAAACACAGCATAATCCACCAAATGGTAGGACAGGCCAGTTAAACAGTCTCCATGTGAAAACAGTAAAAGATTTGGTACAGAAATGTCTCGATTCTAAATTTCTGTGCATCCAGGATAAAATTATTTTGTGACCTTACAGAAGCAGGCAAGGAAACCCGGCAGAGCTGTGCAGCCACCCAGCAGGAGGCAGCAGGGGGAGCAGTGCTGCACAGGGCACACACGCAGGGCACTCAGCCAGGCTGTCCCAGCGCCGGTGGGAACGGCAGGAAGTGACATGGAGCAGATCTCCAGTGAGACCTTAAACGGGCACTGAAGGAGAATGAAATGCAACACTTCAAAAGATGCTTTTAATTAAAAAAAAAAAAAAAAAAAAAAAAAAAAAGTGACATTTTCAAGAAAAACTTGACACCAAAGTCTCCTTTTGGAGGCATTTTGTGATCTGCTGCTGAAAGTACCGAGGCTGCTGGTAAGGAACATGGAAAGAGCAGAGGACACGTCACACATGCACCCGTCCGAGAGCAGCGTTCAAGGACACGATGACCTCAGCACCACTAGTCCCACTTCCCATAGCTTAAGACTACTATGTGTGTTACTGAATAAACAATTTTATCTCATCAAGAGAATCTTTTGCCCAGGTTTCTGGGTTTATAATCCTTTACGAGAGACAGCGACAGAAGTCAGGATAACAAACACCCGAATTTCAGCAGACGTCTCAATAGAGCTGCTATTTTCTGTGCATGAAATAAAGGCCAGAACAAGTCCCCTCGATGCCATTCAATCCAATCACTGCTCCTTACACCCTCTTCCTTCACAGCACTCTCAGATCATTAGAAGTCAGAGTCCCACCCAGCCACAGCTCTTTCTTTTCCCACCCTGAGAGGCACCAGGATGAGCGCTCAGCTCAGAGGACTGATGTGTGCACACTGACTGCAGAGATGACAAGACAAAGAGAAAACTCCTACACCATGTGCATGAGCTCCATTTTCCCATTAAAGTTCTGCATTTTAAATGCAAATACACCACTGCTACAAACCCTTACAAAAAATACCATGCAATGAACAAAGCACCAATTATATGACTGAAGATTTTTCGAGTACAACAAGCACCTCTAGCAAAAATACAGCAGGTTTAAACAACAAAAACCAGGAAATAACCTCATTGTAAGTGTATTAGTTATGGTGCAGTGAGAAAAGTAACTTGTTTGTAGCAATCTGATTTTTATCCAGCATATATGAATACCAGACAGCAGGACTATGATTTTCTGCAAGTACCACGAATGGACTGAAAGCTTTTAAAAAACAGAAGCTGACAGAGTATTATATAGCAATACAAAACAAAAAGTAATAATAATTTATTAAGGATTTTAAGTCAGATACTAATTTCTAATTAACAGTAAATTACATTTTCAATGCCACGATGCTTTCTCATGATCTGCTCTGAGTTTCTCCTTTGTTCTCTGCTTCCAGCACCTCCTTTCATCAGACATTAACTTCCTGCCTTCTCAGTATGCTTCTTAATTCCCAATTGCCCCCTCTCCCCATGTGGGTTAAGGTGCTCTGTCCAAGACAGTATCCTGAAAATAAAATCTTGACAGAGCTTGCAGATCTCTTCTCCATCCTACTGCCTCTTCACCTTGCCATACTCTAAACACCCACTGAAAAACACTTTACAGGATTTCTAATGCATTCCAAAAGCATTAACAATTAAGCAGAGATCACATAATGACACATTACGTGCAAGCTGTCCAGAATACTCTGATCTGTATAAAATCTCTTTAAGGAGTTGAAATCAGTGGAGCTCAGCAGCACCAGGTATATTAATACAATACAACAACAAACAAAAGCCACTATGAAAACAGGGTATTACCTCATCAGCAAATAGACACTGAGGTATGCCTCCAGCTCTACACAGCATTCTTAAAATATGCTGTTTCACACTGTTCTCTTCAAAAATCAGGTATCTCCCCCACTGAAACTAGTTTCTGCAGATTATCAAACCCAGTTCTATGATCTTCCTTTGAATTATTATCTTCTTTTACACTTGAAAGCAGACAACACAAGCATCTCTTTCATTATTTTGTATATTTCAAGTCATGAACCAGTTTCAATCGCATTTTCAAAATGCATCAGAATATGATTGTAATTTTCTTGCCATTGCAAGTTTAAGAGTTAACCCACTAAGAAACTACTGCCTGTAACTCCCATAAAGACATAAGCTTTGTGTTCAGTACTGTTTTTACACAAAAGCTACACTGAATCACTAGGCACTACACTTCTGTAACTGTATAGTCAAACACATTCCTATCTGTGAATGACAGCTTTGACAAATCCCTTCCACGAGACACTGTTGTCTGTACCTGGTGTAATTTTAGAAATCATCAGCTGATACTGCAAGTCCCACAGAACATCAAGCTCCACTACCACCAAAAATTGAACAGAAAGGAAAATGCCATGCCAGGGAGAATGCACACCTTGCACAGGTAGTTACCCAATTCAGGTACCTCTAAGCCAGGAGAGCACACAGCACCCTACTGACACCCTCGGTGCCCACACCTCTGTTAACTGGAGAGCCACAAGAATGCACCGAGGATATTACAGACACATTATGTGAGATCCAAACTATCTTGTCAAGGGTCACTGGGTGATCCTTTTTGATCACTTACTCACCATATTCCTCTGGAATCTGCATGCCAAAGAGGCCCAGATCCCCCAGTCCTTTCAAAGTTTCAGGTGGGATTTTTGCATCTTGATCAATCTTCTTGGAGTCCACTATAAATACAAAAGGTTTAATAATTTAAAACCTTGATTTTCAGCACAGAAAAAAGCCCTGAGATCACAGCGCTCTCAAATCAGAGCTAAGGTCACTGTGTTCATGAGTCACCGGCACTGTGCCCTCTAACCTAAATACCAGCTTGAGAAGAACTGAAATAGCCTGCAGAAAAAAGGGCTGCAAGAACAGCACGCCTCTCCCTCGTCTAATTACCCTACAGATGATTTCTGAAGCAGCTTAGCAATATTGTGCTTGTTGCATCACATACTTACGTACACCTCATCCCTAAGGTCAAAAGAGTTATTTTTTCTAGGTTTAGCCTGATGTTATGAACCATTCTATTTGCCTCCAACACCTCATGGCTGGAAATCTCAAACCCTAAGATGGCTGTAAGATTAACTGTCTCAGCCTGCTGCCCCAACCAGTCCTCCACCCAGCAGAGCAAAACATTGTCCAGTCTTTGAATGCTGACAGCACATCTATAGTCCTACACACTCCTGCTATATAGTCCAACTCTGTTTCCAGAAAGCAAGCATTTCAAGAGGTTTTGTCCTTCAGGAGAGACATGATAATACAAATTAACAAGCAATCACTTTCCCAAAGGCTATTTTCTAGTTTTCAGGAATCACCAACTTTACTCATGAAATAAGCTGAAAGCATTAAGAAGAACCTAACCTGCCATGGAACCAACACTCCACCTGATCACCCCACCTTATTACATACACCATTAAAGCCAAACCACAGAGCATACTGGAAGCTCCCAGAACACCAACTATGACAATCAGATCGTGACAGACCTAAGGAAAAGACTTGGAAGTGGGGAAAAATCTCATTTTTGTTTCATTACCTCAGATGCGTACAGCCCAGGACTCAATGACTACAATAAGTAAGGCATTTCTTCCTGAACTATACCATGGTCGTAGTTTTTTTAGAAGTACTTAATCATGGAATCATAGAACAGCATATAACTGTGAAATGGGTTAATTACACAACTCTTGTTCTTATGAGGCATTTGAATTCTTAGGAGATTACCACAGCGGTTCTGTACAGTGACACGGAAAATATACCAGAATCACAGTAGGCAGCTGAGGAAGGGTGTCAGCTACAGCACAAGGAATGTAAGCCATCTTTCCAGAGAGCACTCAGAAAAGAGTAACTCTGCAAAAGCAGCAGCGTGTTCCTAAAGGAACTTCCCATTCACCCTGGTTAAATGATTCTGTAATTTCTGTACGAAATGTAATAGGGGCATGCAGCTAAGCATTCTGATCCTCTTCTAAGTGAGGCCATTCAGAAAAGAAAGACATTTTTGAGGAGATTTTTTTCCCCACACAGATTTAAGTTATGCTGTAGAAGATCCATATGCCAGTGGCTCTTCTAGGAAGAACAACGCGTTCATTCCTTCCTCCCCCATTACACCCAGACCTCTGCACCACAGACTGCCAAGCTTGGAATGATGGCTGCACTGAACTTCTTTGGTTATCCAGTGCCAACCACACATCAGGTTTCCAAGCACCTACGGCTTCTCATCTATTTTATACCACACCCACAAATTGTCCTAATCATTAAAAAGAAACAGCCATAAATGCAAACAAAGATGATCAATTCCTACCTTCTGTTCAGGTGTCACAATCGGATAGTTTTATTTCTCCCTTTTCACTTTTTTACTCGATAAATGTTGTTTCCCAACAAAGCAAAGAATTAAAATGTGTAATCTGTATGATTTTAATGCTAAAATTACCTGTGTCTCATAAATCATCACCTGTGACATTGACATTACAGCTTCTTCAATCTCCCACAGCGCCCGGCAATCCAGGCCTGCTATCTTTGTCAGCAGGAAGTCTCAGCTGACCCTTATTAACTGACTCAGAGATTGCTGTTTGTAAAAAAACAATTTTCTCCAGCTGTTCTAGAGCTGGCTCATCTATTGCACCAATAATAGAAGGAACACCTGCAACCCTATCTGGACTGCATACAGCTAATGTGACTTTTCCAAACAGAATTACTACTCCTGAAAATAGGAATACACATAAAGGCTTTTGATTTTTCATTGCTTCTCTAAGAGTTACCATTTATGAATGTCTATAGTGAACTTTACTGAGAATAGGTTTAGTACAGTACAACAAGTAAAATGTTTCACACAGAACTTGCAATATCTCAAGTGGTAAATGGCAATATGCAGACAAACTCAACACCATTTCAAATCCTACCTCTGAATCTTTTCAACTCCTTTGCTTCTTTTATTTATTTTAAAGATTTATTTCTTCTCAACAGCATCCAAATAGTCCTTTACAAAGAAGCCATAAATTAACATGCCTGCATCATCAGCGTTATTGTGCTTCTGGAAACACGTGCATAAAGTAACATCTATGTATATTTTAATAATCTTATTTAATTGCTACAGTTAAACTACTTTGTAATCACTAAATCACACAAGTAATAATTATACCTTCTTCAGCGAAGAATTTTTCTACAGGTCCTACAAACTGGTTGATCTCCTGTAGTTCTTCTTTGCTAATTTCTGGGTAAGGGAAAACTTCTTCCTAAAATAACAGACATTTTTTTTTTTAATTAAACAAACAAACAAACAAAAAAAACCAGAAACAAAAAAAGCCCTAAAGCAATTGAAAGAAAAACTCAAGAGCGCAAGTCCTTCAAATACCAGGCTCCAAAATCTGTGAAAATTAAGGACTGTGCTGAGCGTTCAGAAATTTTATCCGATGCAATGAACAGGACTTGACTAAACTTCATACCGAAGCACAACAGAGACACTGAGCGGAAAACAGAGATTTCAAGAATTCTAAAGTTACAGAAATTCTTTGTTAATCATTAGTTTTGTCAACTTAATCCCACTTTGGGATTAAAAACAGTTTCCATCTGCATCAGAATCATCTTGGCACTACAGTGTTCTACACTGCGGGTACACAGATGTGGGGCTGCTGTTCCATGCTGCTCTTGATCATCCTCTCAGCAAGCCAGATTCTTCATACAACCATTCTGATCATAGACTGGGGGTGGCACAACCCAGTGGGTCTGAATAAACAAAACCTTCCAAGCAATCAACATACAGAATCGTTAGAGCTGGGAGGGACCCTCACGGCCCACCTGGCCCCACTCCCCCATGCTGAGCAGGGACACCTGCAGCTCCATGCAGCGCTCAGGGCCTGCCCAGCCTGACCTTGGAGTCTCCAGGGCCTCCTCACCACACCCTCTCGGTGCCAGTGCCTCAGTAAAGTACTCCAAAGTACAAAAATTCTTCCTTAAATCCAATTTAAATCTCTCCTCCTTCGGTTTGAAAGCATTTCCCCTTGTCCTGCCATGCACACCCTGCTAAGAGTCCGTCCCCTTCCTTCTCACAGTGGGGATGGCAGGCTTGCTGAGCCCCACACCTGCGCTCGGCATTGCACTAATTACATCTCATGAGGTTCACCTGTATTTGCTGCTCTCCGGGTCTCTCTGGATCTGATCAACGCCATGCTTTTTCAGAAGACTGCTCTATTGAAATTTGAGTGGAAAAAGGCATACACCAACAGGCACCTCGTGGGACACAGCCTGACTGCGACTCACCCACCTCCCCGCCCCACGAGCTCTCAATACTTCGTCGTTAAACTCGGCGCTGTCGGTAACACTGCAGATTAAGGAGACCCGCCAGCCCGGTGAGGCGCACCCCACAAACCTCGCACTGAAACGTCCGGCCGTCACACCGCCCACAGTCGCACAGCCCCAGACCCACCCGCAGCTCCCAGCGAGCCGACACATGTGCGGCACGCAGCTGCCCGGCCCACGGCACCGCCGGCACAGCCAGGCAACGGGCCGGGCACCCGCGGGGCCACCCGGGCACAGATCGAGGGCCGCTCGGCCCGGAATCCCCGCGGGGCCCTCGGAGCCACCCAGCGCCGACCCGCCCGCGGTGCCTCCGCGAGGTACGGACGCGACCCCTCCCGCCCCGCGGCGCCGAGGGGGCCGAGCCCCGCCCGCTGCAAGGCGCCGTTAGCAGTCAGCCGGTGCCCCGGACGTGCCGCGCTCACCTTGCGCAGCGCCCCCAGGAAGAGCTCCTTGGCGTAGGCAGGCCGCGGCGCGGCGGTTCGCAGGCGGCGGACGGCGGCGGGGCCGGGCAGCGCGGCGCGCAGGGCGCGCACCAGGAGCCCGCTCATGGCGACACGGTTGGCCGCGGCGCGCGGCGCTGACGGCACAGCGGATGGGGCCGGGCGCTGGGCAGGCGCGTGACGGGGCGGAGCCCGCCGTGCTCTCGAGGCCCCGGAGCGGAGGGCCGGACCGGCGCTGCACGAGGGGCGGAGCACGCGCTTCTTTTGCGCCACGCCCGGCCGCGGGTGCCGAGCGGCGGCTTTACGAAGTTTCGTTCACGCGGGAGTCGGGTGGGTATGAAACTCCTCGTTTAAAGGCTGCCATCACGCCTGCCCTCGCAGCCGCCTCTCGGGCAGCGCGTTGCAACGCGGGACCCGCTCCGAGCAGGCAGCAGCGCCTGCCGTCCAGCGCAGCGGCCCCGTGCACGGCTTAGCCCAGGAGGGGTCACGGCCTCACGCTCCGCTAAGTGTAAGCACAGGTACCGCGTGCTCGTGTTGCAGCAGCCTCGTGCAGGTATAGGGCTGATGACTGCACCAACCACCGGTCTGTGCGATGCTCTCCAAAACTCACATTCTGTGCTCAAACTGTCTGCCACAGTGATTTCAGCCTATTCCACACAGAACTGCTTTCATAAGGAATTAATACAACAGATTTTTGGATCAGTAAATGAGTATCATGAGATTACGCTACAGTTTTCTTTTCCTTTTTACTCTATTAACTGGTATTCAATAATATAATATATATATGTATATATGTATATAAATATATATTCAATAATATAACTCATTGAGAGATGTATAACTTACTTACTGAAAAAGTACCACTTGCTTTACAAAAATATTCGTCAATCCTTGCAGTTCTTCCAGGAAAATACAGACAGTTGCCTTAGTAGCTTCTTCTCTCTTTATAAAATTGTTTTCACCTTTTCAGTCAGACAGATGCTAGGGAAGTTTTAGCACGTGCAGTTCCTTACTATCTTCCCTTTGGATATGTGTTGCTGTACTCACTGCATCATCTCTCCTGTCTCTGAATATTTAAAGAAAGTTGGTTTACAAATTAAATCTTGAGAAAGGTGAGAGCAGAAACTGGTATCTCCATTTTATTTCCCAGCCATGTGCTGTGGGAGTAATGTCACATTTGAAACATGGATGTTAATGTTGTCACTGTGTAATGTTTGTCCAGGTTAGCGTGCATCTGGAATTGAACTATGGCTATCATGAGAAGTATCTGAGAAAAAGAAATGAATGCACATCATTAGTGAAAGGGATTTCCCACATCTTACAGTGGCACTTACAACTTACAGAGGCAAATCACCAAAACTCTGGCAATCTTCATTACAGAAGCACTAAATTATCTCAGCATTTTATTCTGTAAAGTATTCTAATTCAAATAAGGAAGGTTCATAAAATTTTCTTTTTAACTCAGTACACATTTTCCATTGGGCTAGAGGGTGTTTCTTGTTATCACTCTTTTAAGCTTTAATCACTTTAGTTTTGAAGCACAACAGAAGTACTCCAAACTATAGCCATTCTAACTTCTTTGTTTTTCCATGATGGGTAACATCAGAGCCAGAAGCAGAGCCAGAATTACCTGAAAGATGGCAAAAACAACAAATTATATGATGAATTAAGTAAAAGCGTTTCACAAACTTTTCTTCTCTGTTTTGGGAGGAAATATTAACCAGTAAAATGAAAGTAAAAATCAATCAAGAGCACGTGGTGAGCTTATGGAGGAGGTAGATGCTCACAGGAGTCCTGTCAAGGTCAAGCATTCAGCAAAGGACACGCTCCTCTGCTTCTTTTCCTACCCTCCCAGTGCAGCATTCCTTTCCCACAAGCACAAATGGCACCATGCTCTCTCCTGCTCCCTTGCCTGACCTACAGCATAGCTGTGGGGGCACAGTGAGGGACAAGGACTGCTGGTTTGTATGGCTCAAGGAAGTGACGTGTCAGTCCAGTGATCATGTGCATAGCAGAGGCTGCACGTATTCAGTACTGCTGGATCCAAATACGATGCAGCTCCATGTCTGAAAATCAGATTGCTCCTCATTAGAAACAATTTCATAGCGCTAATTATGAAATTAATTTCCAGCCATGAGTTGCCACGGTACCATTGCTGATACCATTGCTGAATAGCATAGCCTTCCAACTCAGAGCACTTGCACAGTCCTTTTGCTTTCCATTCCCTTTGGCCAAAAAAAAAAAAGAAAAAAAAAAGTCACATTTCTTTGTCAAACACTTCTTAATCTATTTTTTGTAGCAGAAATGAGAAGTTGTAAAGACAAAGTATTTTCCACTATGCATGCATAACATTTAATTTCTGTCAGGAGGAATTTACCTCATTCATCTTATTAAAAGAGTGCTTTTTCCTTGCTCATTATACATATCTGTTTATATCTCTCTGTTTTACTGTGAAGAAATAAATGAAAACTGTATATCATTTTACAACAGAGCTGATAACTTGTATGCTTGTGTGATTTATTTGAGCTGCCTCTGCCTTGTCAACCATGATGCTATTTCACACCTCAGTTATTACAAAGTGCTAAATAAAGAGGATGCTTTTTACAGCACTTTATCATAGAAATATGCATTTATATGATTGGTTAAAAAAAAAAAGAAATCTAAACATCCTAACATTCACGACCAGTCTCTTCCTGAAGTTGATTAGTTCTGCCACATAATACAGAATTTGGCTTTAATTTTTAAAATAGTAGGAAACAAAAACAAAAACAAAATGTTATTAAAAATATACCTAGGATAAAGCAATTTTTGCATCATACTATCTTCTTGTCTTGGAATTTTATATCAACAAAATTTAGCAGCAAAAATCACTAAGAGACTAGTAAGCTAGCTAGAGATGCAATATGCTTCCTTTTGAAAAGGTGTACGTAATGCAGTCATAGCACTACTACAGATTTATTCTTGCATGCTACTGTAAGTACAAGTATGTTCTTCTACAAATGTTTTTCAGTACATATATGATTTATCACACAATGCTAACAGCATCATAATTCTGTCAGTTGTTTGAATACTTGCAGAAAGACTCACTAGCAAGAAATTCATTCAAGATGTGTACTGACATGTGACACAAACACCTAAGTAGACAAACACGAGACTAATTTTAGGATTAGTTTTCAAATCTTAGACTTTCGTGTTTTCTGGTTACAACTCATACCAGAAAACCTTGGCCTCGTCCTTAATATTAGAATTAAATTGCTTATCCCCAGTATGAAGGCAAAAGCTTCCTGACTGAAGGCATTTTTCATTAGGTAGGCACATACAAGTTCTTATCAGCAAGATTTAAGGAATGCAATTCCAATAAGATGTGCACCTTGAACAAACAAGGATATTAAAATAATTTTAACAAATAACTGAGCATTAGACTATCATATGCTTAACTTACATTTATTTTTTAATAAGTTGCTGAGCATTACTGGAGCTGGTGCAAATCTGTCATGCAAATGGCATTTGACACTGACGTTTTCTTCGGCTGTTTATTTTTCTTCAGTAATGCCAGATTATAAATGCTTTCATTATAGTCTTAGTTGAGGTAAGAAAGCGTTTAGAGATGTTATTTAGGCCCTACTTTTAAGATGGAACAATAAAAAACACAGATTATTAGTAATACCAATATTTATTTCTGAATTCTCTCAAATTAGAGAATTCAGACTACTTGGCTTCTCCAAAGGCAGAAATATACCAAAGTTCTCAAAATCATGGTTTCTAAAATAGGAAAAGAAAGACCAATGGAGAGCAGGACTGTCAGTTCTTCTATTACCAGTAACAGACTGTGTGATAGTATCAGCTCTACTTCAATGTGTCACACAGCTCCAAGGGATAACACATCGATAGTGTCTAGAGATAGATGGGTACTCACCCATTAAAAAAAAATTGATCAAGAATGTACTTTCTGAAAAAACAGCCATTCAGAAAAGGTCTTAGTTGACTATTCCTTCAAAACAACTCAAGAATCTCCTAAAATTCACAGGAAAAGAAAAAAAAAGCAAACAACACTTAAATTGACAGTTAAGCATTAGTTTTAACTGAGACATTAGATGCACTGTGATTCATTTGAAGTATAGGAAATGAATAAAAGTAAAAACAATTGAACATGCCAAAGTTTGTCATCTGAAGTATCTGCTGAAGTACAACATCATGTGAGTCAAACATGCCTGCTTAGCTGTGTGTCATGGTGTACATTAAGACACAGCAAACAAACACAACAGGTACAAGTACAGGATAGCACTTACCTCGTTACATCACTTACTGAAATATGATGCTCTCTGCCAACAGGTGCACAGAAGCAATGAATACTCTCTATTTGATCTCAAGAACGTAGATTACACTTAGGAAATGAAGGACATACCCCTGGGAAGGACAAACTTGAAACATACGTCAAGGGTAGGCAATCATCTGAACATGGACTCCTATGGAAATGTGATAGCCAAAAGATTAATGGGATCAGTCCAACATGCTGGACAGCTCACGCTTAAGGAAATTCAAAATATGGTAACTATTTTTCAATGTTAAAATGCTTTCAAAAATATTACACAAGAACCTCTTCAGTGTTGCCTGCAGATCTAAGTGTTTTCTTTATTGCCCCTCATAGTACTTCAGAACTAAGTATATTCACAGTACCACCAAAAAAACCTAAGGCCTACTGAGACGTGGCCACACTCTTCACAGTACCAGTCATTATTTCCAACAACTTATCTTTAATTTGAGATGAAGACAGAAACCTTGACCCCTTTGAAAAGAGTAGCAGAATTCAAATCGACCCAGCGGGTCCAGGATAGCACCTGAAGGAATTTCCTTCATTTCATGTCTGAATAATTAAAGTTCTTGGATTACACAAGATGAGAAACAAAGAGTTTTAAATGATTTATTTGATTTCTCCACATGATCACAGTTATAGTTTTACATCAATAGGGTCTGTTACTACTTACAAACAGAATGCATATTAAAATGAAAGCACTCCTTTCTTCCCCATAGTTACAAAAGGGGTCTCAAGCCTCCCCAGAACAGAAGCTTCTTGTAAGTGTAATTGTTTTTGAAGTCTTTAACAGTCTGCATTCAACACCTAATTCTAATAGTTTAATACAACTCAAAGCAGATTTTAGTTCCTAGCAGGAGATAGGTATTGTAGGCAACCTCCAAGTGACTGCAGACTTAGAGTAATACTAATTTACACACTATGTACAATTTAGAGAATTGTCTACTCCCCCTACTTGGTCCCATTTTCACCACCCCCTTTTCTATTTCCCAAATTTAATCTTGTTATTGGTTCCTCTTTTCTTTTAAATATATACACAATAATCCATTTTGCAGGCAAGAAGTGCGATGGTATTTTACAACGGAACAGCAAAATGCATGCTTAACTGCAGAAAACACACAGCTTCATATGGAACAGCAAGTCAACATCTAGAGATTCATTTTTTTAAATATCTGCTGACTGTCTTTCAGCTCATTTTATCAAGAAACAAGAGGCTTCTGCTGCATGCAGTACATGATGGGAAAATCATTCTACACTGTATGTTAGACTTTTTTCTTTTTAGCGATACAAGACGTACATTATATTAGGATGAACTCTGTTTTCTGTTTTTACATTGTTGCACATTTCCATTTTTAACTTAAAAGAAAATTAAAAACCCCAAATATATATTTAATTGTTGTCCCAGAAAAGATTTTTGTCGCCACACCTTCATTCTTTAGGCTTCCCTTTCATTTTTTCAAATCAGCAATACGACTTTGCCGCATTTTTTTAATGGGAAAAGAGAAACATGGTCACTCTACACAGCTCTGTACCAGTTTTTATTTGGCAATGGCACTTGAGAAAAAAAATCTCAATTTTATACCTGCCTGCAGGCTAAAATATATATATATATATTAGTTTTTTTAACTACACAGTGTTTCAAATACTATCATTTTCCTGTTCTAGACATGACTCACACTGTTCTAAGCAACTGTTAACCAAGAATGGAATCAGAGAAGTTATACTAAAACCCTTAATACAGTTTAAAAAAAATAATCGAGTCCACTGTTTCTCCCTATTGTTTTGAAATAATGTTTACAGTTACTGTGCTCCTATATGACCACCCTGATTTTTTTAAACTAGTCTCAAAATAGTCTGATTTTACACATGCAACTTAATGCACCTTAAAAGGTAGGCACAAATTCTTTCTCCACGTGCAGATGAAATCGTTTGCAAATGTTTTTTGCATGCACAGTTGTGATTCTTCTGAACATTTAGTTGATTGCACATGGAAAATCAGTGATCGAGCATTAAAATGTGGCTTACAGTGTAAGTATAGAATATTTATATTTGACTAATTTAAATGAATGAAAGGGGTTTTGAAACAAAGCAAATGCAGATCTGGGAGATTTAAGGTCTTCACTGTTAACTGAGTAACACAGCTTGAGTCAGATTTTCCTCTCAGCTGTTACTGAACGTTCTGCATTTACACAGTACATGGTGAATTTTACATTAAAACTCTGCATCTGAAACAAATACAGTCTCTGCTACTCAATGAAGAGGAGCGCTCTTACCTCCATTTCAATCGAAAGATGCAGTTTGTGAAAGATATTTGTAACCAAATGACTCTATCTTTTCTGGAACAACCTATAAATTACAATTAGACTCTACTATTGGTACAGATGTATGAAGAAAAGTCTACATATTGAAATATGTTATCACTTTACTTCAACTAATATCAACAGTTAACACTGATATATTTTGCAAATATACAATATGTAGAGTGTAGCCTCACACTAATAACATTAGATGACATGCAGACAGTTCTACTTTCCCCTATAAGAACAGTATATATTTTTTTTAAACTGCAAGGAACAGAGCCTCAGGGGACCTGTAGGAGCCCTCTTAAGGTTAGCCGCAGACTTTAGACTAGTATGAGTGATACTTAAAAATCATTATGCAATCACTTGTTTTCTTTTAATGAAGACAATTTAGAGAAGGAGCAGAATGGGAAAATATTGCACGTGTGGGAAACAAATATGGACAGCTTTAAACAAAAGGCTAAACTCTAGATTGCTGTATTTGCTCTCTGTGGAGGTTAACAAAGTGCTGAGTTTGCAGTTTTGCTGGTATTGTGATATCAATGGTATGGAAGGGAAAAAAAATTACACACACCCCAAATATTATAGATGCCATAACAAGGCAGAACAAGCCAATATGAAGGTTACTCTCTTATTCTCACTTCAGTCTCACTTTAACTTCTTTCCACTTTAACTGATTTCTTCGTTATTCCTGAAAAAATATTATTAAATATAAAATTGACTACTGTTCTTACTTTTACCCATCTCACACTGGAATTTTTTCCAGAGCTCATCCTCTTCAAGGTTTGCTTTTAGGCTGGTACAGTTTTGCAGTTCTGATTCCTTTGCCTCTACTGTTTAGGTGTAAAGTTCTTGCAGTGGCTCAAATTGCTGAAACTACAAAGTAGGTGCCATGTGTAACTGTACAGGGTTTAGGGATAAAATTTTATATCAATTTGCAAATGGTCTGATTACAACACATAAGCAACAACAGCACAGCCTGTTTTTATGTGATGTCTTGCAACTAACTGGACTATGAAAGTGAGGGTTTGAGCATAAACTCAGCCTGCTGAGTGCTGGTTACTTTCAAACTAACAAATGTGATGAGTAAAAATGGTGAAGCCACTTCATTGCTAGTGCATGGCTACATGGAATTACAGATCTTTTTTTCTTTAGTATATATATAAAAACCCTACACTAAATTCTAAAACAAACCTTCAAGTTTTAGAGCACTTCCACCTGGAAATGCTCTCAGACTTAGAATTCAGCTTAACAGGGGGGTAAAAATAAGAAATTATGGTAAACAGGAAACAAAGTAGCTGAGAAAGATGGAAGTTTGCAATTTTCATGTTTGAGATGAATGTTTTTGCAGTGTATACATGCACCTGTTATAACTCTTCATGTGTGTTCATTAAAACATATGCATACAAAAGAAATGTGGATCATGTAAATTCACAGTTATCACAGCCTTTAAAGTGTCTAAATTTGTGTGACCAATGCTTGAAGATGACCACTGGTGAAAGGTCATCCCTTACATTGCTACCATATAATTACTGCATCTTAACAAGTTTGCTTACCTGAAATAGAAGAGCAGTTATAATACTGATTACGTATGATATCATGTTAATAAAATAAGGATTTATACAAAGCAGTATTTGACTACAACAATTAAATGCTATGTTACTTGGCACATTTAATAATGATTGCTTAGAAATCTTAGCAAGTCCAGAGGACTGACTTCTAATGAAAATACTGAAATGTCTGAAATTTATTTCTAACATTTAGTGTTTTTGGTCTACTCTTTCATATGCTATTCATCTATAATACTGTCCTATCAAGTAAGTGGAATTCCTTGTAAAGTCTATATTGCTAGCTTTGTGGACTGAAAAAATTTCTTTCCAAGCACAAATGTTAACTATACAGTATATATATATATATTTATATGTATATATTTATATTATATAAAGTTTACTTACGTACTTTCATCAACCATATCAGGTCTACTTATTTTTTGCCCATTGACAATAAAAGAGCAAGAATGCAACACTTGGTTCTGTATCACTTTTTTCCTTTTATCATAGACTATGTTTTTATTCTGCAAGTAAAATTGTCAAGGGATTTGGTGTAAAAGGTAATTTTACTCATATTCGGCAAGCAGCATGTTTTCAAGGCAGTCTGGAAATAAGAACTAACCAGATGGTAAGCATCTATGGAATAGATAAGTGAAACCAGTATTGATTGCACTAACTTGACTTATTTTTAGTATCAGCAAGCCTTTAAGCTCACACGACTCAGTTTAATTGTTTGTCTAGGTAAAAACTGACAATATTATTTGTTGCTTCCTGTAAGTGCTTTTGTAATTGTGTTTAAAACTACAGTTATTAAGAGGGTCAATACGTTCTAGACTATTGTGCTGATGCCGCTGTGTTTGGGCTTAGTGCTGGCTGAAGTGGACGGAGGTGGAGGCGGTCCATGGTGATGCTGAGTGTGCTGGGGATGAGAAGAGTGCCCTGGGTGTGGAGGGGGCAGTGGTGGATGAGGAGAGTGCGTATGCTGTGCGTGGGGGTGCTGCATGTAAGGAGTATGCTGGGAGTGTGCCCCATGCTGGGAATGGGGCACGTGTTGGTGATACTGGTGTGGGTGCTGGATGTGCTGGGGAGGGTGATAGTGGTGGTGGTGGTGATAGGGTGGTGGGTTCTGCTGCATATGACAGTACTGCGAATGGTGAGAGTGTACTTGTGCCTGGGTCTGTCCCTCAGCTGGCCCTGCATGATGCATGGCAGAAGGATGCTGTGAGTGTTGCTGATGTGGGATTACTGGAGGGTGTGGAGGTTGCTGTGATGAGCCAGATGGTGGATGGCCTTGGGAAGGTGGCTTTCCCCTTTTACTACCAAATAAGGAACCTAGGAGTGAGGAGGAGTTAGGCATAGTCTGGTGAGGGCGAGATGGACACTCTCGGGTTGATGTAGCTCTTCGGCGCATGTGAGGACTGCTAATGATGGACCCCTAAAAAGAAATTAATAGAAATAAAAATTAAAAAAAAATTTTAAATGTTTAAAAGAAAAAGTTCACACTGACCCACAAACTCCTCCTTCAGTGCTCACATGGGTAGAATATGTTAAAGAGTTCGAGGAAAATTTTATTTCCAACTTCTCTAAGTTGCCAGCAGGGCAATCGTGCCCTTTTGGGGACATTTATAGGCATTAACACTTTAGTATAGAAAGCTATTGCTTTAGGTATGAAAAATGTCACGGAAAAGTAGCATGACAAAATATCTAGGAGTGTGTATTTAAATGAAAAATACATTTTAAAATACTTCAAAATTACCATACTTGCTTTTTTAAAAATAACAACAAAAAAAGTTAACTCAACCTAAAAGGCTAAACACATAGCAGCAAACGTTACAATTCAGATTTCAAAAACAGTATTTAAACTTATTTAAATAGTAGTATTTTACTACTATACACCATAATGCTGCTTCTCAAGCGTACCTCTAAATTATGTGTTAAATGGAACCACATCACTTTTGCCACTAAGTTTTCTATGTGACTTTGTTTTCTGAGCTGTGGTCCAATGTTTTCTATTATTTAGCTTGGAATGATCTATTTAGTTTCTGGAAGTTTTGGGTTTGTATTTTGTAAAGAGAGATATGGGACACAACATTTGCTATGCAAAATGTGCTAGACTTAAACTGCAATCTATCTAAAGCAAACAAAAAAAAAAGGAAAAAAGAAAAAAAGAAAAATCTGCAAGCTGAATTCAGACATGAACAGTATATATAAATGGTTTGAAGATGAATGAAATCTCATGAAATCCACATTGAATTAACCTGTCTTAATTTTTTTTTTCCTCCCATGCCCTATCTGTGCAATTCCATGGTGTCATGACTGCATACACTGAACTAGAAAATAAGCAATGGGGATGGTTGAGCATGAAAATCAATAGTTTTAGCTAAATATCAAACAGCAAGAACAGTGTACTTTGTAACAAAGAGCAAGTGGGCTTTTAAGCTGGGACTAGACTGAAATGGTGGCAAAAGGACACATCATATTCATTTAACCATGCTTGCAGGAACAAAGGGAACAAGGTTAGCTCAAACCAAAAAATGGCATTGGTCTAAAACAAGCTGTCAGTGCTTTTTAAGCTGGAAGAATACAAAGTGAGTAGCCTAGGCATGCATTTTATTTGAGGCAGGCAGGTTATATGTTAGAAGAAAAAAGAGCAAAAAAATATGTATATAAAAGAAAGGTTTGAAATGCACATCATCACATCCAGCTAGACATCAGTAACTTCCTACTTACTTCCATATTGCTGTCTAGCGATCCTGCACTGCTGCGTCGCCCACGCTTGCCTGCCCAGGACATGCAACACCATAGATTAGAGACTGAGACAAGACCCGGGTGAAAAACAGCCGCTTGCCCTGAATCGCTAGAGGAGTCTCTAAATGCTACTGGGGGGCTGCAGGGGAATTAACATTGCACTGGACTGGTACAGTAGCTCCTGAGGCAGAAACTTAGATTTTTAAGGCCGTTAGTTAATTTAAGTTTCTGTACCTGACTGTAACTTAGAAGGCATTTCTGCTGTGAATCAACTGTAAGTACTGGGGTGTGATATTGCAATTTGTACAACTCCTAACACACATGTATCTTAACATCTATATTTAGCAGTACGGTCATGATGTTGACCAGCAACAATTTTAAGTTGTTCAATTTCCTGGTATCTAATTATTTATGAAGTTTTCTTTACAGACCTGTAGCATTGATATATATTCGTGGGGTGGTATTAGCTTAAACGCGTAATCTAATATTGGCAGATTCTGAACTTCATTGGGGGGGAATGCCAGTGGCATCAGTTTCAGCATTTCAATTTCGAACTTCAGTGGATTTCATATAATCTGCTTTCATGATGTTTTAAAAGAAACTAAACTTAATTTTTGAGTAATAAATAAAACTGGAATCTGTCTTGACATTATGGCTAGATTTTGTTTGTTTAGCTGTGCAGTGCTTTACATTTAAGTTTGATGGACCTGTTGTTTGCTTCAGCACTCTCAGATTGCCCAAGTCATTTGGCTACAGCTACACATGAAATACCAGGCTGTTTGCCTAAAGAACCAGAATACCTCAATGATTATATATAGGACACAGGATCCCAGATTTTATGTCTCATTTCAAAGGGGAGAGAATAGCCCATGGCTGCAGTGGAACTAGGCATTTTTAAAAAGATGTGTTGTTGAGCATTGCTTATGAAAGTTTCAAAATACTTTACTGGAAAGATTATAAACAATGCTAATCTCTGAAGAATAGCCAGTCTCTCAAGCTGCTGTAAAATCTGTATCTTTGTAGATACATATGTTCTTTCAGTACAGCCATTTTCCTGCAATGCCAACTATCAGTGAATCTCCACTTTGTACTGGCAGGTTGCTGACCTCAGAATTTCCTACCCTAACAGGTGATTTTGGAGAGAAATGTGAGAATTTCAGAATCACTGACCCTACAAGCCACACATCCTCACCTTTAGAAGCCCCAGAGTGCCCTAATACCTGTTGTGTATCGCAGATAGTTCAGAAGAACTTTGGGACTGGTTTGGTAGTGGTTCCTGGGAGGTTTGCCTTTGCTTTTCGACAAGTCCTCTCAGAGACAAGTTTAGAACATCTGTAAGTCTTATGAATCAGTATGATCTAAGATTATAACCCAAGAGTGTTGGATCTTTGAACACAACTTTGACATATTTAGTCATGGGATGCAGCCCTGCAATACAGCTTTCTCTTAAGAGCTACTGTTCTCTCTGGGCTACAGCAACATTTAATCCTCTCATTATCACTGAGAGTTACTCATGAGTACAACCTCCTGCAATGACATTAAATTCAGGGAAAAGCGTTTGTCGTCAGAGAGTTTTGGTCATCTTGTATGTTTGCTGGAATTTTCAGCAGCTCCCTCCAGACAGACTGTCATACATCTCTTGCTGCAAGTTTTAGACTCATCAAAATCATAACTGACCCTCTCATGGTTATGACAATACTTCACTTTCACTTCTAGTCAGGCTTTGATCTTTTTCTGCTCTGCTAGAGGGATTAGTACTGATTAACATTCAAATAACTCTTGCTTGTTTACACAAAAACAGAGAAAGACAACCATCTCTGAACTTAGCAGTGAATTTTGCAAGTAAGACTGACAGTTGCCATAAGTCATTAGGTATGGCCAAAAATAAAAGAAAACAGGAAAATTGAATCTATTTTGCATATTGTGGGAGTGAAAGTACTTAAATGAAATAACCATGAATGCAGTATATATGGACAGAAAGAGACAGATGGATTTTTGCTTAGAATCAAGGCACAGAAGTATGAGCCAAATGGAAAATCCTAATTTAAATGCCTGTAACTTCCCACAGATAGGCACTATCCCTACACAGAAAACTTTGTTTATTTTCTTGAAAACAAATTGAACCCAATTCCGCATTGGCCAACGGCACAGTATGAAAGATATTAACAAAATCCTCCAGAGCATTCTCCTGTCAGTCTATGTCTATACAAGACTGTACTCTGGCCTTTGAGATGACAAACCATCTAAAAATGTCTTTCTAAAGTAGCAGATCAAATTGCATTTCAGGAAACGGGTGAGTGTGCTAGAATTGTGTGTAAGAACAACTGTACTGATACAAAGATTCGTTAGCTAATGTAGTACAGTGATATAATAAAAATACACAATTTGGCTTTGTAGGTCTTGAAAAAAAAGTTTGGAAAAAAACTTTAAATGGTCTTTTTGATAAAGCAAACTAATTTAGCAGCTTTTCTAACAATGAGTCATTACCCTGACTGTACTACACAGGTTGTGAAATTGAGATGCACAGCAGCAGCAGAATCTGCAACTACCTAGCTACAGATATAATGGATACTACCAACATAACTGGCTCAAAATTATCTACACAATACTCTCTAATGATAATCCACAGAGACCACTTCTCAGAAAGAAATGTCTCTTTGCAACATCAATGTTTTCATCTTGTTTTCTGTGTGAAGCAGCTACAATACTGTGATCACAGATCAATTGTGAAAACAGTTGCTGGGTTTCTTCAGAAAGATTACTCTCAAAATACTGATTAAGTTCCAGGCTGTGAGGATACAACATAACTACATGTGACTTTACTGACCTCCTTCACTGGAAAAGCTAATGGTGTCTTTTCCGGAAGACAAAGGTTGTGGACACAAAGGTGGCTATACACAGCATGAGGTGTCTTTATACAGTATATCTAGAGAATAATTTGGTACTGACATGGACAAATCACAAAAAACCTTGATTCACAAAAATCTATTTTATTAAAAATTACTAAATTATATAGTGATCATTACTATTGTTATTCCATTGAAGAAAAGGAAATTGAACAATAGAAACACAGATGAAGGGAAAACCTCTCCCTGCTCAGAAAACTCTTCTGGTAAGGGAGGAAAGACTGATGGTATTCTATAAGATGCTGCAAAATCTGTGGGGGAGGAAAAAAATAACCGAGTAGCCCTGCCTACATCCAATGAGGACAGAGCCAAGGGAATGCACCAGCTCATCACAGATTGAGTCAACAGATTAGGAGATCCCGTAATTGCATGAAGCCAGAGTCCCTTTAAGGGGATTACGGTGCAAAAAAGTTTTACAATCTTTTTTTAATTACAATTTACAATAAACTATTCTGAAAATAAATAAATGAAACTGTATGTCTGTGGGGGAGAAATGGAGAAACCTTTTCCCCTGAACACAGGAAGAAATATTTTAAAAAGTTAACAGTCAACAAATGAGCCTACATGAACTATATAGATAGAACTGTTTTAATGCTGGGACTGCTTTACTGCAAATGCTTTTAAAAGTGATCTCTGCTGGTCTGTGATTGTTTTGACACTGCTCAGGAGATTATGAAACAAACACTATCTATATTCATAGTAACCACTACACCACCCTGCACTTCTGTGCAGATTTCAGTACACTATAACCTTTTAACCAATGCAATAAATATTATCTGCACCTTAAAAATTGAGAGTGAGGGGCATAAAGCTTGATTTCCACTAGTGCTCATTGCTGTAAGCCCAATGTGAAAGAACTAGCTCCTCCAGGAGCAGAAAAACCACTGGCATTCAGATTGACTAGCCCAAAGTCATCCAAAATCAGAAAATCAAATAGCTTAATCCATGCTTTGGCAAACAAATCAATCTTCCCACGTACTTACACTTTCCACATCTTCCTCTAAATCTACTAATGAAATAACTGTATATTGCATAAGTGGTGAAAAGGTCATCATTCCACTAGATTTCACAAAACTCAGCTACAACTGCATTAGAATCTGTTTATTGTTTAATATTTTTATGTAAATTAAGAATTCAAAATTACAGAACAAAATCTCAGTTCTTCCTCAATTACAGCTCAAGAACATGTAGTAAAAATAACCATTTTCTTTTCTTTTGAGAAAGAATAGAGCACAAGTGCTTCTGACACATTCACACCTTTGAGCAGTTGGTTGCCACATTATGCTTTTTAGTCCTTGGAAGTAACTGTCAATCCACAGCAATCACTACTACCCACAAAATCAGGACCTCATTCATATCATTTTCACAACTACCATCTATACTATCACAGCAAACGCACAGAAGACTAACCTCAGAAAGTGGTTCCTGACGTTTGCTTTCTGACAGAGAAATCTTGTTTTTCCTTATGGTTTACAGCTTAAGGGTAGAATCGTTATGGTATCGACACTTATTAGACCTAAGCTTATATATTCACATAGTTTTCCAAGACAAGAAATGTAAAGTCTGTTTCTACAGCCACTGTTCACTGTTGTGATATCTTTTTGAGAGTAATGGACTGGTTGTTGGGTTTTTTTTGTTTGTTTGTTTGTTTTTAAATACAGTTTTGTCATATACACATCCAGTTCAATCAGATTCCCCTTTCCTTGAATCAATCTTTAAATGTTTTTATTTGCTTTTACAATGTTCACTGGGTAGTTATCTGCCTTCTTGCAAACGTATGTAACCAGGGAGTTCCAACATTAATTACTTATTTTTTAATAAGAAAGGACCCTTTTGAAAAGTCACTTACATCCTACAGAAAGACACATATCCCAAATAGTCCCACTCCTCACTTCTCCTTGTTTTTTCCATGTTCCATACCACAAAAAGATTTGAGGCCACCTAAGTCAGCAACTCTTTACGGAAGTACTCTCATATGGTATCTCTGGGACACAGTAACTTGCTAACTAAAAGTGATGCATTTGTTACTCTTTGAATCATCTTTCCCATATCAAAACCAAGTCAGCCTCACATGTAAGCTAGTTACTGAGAAAAGGTAGAAAATGTTGGTATAATAGCAGTAAAATTATTATATGAAATAACAAAGCAAGTAACATGTCATTTTTCAAGTCAGTCGCACTGCACAAGACCAAACAGAAACTCTCCATAATTCTCAACTTGTTAAAATTAAGTTTAGTTGGGTTTAACTCATTGATAAACCCTGCAGTCTGTGAATGATTTCTATATTTTATCATGGAAAAAAGTTATTTTCAGTAATAAGCATGCCAAATGTATGCATGCCCTGTTGAAATGTGATGTTTTCATGATTATGAGTACTTGTTTATTGCATAACACCCAGAACATGAATTTAAACTTATGGCAACGTTCGAATGACTGGGATGAAAAATTTCTTTGAGATGAAAAAAATTGACTAAGAATTACATTTATGTGTAAACATACCTACTGAACTCACATATTTAACAATATGGCAGTTCTCATTCTAGTGAAATAAAAACAAAACAACAAAAAGGGATGATGAAAGTATCCTTAAATCTGAGATATAGTAGTGGTGAAGACTTAGTGACTTGATCTAAAATCCATTGAAGCCAATCAGGCAAAAATATCCAGCTTCAACTTCACTGTGGATCAAGGCCCTAGGTCTTTCATATGAGGCAAATGGGCATGAGGATGAAAGTCTAAATGGAGAATAAAACAATTGAAAGAGCTTACTCTCTCTATACTTGTATGCACATACATAGACCCACAAAACATTGGCTATAATTTTAGTTAATTTTATTCATTGCAGCTAGAATCAATTCCTCCGTTAAAAAGAAAAAGACAGAGAGCGTCTACTACCAAAGACAGACACAGTACTGAAATTGTGGCTATACTGTAAACCATCACTGCAATTAAAAGAACAAATCAGATTAGGCAAGGCAGACTATGAACTAAAGAAAATAAAAAATGTAGTTGCTACTGCTGCTTCTAGAAGTACTTTCTGAATACTGGACATAGTGTTCAGATGTGACTTCTTGCAATGACAGGAATCACATTTAACACTGAAACACACGGTTACTACCTGCGGTAGCCTGTATTACCATGGGTATGGCAGTTTTGCATTACACACACAAATCACAAAATAACACGTACCAAACTTTCTCCTCATTCTTCTTTAGCTTTTAAGTCCCACCACCACTCCTTTCTGGTCCTTAGCCATATTAATCAGCTAATAAATTTTAGAAACATGAGTGGCTTTGTGGGATATCAGTATTCTTTTCCAGAATGGTTTCTTTCATTATATTGGCAGTAATATTTCACAGTCACCTCTTTTACAAGAATTAGGAACTTTATCTTGAATTGCAAAATAATAAGATAGAATTGGGGACACTGTATAACTGAATTACATAGTTCTAAACAGAATTTAGTAGGGCTTCACTCAATTTCATTCATCAGTGTGGTAACACAGGTACACTTGAGCACAAAATACATGGAAAGCAATTATTACACAGAGATCAGTTTCTTTGTTTCTAAGCCTACTTTATCAAGGGAAGAAGCAAAGCAGAAGAAAAAGAGAAAGGTAAACTAAGTGGGTTACTCTTAGCGCAAGTCAACCATTTCTTCTATAAAACACTTACAATTTTTCCACTGTCTTCACTCTCCTTTTAAAGTATATATAGCAATCTACAATGGTTTAAATGTTTTCAAATAATTGTGGCTCAACAGAACAAGGGTAAAAAAACAAACAAATTAAACACAAAGTATGACAGAGGAGCTATTAAAAATGTTTGTAGTTTCGGTGTTATTGTAAGTTACTCAAGTTTCAGTGCTCAGTTCTTAAGGCCTACTGTGAGCTGCGACTTATGCATAAATCACACATCTTTGCATGCTGTAGTCAAAGCAAGGAAATAAAGGCAGTGCTTACCTGCTTCAGACAGGTCTCTAAGGGAGCTGCTCAGTGCACTTCTTTTCAGCCCTTCCCCTGTAGCGTAGCTGTCATCCAGGCAAGCTCTGTTCAGCGTCCCATTGCCAGAATCTTTTTTCAGACTGGAGCACTGAGACATGCTTGGACGCACCACTCCCTTCTGTTTTTCTAACTCAGCTGAAACAAAAGAGAATAATTTTTCAATTCATAGTTATCGGCTGTAATGAAGCAGCGTAGTAACATCACAATTTCTGTATGTGATCACATACATACTGTGGATAACAGCTAAGTGTTCATTTTGGTAGATGATGATAAATTTGAGAGGAAATTTAGCTCTGTACCAACAGCTTTAAAGCACAACATACAGGATGAATGGCTATTACTCTGTTGGAAAAACTGAAGATAAAATTCTGTGATTAGACAGTCACATGAAATCCAGCAAAATATGTATGTATGATTTGTATGAAAGCTACCTAATCAAGAGAATACAGGAATATAAATGTGGAAGTGCAGGAAAAAAAGCAGAATCACAGAATGGTTTGGATTGGAGGGACCTTAAAGATCACCAAGTTCCAACTCCCTGCTTCCTTTAATTATTGAAAGGCCAGAAGGTCTCTCCCTGGAGGCTTCTCCAGGATGAACAACCCCAACTCTCTTCAGCCTCTCTTCACAGGAGAGGTGCTAGAGGTGCTTCAGCCCTCTGGACATCCTTGAGGCCTTTTCTGGACCTGCTCCAACGGTCCATGTACTTCTTATGTTGGAGGGCCCCAAAACTGTATGCAGCTTTGCAGGTGGTGTCTGACAAAAGCAAAGTAGAAGAGTCACCTCCCTTGGCCTGCTGGCCATGCTACTTTTGATGCAGCCTAGGATATGGTTGACTTTTGGGCTGCAAGTGCACACTGTTGAATCACATTAAGTTTTTCTATAAACTAACATCCCCAAGTCCTTCTCCTCAAGACTGCTCTCAAACTGTTCTCCACCCAGCCTGTATTTGTGCAGGACCTTGCACTTGGCCTTGTTGAATTTCCTGAGATTCACATGGGCCCACCTCTTTAACTTGTCAAAGTCCCTCTGGGTGGCCTTTTTTCCCTTCAGCATGCAGAAAAATTCAGTGAAAACTATCTGAAGGGCCGTCGTCAAAAATTTCAGTCACATAAATTACTCTTTACATTCTTAATGTAATTTATACTAACAATTATAAATCTGTTGCTATTTAGAGCTTGTCCAGGCTAACCGTCCACTGCATCTATATTGTACTAAATTACTGTAAATAAACCTAGATGAAGTTTAAGGGATCACTGTGTTTTTCTTCTTTTAGGAATAAAAGCCATGGAAAAAAACTAAGTTATTTTGAAGTTGTGAGGAGTTCTAATGAGCTATGCAGACATTAAAGACTTTCTTACTTTGATTAGTTTGAAATTGCTCTACTATATGTACCTTTGTACTTACACTCTATTCTGTGCTTTTCCATTTCTTGAACTTCTGCAACTGACTCCCTCAAATCATCTGTAAACTTCTTCCTGTCCTGAGGATTTGGTGCATTGAAATTTATTAGTACTTTGATATCTGCTCCTGGAACAGCTGATGTGAGCCGTATGCCATTGGGATAATCTAGAAGAAAGAGTGAAGAAAAATGTGAATACCAAAGCTTTGATTATTTCTCTAACATAGGAGACAAAATCAGGGAAGTAAAAGTCAAAGGGCACGGAAAAACAAAAATTTGTAAGACATTATGAAACTGCTTAACTGTCGAGATACAGAATAAATATTGAAAGGCAATCTTTATGCAGCCTTTATCCTTAAGGTATCATGTAAAACATAGAAGAAAAATCACAGAAAGAAAGAAAAATGTAGAGGGATTGATAAGTCTTATTTCATGGAACAGATCCCATTACCTAGCTTAATCAAGTTAACTTTGCTGTGTAAAGACTACTCAAATATTTCTCAAGTACTAGAAACTGACTCATGCTGTCAACATTTTTAAGAACAAGACACACACTAGCATGTAATGCAGTGTTTAATATTCCCTAGTAATTTTGCATCCTGGGCACCCTACTTAATTGTCTTTTTTTTTTTTTAATTTTAAATGACTTGTGAAATTGCATACTGAGAAGTAAAATAGTCCATATTGTGGGCACCATCATATAAAGAGCAGAACTTTCAGAAAAACCCTCTTTTATCTTCCGCTGTATGAGGCTAGAAATTTTAACAGCTACACAAAAATATTCTGCAATTGAGATAAAAGGTTCATTTTCAGAAAGACAGTATATAATGACGATATGCTCTGCTACAGACAACAGAATCAGCCTTTTCTTGAATCACAGATCTCCAGAGACAGGATGTCAGAAAAACTCACTGCTTGACTCAGATCTCTAGTTATGTATGCAATCTGAAGTCCAGGTGACCCCATGTAGTAAAAAAAATCACTCAAGAACCAGTTGATGATGTAAGGTAGTGTCCTCCCTCAAAGTCATTAGGTTTCAACAATATATAGAATTAAAATATTGAGTAGCAAGTGCAAGTACTAGTCCACTCTCATACTGTTCTCTCAGGTGAAAAAAAAGCTGCCAAGTACCCCAAGCTTCAAGGGACACAGAGAAAAAGGAGGGAGGAAGAATTTAGTGCTTCTGCCAGGGTGTAATCTGCTTCTCCTAAAGATATGACAATACCAGCTATCTTTCATCAAATAAGACAGCTGTCTTGTGTATTCTGCAGCTGCTGTCACTCAGAATACACACAAATGGCCAAAACTACAGTGGAGTCTGATGCTAGGTAATGTTACAGAAGTGGATCATATGATATAACACTGTGTATCAGTTTGAACCCTGAAACCAGATATCCAGAGAACAAGTCTAAAAAGTATACCAGTTGAAGAAAAGATGTTTTTGAAACTGAACAAGTAAAGAAACTTATTAACTCCAAACAGTCACATTAGCTCCTTCACAGAAGAATAAATAAACTACAAAACTTCACATATTACACAAACAAAACGTTTTATTTCCAAATGATACTTCCCTACAACACATTGATCAAGCATCAGGAAGCACTGACATAAGTATTAATGGATTTTAGATATACTCTCTCTAAGAAGATTTACTTGTCCTGAGTATTTTCAGTGATTTTGACTGAAAATGTAAAATATTCCCTGTGGTCTACTTATTTACTAGAGATAAATGACATAATTTCTCTTATAGAGCTCATCCACCTGTCAACATAGCTGATTTCTATTATTAACCCAAATCATTTTGTTCAACCTCACTAGTAGACAAACCAGTATTTTTGTTGCTTTTCCTTTAATTACACTAGATTTCATTCACTTGAAATCAGCTGGTCCTGACAGCTGCTACATAGGTTTAATGATGGCTCTGGCCAAGATACCCTAAAGCTTGACTGGAACAGGGAAAATGGAGATGATCAATTTTATGAATCAGACAAGAACAATACTTCTCTTTCCCAAGTGAAAAATCACTGCATTCTATCCAAGAGACAGCAATATTAGAAGTACAATCAGCTCACTTATTCATCATCTTCTGGAATGTCTTACCTGAGAAACCCAAATACATCTACTGAAGTGTCTCAGTCAACTGCCTACAGTTCGCTGGCAAGAATTAAATCATTTTCTCCAGGTCTCACTATAGATATTTTTAAGTTTACTTGAATAAAGTGCTCCTACTTGGTATGCTTATTGGTATTTTTCTTTTTCTTTTTTATTTAAACTGATATCAGAGGAAATAAATATTCTTCTACTTACAGTAGAATCCAGTACAGAAATATTTGCTGTTCCTCTCTAAAAATGAATTTTATATTACATAGAATATGCACGAGAGAAAGAAAGAAAGAAAGAATGAAGATGTTTACATAAAAATAACTCATAGGCTACATCACTGCTATGAGGTCTTCTCATTCAAAATCTCCAGATGCTTTAACTCATAAAAAACAGTAATTTCTTTTGAGTGAGATGAGCATTGGAGCTCATTTTCAAGGACAAATGAATATAAGAGCTTTTCACAAGAGAGAAGCACAGAACTACTGAATGTCAAACTGAAATGTATCCAATTTATCATGAAAGTTGAGGTTTCATCAAATAGACTGTCTCCCTAAGAACCATGCAGACAACTGAGCATAGCCACATTATTACAGATATTGCCTCTGGCTTTAAAAATTGCAGGAGCATAAGCAAAACACTAGATTTTTGTTGGACTGTTGACAGACACTGACTGAGAAAGCACTAGGGAATATTGGATTTATGCAGATTATAGCTGACATAAACAAAAAGGTGGCAGAAAATCCAAACTTCAATCCAGAATCTCTGCCTAATTCTGTCTGGATTTATATTTGAGTAGGTAGCAGACACAAAGGTAAGACCAAATCAGGAAAATATATGAAACAGTGGCTTAAATTACAGAAAACACTATAGTAGTCATTATTATCATATACTGAGTTCCAACTAATTGTACCACTGATTCAGCAACATTTACAATTTATTTGCTTTTTTACAACCATTCCATTATTTACAAGTGTTCACAAAACACATTTGGTTAGATCTGGATTCTGACAACTATCAGTCTAACAGCAGTCTTTGCATGCTGACACCAGGCTATAGCCTTCAGGACTAAACTCAACTCACAGCAATTTTATTCCTAAATTTAGAATCAAGTCCTGTCCAGCCTTTTGTTTTATACAATTTTTATTTTTTTATTTTTTTTAAATAAATAAAATCATGCAAAAACAGAGAAAAGACTTACACTGGTTCTCAAAAAGAAGAACTTGCATGCCATAGAGGGAAAAGGACTGTCGAAAGCTGTATGTAACAGAGTTCTTCTTCTTTTGAAATATCTTGGTCACCTAAAAGTTACCAAATAAATAACATAAAATATCCCTTTTATCATGCATTTATAACCTTCCAGCAAAAATTAACTTCCTATTTCTTTCTTTTTTCATAATTCAACTTATGTATTTAATCTGCTGCTACCCCAGAAACAAAAAACTAGCTTTGAAGTACTGCTCTCTCATTAGAAGATTCAATATTTTATCCAGATGCAAAGCCTGTGTTTTCTGTTCTCCAGGACTCTACTTTTCTACATTCAAGAAGAAAAAAGCCTCACTTTTATTCTACACTGCACATGTTAGGAAAAACATATATTTTTTAAAATCATCCTTTTAAAGAAATTAACTGCTACCATACTTTCCTTCATGCTTTCTTCTCAGTTTGACTACAGACAGCCCATTGGTATGGACTTCTCAACCCAAGTTTAATTCTTAGCCCTTCTCTCACCTGCAGTGTGATCTTCCAAGCCTCTTCCACTTGTGCACCTCCAAATATTGTCTCACACCATCTCATCCAATGAAGCCATTTTTACCCTGTCAGCCCCTATCTGAACAAAAGCTCCAAGGTCTGTGGAAACCTTTACTTTTTGCTACAACACAAGTAACATAACCCTACTTACATCAGTTCTGGGGTTCTCCTAAGTAGTGAAGGTAATGACTCTCCAATACCAAGAGATTGATTTTTAATAGTTCTTTCTAATTTTTGCTTTTTCCATAGCATTTTACTAAAACTAACAAATCTCTTCTACACTACCTACAGAAAATTCTGATAAAATTACAGGCATCTAAGTAGATAATAAAAATGAACAAGAAGTTAGCAGCCTGAAGATGACAGCACTTTACCAATTTACATCCAAACTCACATTTATATATCCTATTCCTATTTCAGTGAATAAACATGCTTGGCTCATACAACGTCCACGACAACCACAGAAATACATAATCTTGTTTTTCTGCAAGTAACTGGAATTCATTATTTATTGAAGGGAGACATTCCGTAGAGATACAGTTAAGCTAGAGGTTATTTTTGTTCTTTATAATAAGAGCTATTGTTTTAAAGTACTTTCTTATGCTCTACTGCAGTAATCAATAATAAGGCTTCCGTTTAAAAATAATTTATATGTAGTGAACAAAAGTAAGAAAATTTAAATATTAATCATTCTGAGATTGCAGGATTTCAGAGTAAAAGATATTTATTTCTAGGAATGTTCATGCACTTATTGCTGCTGACTTCACAGACAGAGGCATTTCTGAATACCACACTAGAGGTCTTTTCAACCCCAGAGATAGTAAAAGCATACACTGAAAAAAGAGAAAATGTCATTTGTCCCCCAGAGTACTCCAGAAAAAAAATGAGTTAGATTTTATAAGCAATAGGTAAAAATCCCATGAACAACCCAGTGATAGCTCAGTAAAGGCCTCCCATATCAGAGTCCTTACTCCTACACAAAAGCATGGTGAGAATTACAGGCAAAATTTTGTTTCAGTGTAAGCACATGAACAGAATAAGTCTTGTAATATAATCAAGTTTAACACTGAGTAAAAAGGAAAAACATCAGTCCTCTCTGAATCTTAGCATTAGCAAAGGTAATCTTACAAAACAAAATGAAGCAAGACCCCCTGAAACTGAAAATACATACCACAAGAAGGTCATTAAATAAAAATATTTCTCGCTGGTGCAACCCAAGCTTCTGAGGTTTATTCGGATCAGGAACTTCAAAGAGTCTGCAGTAGCAAACAAGCCTTCGGTGGGGTAGGGAGAGGACCTATGGTAATACAAAAGTTCATGGTTACTATAGCAATATTTAGCCAAAGAAGAGGACCTTTCATACTGGGAGTCTTTTATGAATAATTCAAATATCTTTTACCTCTAAGCTCATTACACTTTTTCAATAAAAGAGGAACAATGACAAAAAAAGATTTCTATGCTACAAACTGCATGACATTCAAACTTCAAGAACACTCATATCAATTCTAACAGCCTGCATTTGGATGCCAGTGGAAGGCTCATTAGGGGTAGATCCTTACTTTGTGAAAACAATAAAACCTTAACAGAACTCAAGATTAAGCTCACAGCACATTTTATTTGCTGCTTTCCTGATCATTTTTACATATCAATATAGGAAACAACTTCAGCTTCTGTGAGATGACAAATTTAGCAACATTGTAGATTACTTTTTGTCAGCCACTGAGTTAAGTCAGGTTTTTCATTCCCTGACACAAAGGAAAAGGTGACATTAGGATAGTAAATGCGCTTTAGGATGGCTTGTTTTCTCACGCCAGCAACAAAACCAAGAATTATGTTCCATTTTTTTTATTAGAAATGCCTGCTGAACCTATCGCCAAAGCTGTATTTTTCAGTCTAGTGAGACTTCACTTCTTTCAAATGCAAAAGATTGTGCTTTGTTAACAATATTGAGAGTAACCCTTTAAATTTTCAAGTAGAGAATACTCTTCAGTAACTGGACGTACTTCATTTATATCTTGTATTTACTTATAATTCCCGATTCCGCATAGGAATGATGGCATTTACTAGGAAAACAAAAGCAGTCAGACTATTAAAGCTGCTTCTTCCTCTATGTGAGCAGGAAAAAAGAGTAGAGTGGAAAAAACCTTAGTGTTTTTTATCTGCCCTTATTCCTGATTGTTGTCACTTCGTATGACGACACTTCAATTATCCCTTCCAAATAAAATGACAGCTGCTATTAACAGACAAAGTTTTAATAGCACTTAATTTATCTATGGCATTAGTTTAATTACTCATCCTCCCTGGACTTGCAGGGAAAAGGATTTAAAAAGTATATCTGATATTTTATAAAGAAGCCAATGTTGTGAAGAATGCTGGGGAAATCAATGGTTTCAGACTGACTATTCTGGTAATTGAACAGTTTATGGGGGCTCTCAATGAAAAGTAGCAGGAATAAAAGTTGCATGTCCTCGTTGTTCCCTGCCTCCAGGTACACGGCAGACTTAAATTTGCTATTGCAACATAAAGGGTATCACCCACTCTATGGACTTGCAAACAACTACAGTGAGCTTGGTGTTGAAATTTAACTATAAAAAATGTTTTCACCCATAGCAATGGATGATCCTGTAAGATTCCCTTCCACCATACTTCACAAAGGTAACATCTTTCAGATGGTTTTCACAATTCAGTGATACTCTTAGACATGCAACCATGAAACAAAGACAGAATAGAAAGCTAACTCTGAATGCTTTTAATTACTTACATGGCAAAAAAAAAGCAAAAAAAGAAAAAAGTAAGAAATAGAAGGCAAACAAATGGAATTTTAAAGTAACCTCCCTGGATTGTCCTGAGTGAAGATGTTAACATGCAGCACATTATATTGATAAAATCATAATTGATTAAAAAAAATCATTAGGATCAAGTTGCAGAAGACTATCAGATTTCAGAATACTACATTCACTCCTTGACTATTTTTTTCTCTTTATACGTTTGTTCTTTAAATTTAGAACTACCACCAATACTGCTATCATGAAATGAAAGTAAGTGAAATACCGTGTCAGAAGAAGAGTTTCAGAAATACTGTTTTATGCATTCATATATTTTAGTTTTAGAGATGTTATTGAACATGTCTACCTGGAATCTGAAATCAGTATCTTCTGTGTAGATCCACCTCTCACAAGAGAACAGTTAACATAAATTGC
The DNA here is from genome assembly GCF_019238085.1 of Lagopus leucura. Lineage (NCBI taxonomy): Eukaryota > Metazoa > Chordata > Aves > Galliformes > Phasianidae > Lagopus > Lagopus leucura. Next base: position 6,289,382 of record NW_024962277.1, on the reverse strand, counting down.
AAATATCTTTCTAGAGCATCATACAATATCGAAATGGACAAGAAATAACAAATAATAGACACACTGGAAACCAGATGGAAAGGTGAGATACAGCTGTAAATTTGCTTGCTTGTTTACTTATTCTTTACTGGCTATTTAATGCCTATGGAGATTACAGCATTTGAAATAACAAAATGAGCACTATAAACTGCAGGCAGTAAATTAAAGAGTGTAGCTGGTAAACATACTTGTAAGGAAATCTTCATACTTTGCAGAGTTATTACAATAACTGACAAAAATTTGCTTGATAGAAGCCCAATTTTTGAAAATGCTAAAATGTAACAGAGTGCATCATCACCAGTTACAACAACTACAAACTTTGAATGAGTACAAGAAAAATACCTACACAACCAAGTCCATGATGCAGAGATCCAATCTACAGTAGAAAGACATATACAAGTTCATTAAACTTCAGAGAAACACAGTACTGTATCATAGCAAGTAAATACGTCATGGTCTTACTATGACTAAATGCCTATAAAGTAAAAACAAATATTTCTATCAATAAAGACTACTGGCTATTTCCTATATTTTCTTTCACACAGTTAAAAGGATCTCAATAGAAGATCCTTGATCCTAGGACTCCATCGCAGCACTGTTTTTCCCCACAGCAAAACATGAGGCACCTCAGGTTACTCAAAACCAGTATTAGAACTCCTTGGACCTGATTTCCAGGTATGTTCTCAGAAAAATGACATGATCTCCTCTTACAATTACCAGCTCACTGAGCCAGCTGCAAAACTCAGAAAAGTGCGCATATGAAGTTCTCTGCCACCCTTTGTAAATTCTGGAGTCATAACTGATAGCATAAATGTTGAAATATGATTCTCCATAACATCACGTTTTACTGAGAGAAAATGTTGGAAAAAATATCTTAAATCGAGTTCATGATTTGGAATATCATCATTCACAAGTATCAGACTAAAACTGATTCCAAAACTAAAGATTCATCTGCACTGAATATCTGAATACTCCAAAATAAAAAACAATCATAATAATTTATTATTTTGTCATTTTCAACTTTCTGCTTTTTAATAAGCAATTTATACATCTAAGCAACATAATTATGTGTTCTCCTATACTGTGCATTGCCCTACATCTCCTTACTATGTACTAAGTTACATTCTGGGCAAAGACTTACAGGTTTCTTTCCTACTATGAGTTTTTCAACCTTCTGGACTTGGGATACATGATCCTCATTTGTCTTCAGCTCCCGCTTGCGGATCCGCTCATAAATCCCAATCAGCATTTCTCTTGGGATATCTTCACCATCATCCACACCTACAGAATCCAACAGTTTTATGATCAATTGGTTTCGACTCATAGCTGTTGGACATCTCCCGTGATGTTCCTGGGCCCACCTTACCCAAGTGGCCCCAGTCATGCTACTGAGTACTGAAGCACTGAATTTTGCCCATATGCTTGCTATCTCCATACAACAAGGCATTGATTGAAATCAAACTATTGGGTTTATTTTTTTAATTTTTACATCATTACTCTAAAACTAATTCCTAGAAGGCTAATTTCCAATATAGATTATTTCCTTTTTTTCTTTACTTTTCCTCTGCTTTTCTATTAAAGCTCTAATGAATAAAGTAACTCTTTAGATATTAAAATGTCCTTCTACCTCAGAACAGTATAACCTCTGCCCCAGTATTACTCAACACTGCTCAGAGATTCATTTCTACAAGACAGCCTTATAAATAACCAGTAAAATTAATTTAACCAGTATTTCCTGTATGATTTCAAAATTAATTAAGTTAGCCTGGAAAAAAACAGATCAACAGAAGGGCCTATTTACAACGTCACTGTTTAGCACTGTATGACTGTCATCAGCACATCAGCATACAAGCATCCCAACAAATGCCTGGAAGTTGAAAGCTTGATCATGCGTTTTTAACAGCAGTGGAAGGAGTCTGATTTCAGTAAGTGACTGAAAGGTAGCACTTCTGGCACAGGGACATGCATATATTTTTTTTTTCTCACACTAGTTTTAAAGCAATAACCTGCTGCTTCCCAGTCAGAAGGCAAAATACAATATTTTGTCACCAGGTGGAACAACTGCTGCCACAGAAAAATACTGTGATAAAATATGATTTCTTTGCAACGAGGAAAAATGGCTTCTCTTTCACACCTGCAAATGTCCCACAGATCACCCTTGGAAATCATGGCATTTAAAGCTAGAAGTGAGGAAGTGAAAAATACCTATTACAATGAATTGCTGACATGTATGTTGGAGTTTAGAGAGACCATACTGCTCCCAATGCAACAAATACGATTGTAGTATTACCCTATCAAATGAATATCAGATGAATACCAGGTCATTCTTAAATCTTTGTGAACTTATGTTAAAATCTCAATGCTTACTTAAATTTTGCTAAGCTAGTGCACCTGCTAAGAATAGATTGTTCATTACTGTCTTACATAAATCTAGGGGAATAACATCACCAAACAGGACTTTATTTTCAAGATATGAAACTCCAGAACATTACAAGTATTTTATTTTCACTAGCATTAAAATTATACTGGATGTGTAACGTGCACTCCTGAACACCAACTGTCATATACCTGAGAGTATATCTTCTCATGCAGAGCAACTTAGTTCTGTCTTTCTGTCATTTGTTCCACTTCTGGGTATCACTGAGAGAATGGCTGTTAAACAGTACATCAACACTTGCTGATGCCTGCAATAGCTGGCCTGTTTTTATACAATGCTGTTGCATTCACTGTTGCTAAGAGAAGAGATGTGCACAAAGTTGTGTTTATTGTGTGCTTGAATGCAGAGAGAGGAGGAAGGCAGTGTTACAATGACTTGTGTTAAAATGCGATTTTTCTGGGCTGCACACGAACACATGGTAATGGAACTACAATGAAAGCTTCTCTTTCCCTACGGACACAAACTACCTTAAAAAAAAAAAACAAAAAAAACCACCCAACATCTGAGTTGCAATAAAGCAACTGTTGATAAAGTAAATGTTATCTGAACACCCAGAAACAACAGAAGGTATCCTATCTCATGCATGATCTTCCTTAGCTGTACTGTGACAATTTCCTTTTAGACAAAGCTGAGCTCTTACTTCATAAAAATCTATTCTTTTTTTTTTTTACCAGGAAGTAAGGTATAAAGAGCTGAGATACAGACATGGAATAAAAAATGTTTGGCAATGTTATTACAGACTTAGGTGTGCCATAGGCTGAAAAACAGTTCAATTATCAGAGAACATACCAGTGAAGACACTGAAGAAATTTATGTACTATTTACTATGTACCTTTCAGGAAGGTTTTGAAGTTGTGATTCAGAACTAAATTTATATATTTGTAAACATGCATGTGCATATTCTTTGCAGAATGTCTTTACTGCAGCAGAATTTATTTACCTTCATTCCTGTGCACAGAAGTTGCTATCTTTATGAGTTGTCCTTGGACTTTGTAAAGGGTTTAAGCATGGCAAATTTCAATTGCATTTAAAAATTTGAGGCACTGGATAGTTCTGAATACACGGTAACGGTCACTTTTCAGCTACACTGAAAGAACTGAGAATAAAAGGGCTGCCAATACATCTCCTCAAGAAAGACAAGATACAAGTGACAAAACACTATATGTTTAGTTCTGTTTGCAGTATTGCAAAAATGTCTAAAACCTGTGCAAGTAATGGTGATTTTCAAAATCAGGAGAAATCAGCAGAAACCAACCCCCTGCATTTTGCTTTTTCCTGGAAGATACATGGTATCCTTCCAGTGACAGTTAAAGGGAAAAACAATGACCACTGTGGTTAGCGTTGGCTCACCCCTTAGGTTCTTGACAAAATCTTCTAGCTTCATTTTGCGTTCCGGTTTCACATTTGGGCTGTACATATCTGTGTTCAGCAGTATAATGGCAAAAGCTAGAATGAAGATGGTATCAGGATTCCTGAACTGTCTCACAACTCCTGGATTGCAGATGCAGTAACGTTGGCTATAAAAAAGGAGAGAGGAGAAAGCTTTCAGTGCTATGAATTAATATTAGAATTTCACCACATAAACCAACTGCTACGTTCCAGAGGCTGTGTAATTATTCATGCTCTATGCATACATTTTGTTTTCCATCCACATATATTTTTCCATCCACTATATTTTTATAGGCCTATCCTACAATTCTGGAAGGCTTTTGGCTTTTACTGCCTTTTTAACTCGTCTTCTAAGTACAGACCCTGAGCTCCAATAACTTCAACTTTTTTATTTTCAGTAACGCTCACTGACACCAGTTGAGAACACAGCATTGATTTTAGCTCACTGCTGATTTACATCTGCCCGGCATTAATAAATTAATACTCTTTATTCTGCCATTGTTAGAATTATTAACGAAAGGTTAAAAGCATATATACTCTAAGAAGTAAATGGCCATATAATTTCACTCAAAAAATGCAAATATTGTATGCAAATACATTGATAAAGACATTAAAAAATACCTTGAATTTCTTTTCAACTGATGCATGAAAACTTTCAGTTACAGAGCCTTCCTCGTTAGTGCAAATAATTTACATGATCAGCACTGGCAAATAAAACTTCCAGTAAGTTTTTATACTTAGTGAAACCACCACAAACAACACGCTGTATTTGAGACTGTCCATGACTCACAAGGACAGTGCAAATAAGGAGAGAAATAACTTAGACTCAATTTCCCCACCTCTCCAGTCTGACAGTTAGACAATAGCAAGTTCCTCGTGACTGAATAATTTATTTCAGTGTCATACCTAAAGGCTTCAATGAGCCGTTCTACTTTCTGGGCTTCTCCTTGAACACGGATATGAGCCTGAAATTTCCTGAGTGCTTCATCCAGTTCCATTGTTGAGAAGTCCATCTCATCCACAACACAACTAGGATAAAAACATATTGCCACTGAGTCATTGCATTTCCAACAGTACAGCACCAAAGGTAAGATTTTGAGACCCAAAAGTCCTTTCAAACTTCATGGAGTTTTTTGAAACCCTCAGCAGCAACTGCAGTAACTGTAGGTGAACTATGAAGCAAGGATTGCAAAGAACAGATCAATGACAAAGTGCACCTGGAAGGAGGCCCTTAGTTGTGGTTTTTTCTTTTTTTTCTTTTTTTTCCATTAAGCAGCAGAGTTGCTAGAATGACAACTGTCTGACTAATCAAAGCAACATGTCAGTGTCAGGAATAATTACTGGATTTATGCTTCCTGCCCAATCAATAATTATTAGCCAGTGTTTATAATAAAGAGCTTATATTTTTTGAGATATCAAATTTTGCAGCTAGCACAATCACCTGTACCAAATGGTTGTATCTAGGAACACTCTTATATACTGAGCAAAAAAATTAATCTTAATACACATCTACTATTGCTGTAATTCTCATCTCCCCATCATTTGCCATGTCTTTCAGGTAACTTTTATGGAAAAAATAATTACTTCCTTGCTCTGAAAATACAGTGCTGATCAAAAATAAAAAGGAACCAGTTAAATATAATCAACAATGCGAACTGTGCCATTCCAACACTTTGTTTAAAGACTGCTTTAAAATTGCAGGCTTATGAATTTCCTTTGGTTAAACTTTGCTCATAGTTTTTAAATAATCAGGCATGAATCACTGCAAGTAACAGCACTGTAGTGCAGAAACCACAGAAAGCAAGCACAATCTGGTTTTAAAAGCCTTTCCTTAAATCTATAGCTATACAATGACAAATTAGAATAGCTCACATTGTTTTTTCTAATAATATTGTAGCTAATGTAGATTAATACTGAAGCAATTTATTCATTTGTATATTTTTTCTTTTATGTTGAAGTGCAGGGAAACAAACAAGGTTGGTATTTCTCACGCCCTTTGCAATCCACACCTAAAAACCTATTATCAATTCTGCAATAATGTTCATATTCTTCCCACCTATTGTAAGACCTCTAACACTTTCAAAAGCTCTTTCTTCCATCAAAGATGAATAACAAATGTGCAGGCAAGCTGGAATCCAACTGTAGTACAATTAGAACAGTTAAGAAAAATGCTGGCCAGCAGCACAACAGGAAGGGGATTTAATCTTCATAACATGAACTGCAGAATCAGCAGGTACTCCATTCTTAACTGGAATCAGTTAAGATTCTGCAAATATTTCAAAACAGCAAACAAAACTTTTCTAGTGTCCATGTAATGACAAAAAAAAGGGAGGGGGGAACAAATTATTTAGTTAGATCCACATCGAGTGAAACAGCAGAAATAATATATCACTATTATACTCTTGTTAAATTTGTTGAATTTTTGTTAAAAATGGTTAACAAAACGATAACCTTTGATAACAATATCATAATACTAATGGTGATGAAGAGAATGTGATCAGAAGGACTTCAGACACTGCAGGACTTCCTAGTTGTGTAGGCATTGCATGTAAGAATATGTGTCTTAAGTGAACACTCATCAAATAAGTCAACTTTTTAAAATTATTATTATTTCTGCTCTACTCTGTATATAAGGATAGGAAATTAATGACCAAACTGCTCAAGCTTAGTCTTCTGGTTCCGTTTTGTTGTTTTTTTTTTTTTAACAACACAAACAGATTTTATTTATCTAATCTTTTGAAAAAGAACAGTTTGCACAGAACTTGTCAACATATGCCTGTACTCACTAAAATCCCTGTTTATCTAGCACTTAAGCCATTTGGCTGTAATAGTTATTTTCATGTTCTGTTACTGATGAGCCTTATGTAGCATACAGTATTATTTTGTTTTGTTCAGTAAATAATAATGATAATGATAATGATGATGATGATAATAATAATAATAAATTGTTATTGTTATTATTATTATTATTATCATCATCATCTTGAGCAACCTGGTCTGGAGGAAGGTGTCCTTGTTTATAGAGGGGCTTGGAACTAGATGATCTTAGAGATCCCTTCCAACCCAAATCATTCTACGATTAGAGAGATTGAGTAAGCAAAAAGAGTTAGAAATAACATACTCTAACACCAGTGAAGTTAAAGCAGAAATTTGGAGAAATGTAGGCAACTACTGAATATATGAATCCTTGTAAATATCCTTCTGAATCTATAAAGGAAATTATGACTTAGCTGCGGAGCAAAGAAACAAATATTTGTTTCTGTGCATGTTTTCTTTTTGATCCTTAGAGTTTGGTTTCCTCCTCCCTCCCTCAGAACAATATCCAGAGAGGTGTGCAAAACATGCAGTGCAAAACTACCTCTACCCTGATGAAACATCTTATTGTAGACTAAAACATGCTTGGTGCTCCCTACATGCAGTACTCACTCTAATACATCTCGGTTGAACTGCTTCTGTCGATTTCCCAAGAACTCTCCAATCATTTGTCGGCTGAGACCTTTTCTTTGCAGGAGAAAGTGAGCAACCCCAACAGGAGTGTCAGGCACGAAACCTCGCTCAATTAGGTACTGGACTCCTTTTTCAGGTTTTCTGAGGAGAAATGAGAAGACAAAACAATATATATATATTTTTTTTCCATTGAATGCATCTGACTAGAACTTTATAGCCGTTTTCCTATCACTTCTGACTAACATATTACTACAGGCTCGTATAGTTTCAGGGTAATTGTAATCATGCCACAGAGCACGTGGTTTGCTGTTGATTACTTACTGGCTTTGAAACAGACCTTTGCATGCTTTTACACATTTCCTGTTCCATACCCTTTTCCAAAGAGAAGCTTTGTATGTTAGCTTCAGGCATGAAAGTCAGCACTTGTGAAAGGAAAGAAAAGCCCAAAGAACCCAGAAAGTAACAGAAGAACACCACTGACAACCTCAAACCTCTGCTCTCATAAGTTCAGCTAATCAAACAAAAACATCTGAAGAGGTATACCTTGCAAGCTAAGAAAACAAAAAATAAGGGGAAAAAAAAGAAAAGTAATACATAAAGAAGCATTTAAGATAGCAGAGTTCCCATCTAATTTTGTCTTTTTTTTTTGCCTTGTCCTTTACCTTACCAGAACTCTTACCCCCAGATTTACCTCCCTCAGACAAGCACCATCATATTTTCTGGAGTACTTTACATCTCTTTCTACCTCAGCTCCAGATTTAGCTGAAATCATTTTCAGATCTCAAAGCATTTTACTCATTTTAACATTTAAGCAGAGTTTGTTGGGGAGGAGAGTTGGGCAATGAAGTGATTTTGGGCAATAAAATATAATTCTTGTAAAGACAAACTCTGCTTATAGTATAAAGTGAGGTAAAACTCCCCTCACAGCATGCATTGTGCAGTGCGCTTTCCAGCAGCACGAGACAACACATAATCTCTTCAAGACAGTAAAGGAATGCCTTCACAGAATCAGTAATCCTATCACCATCTTTATTTTGCAAGAACTTATAATACAGTGCCCACCCTTAGAAATGAGTGGCATGCACCACTTCTGCCTACTGAGAACTGAGTAGATCCTTCGATGTGGTGACTGCTGAGAGTCTTCCACGATTGGGAAAATTCCTAGCGATGGCTTGTTGATCACACATACAGGGAAGGTAAGAGTCTATGAATAGCAGTAGTGGAAACTGCATAAGCCGTGTAATTATTTTCAGATACATTCACTAATATAAAAAAAATCCTCTAAGCTCACACCTTACATAGCTGATGATACACATATTTACAGGACTTTTCACATTTACAGGACTGCCACACTTCCAAAACCAAGCTAAAAATCCAACTCAAAAGAATATATCAAAACGAATATAGGGAAAGGAAGAAAAAAAGAAACAACTAGTACAAAAAGATGTGGAAAAGAAATATTGAATTAAGGTTTTCAGATGCTGCGTAAAAGGCTAAGGAATTTCCTAGAAACTGGTTAATAATACCTTTAGGATGGTTTAAAGTGGCATTTAGGGAAAAATAATGGCAAAAAAAAGTAATAAAATTTTGAAAATAGTTGATCAAAAGAGCGCACGTTTAAAAGCATGCTTTTTAGAGAGCACTGATCATGATCACAGCCAGTACAAATGGTAACCTTCATGTGTTTCTGAAGACACGTTGGGTCCCCAGCAATTACTGGAAATAGACATTTTTAAAGGAAAACACATTCCAGGAACGAAGATTACAGCAAAATCAGACACAAATACAATAGTATAAAAAAGAAAAGGAAAATGATTAAAAAAAAAAAAAGCAGCCCCCTTCTCCCCACACCAAGATAACAAACCCCTGCACATCACTGCTGTATCCTTTACTCCTTAAAATAACTTAAACATGAATATTTAGAAAATCTAAAATGTGCTGTAGTTACTAGAAGGAGATTACTTCTTTACTTACTCAGCAACTTATACACGTAGTACTGCAAGCATAACTTCAGGGGAAGCTTATATAGCTTGCTGATTTACCTTTTGGCTAAGTCTTAGACATTTGTCTAAACCTGCTAAATCAGTAGCTTGTTGGGGGAGCAAAGATAGGTATGCTTAAGAGTTTTGCTAATGTAATTGATCAACAAAGCTTTTCTGAAAAGAATCTAAGTATTAATAGCACAGGGTAGAAGAAAAGATGAAATAATAGGGTAGTGCTACCAGTTGGTACATTCCCAAGAAATAAAACCAACCCCGCAGTCCATGAATGACTACATAAGGACTGTCAAAATCATGTAAACGCAGTCACTGGTTTGACATTTCCTCTGCTTGAATTCTGTCTTCAGAGACGCTCAAGACATACCAGAGTTTAATAATACTACTGCACAGTAGATCATAAAAACATATAAGGAAACAAAGAAAGCCACCATCAGGACCAGATCCTCTCTCCAGGGTGGGCAGGAGAACAATGTGGGATGGCTGACCCACTTCCCAAGCTGGTGCAGCTGCCAACAGCTGTGCTCACACAACCCAGCAAGCAGCGTAGCAGCAGGGGCAGAGCACAGATTGCAGGTTAAGCCACAAAAGGATTCACTTAGTAATACCCATTTATGCTGCTGCCATTGGACATAAAGCAACACTAGATTCAGAAAGTTAGTGTTATTTAGAAAATATGGCTTCGTGTTATTCAGATATTCAAAATGGTATCTTTCAAACTGTAGGAAATAATTAAAAACAAACTAAAATGCAGTGAATTTGGTAAAAGAAAAGCTTTTAGCCAGGCTACAGATGGTAAGGATCAGCACTAACTTACCATTTACTGTCATCTACTAGACTTGGTGGTACAACCAGTCTTGATGCAAAACAACTTGAACTTAAGGGCTGTGGTCTGGTGCCATGGCAGTGCCAGTACCAGCATCTGTCTCTTCTCTCATTCCCATTGCTAGCTCAAGATAAATTGAACTAGGAGAGAAAGTGGTTTTTGTGGTTTTATCTAATCCAGACAAGAACTTCACCTAGCTGCACTTACAGCTGTAACAAAAAAGCCAGAGCACAGCTGCAGGGTCACTGCCTCACTTGTGGGGAACAGCAAACACTGCGTCTGAAAGAACAACTCAGCAAAACCACCTGCAAAGGTGTATAAAGCCTTCCCTGCTTTTGACTTGCTAGATACATAAGCATAGAAGCATCTCAAACCACATTAAATCTTTTATTTCCTTTTAAATGCTCAGACAGCAAAGCTGTAAAATGGAAGCATTAAGAAACAAATGAGCACTGAAAACAGCTTGCCCAAGTCTATCTAATATCTAGCAATGCCAAAAGTATCTTCCAAGGTAAACTAAGACTTTACTCACACAATAGAAATAACCACAGACATACTGTTCAGCCACTGTTCAATCTTTTCATGCTGCAGGGGGAGAATTTAATGCAGCTCCAAAGCAGGGGGAGAATTTAATGCAGCTCCAATGACAGCCCTGTGTTAGGAAAAAAAAAAAAAAAAAAAAAAAAAAAGAAAGAAAATCTTCCTTGTCTTTAATACTAGAGACACTGTTCTGAAAATATTTACAGTTCTCAAATACTAAGCATTAGCTTCTAACTAAAATCCAAGGATGGCTCGTCTAATTGAAAGAACCTAAGGCTTCTCTTGGTTACATTTAATAAATCAGTGCTTTTTTAAAATTGCAGCTGTGGGAGTAACAAATGGACTGAACATTCTCCTGTTTGGCAGGCAGCTACATTTTGTTCCCATGGCCGTATTTCTTCACTTTTGTTAAATACTCTACTGCTGCTGCAGTGACTCTAAGAGAAGCACTAAGCCCGTTTTACACCTTCTGAGAGAGAAGAAAAGCTATATACTTCAAATACTACCAACATTAGTACCAAGACAAGCTGTCAAAGTTCACTCAACCATGCAGCAAGGCAAGAAAGAGACTGAGAGGAAAAAAATTTAGAGAAACGGATGGTATCTTCCTCATGTTACACAACTGGGCAATGAAGAGGAAGAAGAATTAGATGTACACTGCATCTTCTGGTAATTTCAGAGTCAGTAGGTTGAAAAGCAAATATATAACTGTGCCTTTCTTATAGCACCTCTTTTTTTTTTTTCTTTTTTTCCCATGAGATCAGAGAGACAGTCATCCGCACTCCTTGGATAGAAGCCCTACAGGTTCTCCCGTACTGTAAAAGATTTCTCCCCATCCAATTATAAAAGATTACTCTTCTTTGCCTCTCTTGTTCAAGACCAAACCAAAAAACTACCACCAGACTGGTAGAGATCCCAGCTTACTTGCAATTACACCAAATTACCTGGAGGAACGTTCATTCAGTGACTGTTAATTTGTACTACTGACAATAACAAAATAATTTACTAGGAAGTGATCTCAGTGACCACTTTTATTTCATTTGGAAGCAAAATAAAGACAGGAAACTTAGTGAACATTTGCTTTCAAAAATAAGTAGCTAAACAATTCTACAATTACTTTCCATCATTCTTTATGTGACCATTCCCTAGTAAAGTGCTAGGAACCTAAACATTTCACATCATCGCTCTTACTGAATGCTTAGGCTTCTCTGAAAATTATCACCTGAATTAGAATTGATTCAGTCACTTAGTACAGATCTGTACTAAGTGTAGGGTATATGAAAGTCAGCTAAAGGCTCTGAGCAGATTAAGTCTGGGTCATTCTAATGAAGTGAAAGACTAGAATTTAAAGCTATTGGAGAAATAGTTTTTTTCTGTATGAGAGGCATCAGCCTCGAGGGGAAAAGCAGTCCACACAGTGAAGAGAACCACAGGCACATCCCAGGCAGTTGCAGTGCAGTAGCTGGACAAGCCCTGGCTACCAATAACAATCCTGAGTCATCACACTACAGCAGATTCTCTGGCTCCTCATTATTCTCTCTTTTGGCAGTGCCACTTTTTTTGTGTGTTTTGTTTTGCTTTGCTTTTTCACTTTTGCTTTCCTCACAAGAAGGAGGAAAATTCTCTTTTATTTAGAGAAATAAAAGAACCAAAAACACCATATGAGGATTTTCTCACCATGTCTGACCCAACTGTATCTCGGCATTTGTCAAAGTGTAGGGAAAAGACTTTCCAGCAGCCAGACTAAAACATCTCTGCTTTGAAAGAAGGCAGATGAAAAACCTGCTGGATCTCTCAAAACTCTGCCAGGATTGAGTATTGCTTTTGTGTTTATGCAACTGTGAAATGAGACATCAAGGAATGAGACATTACGATGACTACGTCCTTGAAATTGAGGAACAGCCCCTGCCTTAACGTTGCCAGTGTCCCTGCCCTAAATTCTCTTTCCACACCCTTGCACCCCAGCTACATGTAACAGAAGTACTTCAGCTTTCATTTTTGCAATTCTGCTGACTGCAAACACAAAACACTAAGTCACATTTATTTTTAAAAGGCTGCCTTCTAAATTGGTGATGCAGAAACGCAGTTCAGAGTCTTCTCAGATTTTTTCATTTACAGATGCAAACTGCAAATCAGAAGGCAGTTGAGCATTGTTAAAAAGGAGGCAGAGTTTGCCCTCCTTCTCTATTTCTTAGATCTCTTTCCAAAAATTCCTATATGCAGTCTGCTATTCCAGTTGCCCTCTGTATGCCTGCGTAAGCAGCTGGATGCATTTTTCATTCTCAAAATGCGGTCATTTGGGATTTGGGCAAGGGGAAGAATGAATTAAAATTCTGGCATGCAGAGTCACCTCAAACACTCAGCTGGGAGCAGCTCACCAATCAAGCTCCCCCAGGCGCAGGGTCATTTTCTAATAGGGGGCGGTATCCGAGCACGCAGGCAGGCATTGTGTTCCAGCAAACCGGTTAGCGATTCCTGGCACGTAGCAGCAGCAGGGAGATGTGTGCCCAGAATGTTTAAGGGCAGGCAGAGCTGGTGGAAGATGAGGTAATGGCTCTTTCACTGTTCCAGGGACATTTGCACAGTTAGTGCTGCTTATAGTGCAGCGTTTCAAAAGACAGATTTGTTTTCAACATTTGGTAAAGTTTATGCTCCCTTTTAATGGCAACAAATGGGAATTATCCTTATGCCCATATGTGAAACTAGTGTGCTTAAGTATACTATTGGTTGAATTCTTAGTTACACATTTCAGCTGTTTTTTTTGGGCATGATGCTGTATGCTAATCTCAAAGCACCCATCGTGGAAGAAAAGGAGGGGAAAAATAACCATCCTTGGGGAGAGAAGATAAATCACACAGAGAGCAAAACAACACAGCTTTTTTTTTTTCTTTGGGTGTTCCCACTTAGGGCCAAACATTTTTAGAAATAATGAGAGTCATTCTAAAAACATTCTTTTCTTCTTACTGAACCCTCAGCATGTTGGAGGACAAGCTACATGCAGTGCTTTGATTTTAGCTTTTGTTGGAATCGTTTGTGGCTGCATAATCTGCAGTCCAGATGTTGCAACAACAGGAAAGTCCCTTTCAGCATATACAAGAGGATGGCAAATAGCTCTGTTGCAAAATCCTGAACAATCCTCCCGTCTCCGTCTTCCTTTTTCTACTGAATCTTCCCAAAACAAATCACAGAAAAATAAATTTTGCAAAGATGTTACAGGTCAGTTAGCAAAATAAAATAATTCTAAGGAAAAAGAAAACCAAGTCAGTTTCATTTACGCCTTCTTCCTCCCACTCAATCTGCATTAACAAATTCTAACATCATTAAAAACGCTTCCAAGTAAGCTTACAACTTAAAATGCTAAGGGGGACAAGTCCAAAATTACATGTTTTCAGATCAGACATTAGAAAGCTGAATGGTATCTTACGTGAAATTCATTAGGTATGCATTCCATACAAATAGACGAACAACAAATTAGTAGAGCTACTGCAGTGTTTAAATGATAGCTTATTATAATGCTTTTTATATTTTCCTCTTAATAAAGTCTGACATTTTTTAAGGATTTCAGATGGAGAAAAGGTTTGCAGTACTTTCTGAATGTCACAGTACTTAAGATGCCAAAAACACATTCCACCTCTACCTACATGTAAATGATATACAACTCCGTTCAACAGATAAAGATCCACAGAGAAGTAAATGGCAAATGTGCCTCCTCACAGAGAGATATTTGTATCTCTCAGATTTTCAGCAGGAATCTCTCTACAATTAGAATTTGTAATTTTTTGTGTGGTATAATGCTTCCAACACATAGCAAATTCCTCTCCTATCTGCTTAGTAAAATAAACAAATACTTCAGTAAATATTGCAAGGAATCTAGATGTGCTTAAAAGAGACTGCTCATGGAATTAATATTCAAATCACATCCATAATGTTTTTTTTAATTTTAAATAAAACCATTCCTATCAAACAATAAACAAAGCCAGTAGGGCAGTCGAGGTTTACAGCTCCCAAGATGATCACTCATCACACAAACGCTCTCGCCGTTTTAGCTCCATCAATAAATCCTTTGAGAGAACCGAGGAGGAGTGGCACCTTGATATTAGCATGTTCCAAAGGAAGCTGCAGAAAACTTCAGAACCGTAAGCTGTAATGCACTGGAGGCACACGGGGAGCAGTTTTCCATCTGTGGACACAGACAACTGGCAAGGAGCCGGGTACTGCCACTGTAATGGTGGCACAAGGGAAGAGAACCTTCTAGCAATCCACTGCTTCCTACATGTGCATGGCTCTGCACAATCTGCTAACTACTGACCGCTAAGCTGACCCAAGGGTAGCATGCGTTTCCTGATGTTGCTGAGGTTAAGCCATGCTGCCCTATTTTAATCTCTTAGAACCATCAGTGCACTAAGAGTAGCAGAACGGAACCCGAGTATCCGACCAGTTTGGGCTTCAATAACTGGCAAACCTGGTGTTCCCAGACTGCAGTCAAAACAAGCATGAGAAAAAAATCACAGCTTTTTTTTTTTTTGTTTAAGCCGCAGTCAAAAGCCTTCTTGAAGTCTTATTTACAAGCAAATCAGTCTCAAAGGCTGAATTTGCATAGGCAGGGTTTGGAGACTGCAAAATAAACCTTTCTAGGTAGTGTTTTCCTTCTGCCTACAAGTGAGGGATGTTTTCCAGCATAATTTCTCCCAGACTGCATCCCTTTCAGACTGTGCTGAAGAAAAGGCCTAATTCAACACAGCTGGCCTCACCAAGCTTCCCCAGAGCCCTTGCACTCTGAGCATGCACCTGCAATCCTTCCTTTAGGAACTCAGTGAATGGCAACACACAATTGGACTCTCTATCGACTGGGTCAAATCACTACTACCATTCAAAAATACCAGGATTTACAGAAGCTGCTTCCTAGTTGCAAATTCTTTGACAGAAATTGTTCTCTTTTAGGGATACTGTATATTCTAGTATAGTGAATGCCACAGACCATCTTTTAAATACGCATTTCCTTAACACTGAGGTTCCAAGTTGAGAGCCAAGTTCTTGCTTGAAACAAATTCTATGATTAAGTGATAGAACTCTCAGAATAAATGGCTTGAATCACCTACATTTCTTTTCTCCTCTGTCCCTGATTCTCCATTCTCCAAAGGTCTTTGTGCCTCTACGCTTTTGCATAAAATGGTGATCACGTGAACCAGCTGTGCTCAACTTTCACTCTGCACACAATTGGCTATTCTAATAAAGAGTTAAGAACAGCACTTAGTTGTCTGAAAATTATTACCGTGATAGGAAAGCCACAAAAATTACAAAGCATCTGTTAAAATTTCAACAGCAAGGAGAGTGAC
Organism: Lagopus leucura; assembly: GCF_019238085.1. Classification (NCBI taxonomy): domain Eukaryota; kingdom Metazoa; phylum Chordata; class Aves; order Galliformes; family Phasianidae; genus Lagopus; species Lagopus leucura. The sequence goes on along the minus strand of NW_024962277.1, from coordinate 6,273,371 downwards.
TTTTCATGGTTTTTAAGTCTCCACTCTTACAACATTCCCAGTGAACAAAGCAGAAGTACTTATTACAATTTAGGCTCTTACAGTTTCTAAATTTTTGGCATTTCAGTCAAGCAAGTACCAAAAAGAAATCACACAATTATTTGTTAACAAAGGGAATCTTAATTTGCACAACTGCCTTCAAGGATGCAACAAAATTAACACGAACTTCTTGGAAAATAACTCCCCAAAATTTCCTCTTGTAGATGCAGACAACTGGAAAAAAATCTTGCCTCCTTGTACTAGGTGGCCTGGAAGCTGCTTTCAGTTCTGTGCACGGCCCTTCCGCCTGGGTGGAGCCACCCAGCACATCCTCTCAGCTGCTCATCATCGAGACTTGCACTCCTCCCTTGCTTAATAATCGTGTGTCACGAATGAGGAATGACCAGAAGACATCTCTATGGTTCTGCAGCACTGACGTGAGCACTAAAGAACAAACTAAAAAAGGTACTCTGTTGCACTGCAGGTGTGCATGTAGGCATGACAGCAACACAAGCAGCTGGCAACACAAGGCAGTGCGCAGGCATGCCCGCTTCTCACATGAGATGCTGGGCAGATGCCAAGATGCCAAGTGCCTGAACACAATCTCTGTCCCTTTGATTTATCTCAGAATATGCAACTTGCAATCACACTGATTCCTGAAAGTATCCTGCTGAGCATTTTCAAGAATAAAGCTTTGGAAGTTTCCCAGTTACCTTTTCAGAAGAGTTAAAGACTCACTCTCCACCATACTCTGTGATGGTTTAATATTTGACATCGGACATAGGGAAAATAAAGCTATTAATGAAATGTCACAATCTCTGTGGATTTGAAGAGCCATAATCAAAAACAAGATGCATGGGATATCTGGGGACTGTCTGAGCTATCGACAGAATCAAAGTGACTCAGCATAAGGTAATGAGGCTCTTCAGTTCATTACCAATACAAGAGACAACACAGTAAGGGAGTGCAACCACCACACAGCAAAATACCATCCACTGAGGTGCAGCCTGGAGTTCTGCACATTGCTCTGTTTTAGAACTCACTTCTGTGAATTTCAAGTCATCTCATAACCAGTCAGTATTTATATATAAATATTTTCCTATTTTCTGTTCAAGTCTGTGCAGCAAGATCACTCAGCTCAAGAGGTATTTCAGAGAGTTTCTATTCTTCCCTATTCTTGACATTTATTTTCCACTTCCAGCCTCCTACTGATATGGTACAAAATGTGACACCAGACAATTCCCAATGCTCTCATTCACCTCTGCATGCTGCTTGAACACTTTTTCCATTCACTTTTTTTTCCTTATATCCTTTTGCAATTGACTCAAAAGACTACATTATCAAGTCTGCAGCTCCCTGATCATTGACTACTTAAGCTTTAATTACTGTGCAAAAAAAAAAAAAAAAGAGAGCAAATACCAAGTCTTTTAAAGGTCAGCCAGCCACTTCTAGAACCTACATCACTATCCCACCTGCTGCCAAGAGCGTTCATGCTTTCAAATCTTGTGAAAAAGACTTCATAGTCGATTTCAAAAGCTCTGAAAACTGCAAAGATCCTCTGACCACTTCCAAATGTTTAAAAGCTCTTGTAAAAAAAAGGCCTATTAACTTTAAAAAAAAAAAAGTATATATATACTTATATACATACATATATATATATATGAAAAAAAAATTATATATATATATAAATTTAAAAAGAAAGCTTTCACAGCCAAACTTGACTTATCCATTCTTAGCAATAACCTCTGGTGATGGCATCAAAAAACTTAATTACACGCAATGTTACAACATATTATTACACAGTGAGCCAGTGATCTATTAAATCGAACAACACAAATCACAGCACTACTAGCCACAAAGGAGGGTTGAACTCATTCAGGCTGTAGTAAACTACAGTGAAGAGTGGTCTATGGCAGCACACTGAAACACTTCCTACTTTTTCAGAAGTTACAATATTTTCATAGAGAAATCCTGAAGTACTCTGCAGACAGCTTCAAAAGCTTCCACAAACAATACTGTGAGCTGTCAGCAACATTTTAATGGAAAATAACAACAAATACTGGCACTTAGCATCTTTCACCTAAGTGTTCTAAGGAACTTTATAAGCACTAGTACCAGGACAGGTTTAAGAAAGAAAATTATGCCCACTTATGAATGGGAAATCGGCACACTAGGCATCATCTGAGCAGTGAAGGAGATGTAGGATTTCTAATGACAACCACTTAGCTGTTCTTATCTTCAGAGTATGAAAGTTCTAATGAGATCTGTGTAACTCCAGTAATAGGAATACACAGTTTAAGTGGTATATTTTCTGTTACCCTCTATCATAATATTCATGCTTCCTGTAGACGCACAGGAGTAACCAAAGAAGAAAGCATTTCCAAAAGAAGAAACTTAAGCATGTTATTTTATAGGAGCCTTCAACAACTCCGTAAGTGGGAAAATTAGCAGTCATAAATGGAAATGAACATTCTACAACAATGCTGTACTTCAAATATATATTTAGTGCAAAAATAAAGTTTTGATGAGATTTATTGATTACTGAATAATTTTCAACCTCTGCCAGTGTTAAATATGAAATTAATCTTCCACTGCTTGTTATTTTTAATGCCTGTGACAATTGCAACTATACATGATTAGGGCAGAAGAGAATTTTGAATTTATTATACCTGCAAACACAAAAAATGGATGAGAATTAAACAACCATATGTAATTTTACTACCGTATTTATTTCCCTCTGAAGCTGTTTAACTACAAAGATGCCAATTTGTAAGTACTCTAACACAAACAGCTAACATGAGCAGACAAATCAGTTATTAGAACTAGGCAGTCTGTTACAACAACTGCCTACTCTGATTTTTAGAGATATTATGTATGTGTACGTATACAAAGTGTGTTACCTCTTTTAGCATCTCTATGAAAACACTGGGCTTATTTTTTTCCACTGAATAGCCAGTATCAGACTACATTCTTACTTATCTGATTCAAGTAAAACATTCCTTGTACCGTGGCCATGAAGAGGAAGAAACACTGCACTTACTTGTTAAAAAGGTTTAGCCCAATTCTATAATGCCGTTTCCTGATAATATCATTACTGAAGGCAGGGGAATCCCAGCTGTTACGAGTTTCCTTGTGGTATGTTTGTTTGCTTAAGGTTTGCTCCCTTAGGCTGTCTCTAGAAGAAGACTCTGAGCTGCAATTTATTGTATCGTTAGAGTTGGAAGTGCTGTTGATGCTGTCATTGTCTCCATCCGAATAATCAGACTCTGATTTGCTTTGTCTGTTTGCTGTGCCATTAATAGCTAAATGACTGTCTATAGGCCTAGGCCTATGTCTTGCCTCCTGCTCCTCTCGGGATATAATCTTGGCAGGAATATTGTGAGGGATATGTTTTGGGCTTCCCTGTTGACTAGTGATTCCTCGATCATACGCATTTTGTCTCTTTAATGAACCTCTCTCTGAGCGATCGCTCAAGTCCACTGAGCTATCACTGGGTGGCTCTATAGTTAGCAGTGGTAGGTGATCCATCCTTATCCTCTGTTCCTGACATTCCAGTGAAGGGGTGCTCCTGCAGCTCGTATCAGTGTCTATCTTATCATCTTTGTGGGTCATGGACCAATACTCTTGAGAAGAGTTCACTGACCGGAGCCTCAGATCAGATTCTGTGCTGGACGGTCTGTCCACTGACTGGGAAAGCGGAAGGGGTGGAGATAACTCCTCCTCATCGATATACAACGTAACATCACTATATGAAGCTGTCATCTCATCAAGCTTCCTGTGATCCACGTTGTGCATCGTTGGTTTGGTTTGAGCACAGCTATCCCTTTCCATTTCGCGGCTTCTGACTTGGTCAGGAGTCTGGACTTCATCAGAATGTAGGCTACGGCAGTTCAGTGCATCGTCAATGGACTCGGCGAGGGATTTCACCTGTCTGGAAAAAGCATCCTCCAGCTCTGTTATAGCATCAGCAAAGTCAGTAGACGTTGCTGGAGACTTCATTGTAGCTGACTCTCCAAGGTCACTGCATTCAGATTGCACTAGGGATCCCAGCTTTGACCCATCATTTGTAACAGAAACTTGTTTTCCTTCAAAATAAGAGCTGTGGACTTTCTCAGGTCCTTCAAAGGAAAACTGCATTCTCATATTGGACAGTACAATGCGTCTTGACATACGATTTTCAGACATAGAACTTCTAAGGCGCTCAAAATTTTTGTTCATCTGATACTGGCGAAAAGCTGTCTGGATGGTCCGAGCAGCATGCCGAGTTATGAGACGGCCTCCATACTTCCGTTCTAACATTTCCACCTATGAAGGAGGGAACAGTTACTTCACAACTCGATGAGGGTTACAACAACAAAGAAGATTAAGAATTCAGCAACTTTTTCATAGAATGTACTGTTTTGGAAAGTAAAAGCTCAAAGCTGTAGACAAATTACTGCACAGACAGTGAATAGTCATTTGCAGAGACCGGCATAAAAATACACACAAAAATACAAGTGTGGCAACTGAACTCTGCCATATAAAGCTGCTAGAAACTTGTGTGTGTTTTAAAGTTTGTTTCCACACATTTCCATTGGTGTGCCCATATCAAAGACAGCCTAGAAATGCCACATAAAGCAATGGCTCTTTCTAGGGAGAGCTGTTATGAAATACAAGTATGTTACAAGATAGCATATTTTAGTAATAAATTCTAAAAATGGCTGTTGCTATTCCAAGCATGCAACACTTTCTACATGAATAAAAAGCACATAGCACCCTTTCATTGAAGCCTGACACCAAAGCAAAACCAAGCCTCCTAGACTGCAACCTTCCAGAGAGTTTGCTCTGAGAAAGTATCCCATATATAGTCTTCCTCAAACCAAGAACATGCTTTTTAGACTTTCTAAAGACAATTTTGTAGCTATTTTTATTCTTGTAATTACACTCAGCATTGCCAATGCTTCCAATTAACAGAATGAATATGCAAAATAAATACACTGTAAATCCTATCAATTTGACCAGAAAATGACATCAGTAGTTTTGGAATACTCTTCAGGTATTTTCAATCTTTCCTTCCTTCCTGATGTTTCCAAAACATCAAAAATATTCTGTATTTAAAGATAACTGAATAAGATTAATATTCCATCTTTCCTGTTATTTCTGTTCTTCCTGTTAGCCTTTACTGGATCCATACTACTCACAAATAGAAAATGTTATTGACAGATCAGTATGATTATACTACCCACAGAAAAACCAGTTTTCTGACAGTGCTTTCATGCAAGTTCATGCAATTTTCTACTATAATTTTTATAATAATTTTCTACAATACTATTTCAATGATTTAGAAGTCATTTCTCCTCTCTCACAAATCCAGGTACCCTTTTACCATCAGACATAACACTTTAATTACTCATGTACATGTTTATGCACTCAACACCTCTCCCTACCACATACTTTGGATGTCTTTCCAAGTAAATGTGAAGTTCAGATGTCAATGTGCAGAGAGGAGTCATCCCCATACTGAGAAAGGAATGAAATGCTACTGGAAATATCCTCTGGTCCATAGTGTCTGCCACTGAGGATCAGCTGAAGAAGTATTTCTTTTGGTGCTAATGGCAGGTTCAGCAGTTCCGGATTCCTTGCCACATAAAGATGATCTTTTTAGCTAGGCTCTTTTTAAATGCAAATCACTGACATCTTGGTTTGTTTTTAAATACAAACCACTGATGTTTTTGTCTTGTTTTTATTCTAGATGCAAAAAAAAACATTGTGTGTGGTTATTGGCATAACTGAGGAGGACAAATGTACTCAGGTCAGGATTACTGCTAAAGAACTGCTCTTCTGATTGCATTTAATTTTTCTTTAAACTGAATTCACAAAGCTGTGACTGATCTCTGAGATAGGATTCTGAACATCTCTCAAAATGTATCCCTATTTGCTTTTAAAAGACATTTGGCCTTTCACTTAAAGAGAAAAAGTTACATTACTTGTTGCACATCATGAGGCTGTGAAGTTACTTGTACAGAATTCTGGAACTGAAAACATGACTATGACCTTCTATCATAACCCTGCCACTGCTGTCACACATTCATTACCATTTCTATCCATAGAATATACGAGGTCATGTGTGTTTAAATAAGTTGTAAGAAATTGTTTTCCTGGACTGATTGCAAGCAAATGATGGAAATTAATTTTCTATAAAATAAATAATCTGGATTTATTCTTGCAAATAGGCTGTTGTCATTCAGGTTTACATAGAAAATGATATCATAACTGATTATCATAAATCAGGGAGTTTTGATGGGAATTCTAATTAGGAGTATCTTAGAACTTGCCTAGATGATTTACTGAACTTATGACTGATACTTCTAATACATTTTAATGCATATTTAACACACCTGTCAAAGCATATTTAAATGCACAATGCCTTCAGGTAACACCTTGGGCATTTTCCTAAATAATTTACGAATTTTCTGAGATCTCACTGAGAGCTTTTTAAGAGCATTTAACAGCTCTTAGGTATCAAGCTTTCCTTATGTACCATTGTCACTTTTTACTGCGTAGCAGTCCCTGAACAAATACAAAATAACATCTGCAGTCCTCATTCTCTATCACGCTGACATAAAAGGACACACAGAATTAGCCTCTGTGGAATATCTGCAGTGCAGAACATCTTTTTAGTGAGCCTAGCACTCTATATCAACCTCTTATGCAAGACCTATCAAAAAACTGCCGCAGGTAGAAAAGGAAGTAATGTTTCAGACCTCACAAGAAGGTCTAATTTAATGGCAGGCCTGTCATAAGGCGGATCAAGAAAGGGAAAAACTTGATATTTTCCCAATATTTACAGAATTTGGTGAGCATAAAAGCAAACCTAAACTCATACTCATCTAGAGCACTGGCTTCATCTTTAAGTCAGAGCTCAAGCTCTGTTCTTCCAGGTCACTCTGGAGAAACGTTATATGCCTCTCCAACTTGAAATTTTAGAACAAAAAGATATCTTGACAGAATACCAGCAGTAACAGGCTCTTCCTTTCTTTCAGGATCAACAAAGATATCCAGATTTCAGAATGACTGACTGTCTTAGAAAGCCATCTTGCACTATTATATTCTTTCAAATAGTACTAATCTCAAGCATCAACTCACCATTCCTGACAGTTTTTACTTTTAACAGTATTAACGTGTCTTTCAGGTGTTTCTTCAGAGATTATAACAAAAATTCAAAAAGAATTCAGAAACATTCATTTTGAACAAAGTTGACTGCAGGAAAAAAACATTTTCAGCATCCTAACTGAAGTGATGTTCGAAAAATAATTTTTCCAGCTTACAGACATGTTGTCATTGTCATAAATGAGGCAAAAAACTCTCAAATACCTGCTTATCCTGTAGGTCTGAAGAGAGTTCATAGCTCTCAGAAAGTGATCTTGACCTTTTAATAGCTTCTTCCTCTGCTTGTTTTCGCAGTATTGACGTTGAGTGCTGAAGTTTTGGCCTCCGAGTTCTTTGTTGTCCAGGGGAGACAGAATACAGCCCGTAAGCTGAATGATCGTAATGGTCCGGACTTATAGCTGAACTGTGTGTTATAGGTCCTTGATGGTAAGCAGATGGGCTGTCCAAAGATGTGCCAGTTTCACTACTTGGAGCTTCACCCTCAACACTAGAGAGACAATAAGAAGACAGGAAAATCCTCTGGTGAGTATTTGTACCAAAATCCTCACTAACAAATAGCACAGTTTTGCCTAGCATAATTCTGCAGCCATCCAGCACATTTAGTTCAAATTCAGACGCAGATATTATAAGGCAAAATAGACATTATGTTAAATATAACAGTTTCCACTGAAATCTAAACAAGCTCTATTTTTATTGTGGAGGTCACCTTTAGAAGGTGAGTCATGCAGGAGAATGGAGATTTCAAGCATTATTTAACTTTATAGAGTAATTATCAGTAGCATCCAAAGTAACTTAGCAATTGTAATGCAAATGAAAACTTCATTTCTTAGAAGATTTTGTTGTGATCTTTTCCAAACTATTCTACTTCAAAATGACAGATTCTTATTTTTATCTCTTTCCTTGCTTTGACAAATAAAACCAATACTTTCTTACTGATACTTTCTGAATTAAAGGATTACTTTCACTTTACTCAAAGGAGATTTGACAGGATCTTGTGTGCTATAATGTTCCTCAAAACTAAAGTTGGGAAAAATATCTCCAGAAGAAATTTCATTTATTTCTCTGCTAGTGAAAGATTGCTCCCATGATACACTTTTGGCATGCTTTCTATTAAAGTATCCCAAGGGATGGTGTTCTGAGATAATAGAAGTAAAATATTTTCAGGTAAGGAAGACAAAATAGGAGCTATAAAACGCTTTGTTTTCACATGAATGCTGTCACTGCTATGAGATAATCAAAAACCAAAACCAAAACAAAACACCTCTGCATTAAACATTTGCACAAAAGGAAACGTTTTAAAACTGAATCCTAGTCAGCTTTATGCTGATGCAGTGATGACTTTTTAATGGTAATTTTTTTTTTTTGTTTGATATTTATATTAGGACATTTGCACATTACAATAGCACGTGTACTTCCTCTCTTTCACAGTATCTGTTTTTCCCATTTCACATAGATATTTACTATTTGCCTCATACAATGTACAGAGAGTACTGATAGAAAATGAAATTCTATTTACTATTGCTTTTTAATCAGAGTCCCCGTAAGCGCTCCTCACACACACACAGACACGAGCACTTGCAGCACTTCCCCTACCTTTCGTTTTAGGAACAGGGAGATCCAAACTCTAAAGGAATACAGTTCCATGTGCTCCCCCTGTATGTTCTGGTTCATATAGTGCTTTCATTCACACATACGTGAACATCAAACATAAAGCCCTTCTGTTGTCTCTTGGAAATGAAATGCTGTGATCCTCGCTACACACACATACCACAGCAGTGCCTGCCACAGTTCAAAGTACGGAGCGACTTCTGAAAGAACATTCTCCACCGGACTGCAGTGCCAGAAGAGATCAAGGTTAACACTGTCAAAACTCCCCTAGCTTGAACACTGTGTACTTTCTAAAGTGCAGGGAAAAACAAGTCCCTCAGAAGTCTCAAAATGTTTCTATAAACACGTAGAACTGAAGTTTCTCTTTCTTTGCAAATCCTCTTCCTTCGCCCATCAAAATATGACTCTATCCAAAAGGTATTTGCAAATATACTTTACCCAAGCTGGAAATATTTGCAGTCTACACACATCACTTTTTCCAAAAAGGAAGCTGACAGGAAACTAAATCCCCTTCCCTCAATGACACAGATGGCTTTCAACTTAAAAATGATAAATGATCCGGAGTTTTGCTAGTGACATTGAAACTGTGTAACCGCCCACTAACAGCAACAAGTTATTCTCCCTAACGCAGCCTTTAAGTACATTTATATACTCTAAAACTCTTCACATTCTCTCTTTAAATACTACAACACAATTCTCTGTTCTGCTGAGCTAAGAGACTATCAGAGGCTCCTAATTTAAATCTTATTTGTAAGTACTTTTCATACACATACAGTAAATTTCTTTAATGACCCAGTCAAAATAAACAAGAATTCAAGAATCATCACTATTTCCCTCTTAGGTTCCACTGCATTTTTGCTTTTCTCTTCCCTTAATTCTTAACTATTTACAAACCCTTCCACACCAATAACCATCTCATGTTGACATCTTAATAACAATATCCCCAACGGATCACTTAATCTTTTCTCGACAGAAACATTACTGCCCTGCTAGGAAGGAATTGGAAGCAGATCTACCCAGGGTTCCAACCAAAGCTTGAGGTTTCTTCTTTACTTGCAGTTTTTCTTTCGTACCTTTTCCCAACTCAAACATGAGCCCTGAATGAGACGGAACGCTTGATCTCACTTTGCTCACAGGCCTAATTCCCTGCCATCACACGTCAGGCCTCTGAAGCAGGAAAGTAATTACCTTTTGCAACGTGCAGCTTCCTGCACAACAGCACGACAGCCTTTAAAGCAACAGAGCACAAACAGCTATGACTGCGTATTTGAAAGCTTTCTCCCATTCATTTCTTTCTGTTAATTGAACAGGAGCTGAGGCTTCACACGAATTATTTCATATAGATGAAAATTCCACTGACAAAAGCATTTTGATTTCTTCTTATTACTACTTTACATACGTTTGGAAGTGAAAAATATTTCAATATACACAACTGTATGAAGTTTTAATGACAACAAAAATGATTGCTCTGCTAAGGAGGAATCGCACACGGAGCATTGTGCAGGAGTGCACAATTGAGAACGGTCCTGTCCACGTCCATTCTGAAAAGCTGTGTGCTCAGAATGGTACCTTTGCTTCAGCCAGCCTCTGCAGGGTTAGAAGGTTCTTTCAGCTACCCTCTCACTAAAAATGCCAACAGATAAAAACCTCAGAGGCTCTGTTCCACGCTTGCAGCAACAGCTAGCAGAAGTCCTCTATGACAACAGGAATAGATGGGCACTTTGGGCATCACTTCCCTCAGCATTCAGCTTGCACATGCTTTCTTGTATAGGTAAGAAATTAAGTACCTTGAGTGCTCTGCAAAAACAGACAACACTACCTAGTCCCAGGCAAAATGAGAAAGAAATTCCTAACTGAGGCCTCTGATATCTGCTACCTACCCACGTCAAGAAGAATTACTGCCAATTCCAGGACATAAACTCAGAGATGAGGTTGGTTTATCTCCCTGCAATTTACCAGAGCATATTACTTGGGAAAAGAGCACTGCAGCAAGCATTCCAATTCAGGAGAAGGCAGAACAGTTGAGACATGAACCTTTCATTTCTAGAACTTTATCTCTAGTATCGCACTCCTGCCTCAGGAGTAAATAGAGATTCATAATCTGCCAAGACACAAAACGAGAACAGTTGCTTGCCAGTATTTTACCGAGGAGCAGAGAATGGAGCAGCTTAACAGCACTACATAGAGAACGGAAATTAAACATCTAAAAATATTTAGTACTATTAACGTGGTTTTGCACGAATAGAACTTTAGAATAGAGCCATGGAAAATCTTTGCTTCTTTGAATATCTAAAATACTTTTCTGAAAGAGTGGGCAGCATTGACTGAATCAGCATTTTATCAAAAGGAGTCAAAAGCTTCTTCATGCACAACCTCAGCTTGCACTGCTATTAAGAAACACACTGTATCAAGGATCAAATGAGAAGATGAAAAGCTCAGAGAAAAATGAAAAACTAGAGAACAGGACTTTTGACACGGCAGCGGGTGTTTGAAACTACTGGCAAAAAAATCAGACGAACTGCGCTTCTTCCAACTAATACGAGCCAGTGTAATGCCAAAGATAGATAGACTGGGGCATTTTCTTCTCTTTTGTGTGTTTGGCTCTAGAGTTCCTGCAGAAGCTAAGCGATGCACTCTGCAAACATTTTTTAAATTACAATACATCAACCAAAGTGACATTTGTGCACAGGAGCAGGACCTGCTCTTTCCATCAGCAGGGCAGCGAGCTCAGGGTCAATCCGCAGTGCAGCTAACCCTGCGTTCGCCCACCATGTGCACTGGGCTCAACAGCAGCAGAAACAGAGTCCACTGCTCTCTCAGAACGAAAGGCACAACAAGGTGCAGGCAGTGGCTGCCAAGGAGCTGCTTTTCTAACTCATTTGCCTAGATGTCAATCTGAATAGCACGGTGCATAGCTGTATCTTTGGACTCAGGTAAGCATACAATAGATCCAAGCTGACAAAATACAAAGCACAGGCTGCTGCTAACTAGAACAAGGTCTGTTGGATTTTTTTTCCTTTTTATACCTTTGCTTCCCACCATAGAGGTGACAGGCTCATCTCTGGAATTACATAATAAGAAAAAGCTCTGTCGTCCTCCTTCCCTCTGTCCATAGCTGAATGCAGTGACGTGCTTAACCACAAGGGAGGCTAACTGTTCCTCTCTGGGCACTCTAGTCACATGAACCTGGCACATCTTTTCTTCCCTGTATCTCATTTTACATCAGAATCTCATCATTCACATCAGAAATTAGTACTTGTGATCACACGGGCTTTAATTAGTTGATGAGTACACTAAATGCATTACCATCTTTTATAATCACATATTAATTGGGATTTTTTAATATCTACTACGTTCTTGGGTGGGGTTGTTTCCACTTCTCAAAGACCTGTGGGGCTCTTATGTTCAGAACTTCCTCTTCCTTCAAACCTTATCAACTACAGTCTTAGCAAAAGCAATTATAACCTCAATTAAAAAAACTGAAAAATAAGAAAGCTTCAACATTTGAGCTTAAAATAGAAACTGGAAAGAGTTCCAAAGACCTGAGTTTCAGTGAAGAGCAAACTCCAGGCTTTTCCATAAGCACAGATTTGCTCACTGCACTTACAATAATGGCAAAACAATTGGTTTGGATGACAGAGGATAACCAGAAAAAGTAGAAATTCACTTTCTGAGGCCCGCTATGCTATCTTTAAAACTGCACAATGTGAATGAACGAGCTCACTAATAGCAGACGCAAGGAACCATTTAGTATTCCCATTTGCCCCAGAAATCTCACAGTCTGCAACTCCCAAACTGTCCCAGAGCACTTACAGAACTGCAACACAAAGATACTGTGAATTTATGCCTACAGAAAACTTCCAAATGCTGAAGCCAATACATTGTAGCCTTTGTTTGGAACCAAAAGCAACAAGGAAATTCAACATGCTTCCAAGTAATGTAAGTGCCAAACCAAAACTGCATGCAGTATTTTAAAATAGAACTAAAAAGCCCTATGAGTAAATATTTTAAAAGTGACTTTACCAATGAACATCCTCTGAAATCACTAGTAATTTTCATCATTCATTTACAATGGGCTTTCAACAGCGCAATATAAAGACACGAAATTGAAAACAGGCCCCCACAACTGGATGGTACATTCACAGGAACCAATTTGTGTTACACCCATTTGTAAAAAAAAGTTAGTTTGGACATAAAAATTAACAGGAGAGTATAATGCCTTTGTGCTGTTACAGCTTAGATTTTTCCCGTAGTATTTTAGTACTCTGTAGTATTTTATATTACTAAAAGAATAAATACTAATTCAAAGGTACACACAATAAATCAATTTCTGTCTGACTTCTGGAATTCATACAAATACTATGAATACTCCTAAAATCACTGCCAACTTCTCACCCTGGGCAGCCCCACAGCATAAAGCCTGCACTCAGCCTCACTTTGCTCTTTAGGAAGCGGATGATTTCTAAAGCATGGCTGCTGTAGAGTATGGCAGGCCAGAAATGGCAATCAGCAATCCAGGCAGCCTGCGTAACCTGACTGAGCTTAATGGAGTATTTGTACATTTATTTGTTGCGATGGTGGAGCTTTTGCATGGTAGTTTTTCATGAAATTCTTCAATCAAATTTGTCCTTTCTCTAACTTGCTTGCTCCCTGAATCCATCTCATCGTATCTACACAGAATAATTCTGCAAGATATTTTCTTTTTTTTTTTTTTTTTCCTTTCTTCTGATCCAAACAATGACTGTCCTGAAATTTTACCAAGGTGGCTACAATTGAAGTATTGAAGTACCTAGGGACTCAAACATGCTATCCATGGGATGGATTTAAATGCAAAACAAAAAGACCACAGACATGAAAAGTTCATTTCATAAATACAACGCCCAGTGAATCTCCTATTCCATTCTAAAACACATGTCCTATATAAATAGGCCCAATGCTCAGGAAGAAAGAAGTGCTTACACATCTGTTTTACACCAACTATCTCTTTTAAAACTTGGAGGTTAAAAAGTCAAACTTGGATCATAACTCCTAATTATAAATACCCACTTGAAACCGATCCAAATTCTCTACCTTGCTCAAAGAATGCAGACCAAAAGTTGCCTGTGGAACTGCGTAACAGAGAGCAGCTCAATGGCAGCTGCTAGAGCAGCTGGTCTGACCACACATTTCCATCATGAATGCTGAAAAAAACCCTTGCGTTTAAATGGCAACAACGTTTAGGTCAAACCCAGGCATTCCACATACAAACAAATCTGTATGGTAGTTAATTTCTTGCATAAAACTTCGTCTTTACAACAAAGACCTAATTTAAAACTGCAATGAGAAACAAAACACAGCACACAAACTATGACTCTCCGTAGGCAACCCAATCTGAGTACAATGATTCATTTGACACAAGGGTGCACCCCACTGCTTCAAAGCTGGCTTGCATTTCTGTACCTGTGGTGCTTTCCACTATCAACTCAGAGGTGTACTTAATTAAGGCTCTGATGTATGCATTGCATTATCCCAAATTACTCTTTGCAAAAAGTCCTGAATGTAACCTCTTAAAATGCACAACTAGCCATATGTAGTTCACACAAGCTAGTTTTATAAGATTTTTCTTTTCTTCCCTCTTCCACAATCCAATATTCCCCAATGGGGTGAGAACATTTGAACAGAAGTATATTATTAGTACAATTTGGAACAGATGAGAATCTAGTTCTTCCCATTTCTGTTTTGTACTCCTCTAGTACACAAAAGTCAATTTTATGAAGAACTTACCCAAATCCCTAAATCCAATAAATGCAATAACATTAACAAACCAATCTACCTTCAAACATACACTGTCAAAAGTTCAAAGCCATTATGATGGACAGCAGTATTCACAGGCATTGACAAAAGCTTTGATCCAGGAAAGAAATATCGACCAACTTGTTTTACTTAGAATGCACTCTCACCAATTCAGCTGTTTTTGTTAAAAACAAATGAAACCTTTGAATGTACATCAAAGTAATGTCCCAGGTAATTCATCTTACTGAAGTTATATATCATTGCAAGAAAAATCCAGACAAAATTTGCATGTTCTCAGAAGCGAACACTAACAACTAATAAGCCAACCACTTTGCTCTGTAACGTTCTGTGTAACAGACTGCCAACAGCAGCCAGTTAAAACACAGTTTGAGGACCATTGACAGCCTGACCAGATCCGCAGACAAAACACCACTATGTGCCTTGCAAACTTCCATTTGCTTTCCAGTCCAAGCCCTGGATTCAAACTTAGAGAAATCCCCACCATCTGTTCGCTTGGACACTACTGAACTTTAATTCCCACTGAATAAACTCACGAAAGGCATTTAAAAAACAATGTTTATTTTTAAGGCTCTCTGACCCACAACCTTACGTGCCGCTAACAACAGCAGAGAGCAGGGGAAGATGACAGATCACGTTCTCTTCTCTGGAGCAGAAATTAGGAATTAATGCACTCTTTCTTCTGAAGCAGAGATGCACACAAGCAAGTTCAAAAGAGAACCAAACAGAAATCTACCCTACGTTATTTAAGGGAACAACCTTTATAATAGATTTAAGAAGAATGTTTATTTGAGAAGAGCTTACTTGAGATTATCTTCAGCTTCCAAGGAGGAGAAGGAAGGTTAAATGCCTCACGTATCACCTTTGTCTATGTCAGTCAGGGCAGTGCGTTGCCTAGCAGACAAGTTTCTGCTACATAAGGGTTAAAATCAACAAAAAAGCAACCCTCCCACAGCACCCATTCAATGCCTGATGAAGCTTCTCTGCTAAAAGCAAAGCTGTGCTTTATTTTCATTATTTAGCAGCTGGAAAGTAACAAAAGAGACTGGCAGCATCAACAGAACTTAAGCACAGCTTGCTTACAGAAGTTACCTTTTATCTCAGGTAAAGAAAGTACATCATTCTCTGCCTACCTGCGATAACCATCACCTGACATACGCTCATTTAGCAGTGACCATATTCTGTACTTCAAACTGTTTTTATAAAGTAGACAAAATAACATTGAAATAAGGCTACAGAACAAAGTGAGGCTTGTGGCTAGAAGAGTTCTCAAAATGATCAGCCCAATTTTTAGAGGTTTGTTTTTAAGGTCAGCTCCTCTCTGCATGCCAACGTAAAACGCTCATATCAGAACATTCTTCAGAAGGATGTTTACCTTTTTAAGTGAACTAGAGCTAAATTTCTCAAGTTTAACTGCACCACCCCACATTAACAGCATCTGTGAAGGTCTCTACTACCATTACAGACTGTGCCCTGTTCCTCTTAAGTGAACTCATACAATCAGAAGTGTTATAAATCTGTACAACTCCTCAGTGCAAGTATATAACCTCAACTATTAATTATCTGTTCAGATATAACATTCAGCACCTCGAATCCTCTTATTTACCAGACGTATGCTACATATGACATGTATTTAAGATTGCGAGATATTAAAACATTCTACCATTTATAACATCATGACATGACCTTTATTCAATGCTAATTTTAAATAGGAAGATTTAGTTTCTGCATCTGAGAAAAAAAAATTCATTTGCATGCACAGCTGAAGCAGCATTTGATATAATGCAAAAATCCTTGGCATCGTATCCCAGCTATCGTCGTATTTCACCTCTGCTGTGGCTTCAGCTGTTGTGTCAAGGCAGCCAGAGGTGATGCTGAGTGACACTGCTGAGAAATCATCTTGTGGGCAATGAAGTTCTGTAAGAAACTATCTACTAGTTTGCTCTGCCCGTTCAGGTCTTGGTGGATAACAATATACTTTCACCTCTTATGGACTGTGTTTATCATATGCGTGAATTAGTTTCAACAGCCTTAAGGAAATCCTGTTCTCACAGTAATAAAAAGTTTCAGGCATTTAGATTTCATACCTGGAACAAAATCATATCATTTTAGATCTAACGTATTTGATTAAGTCTATTATTTGACCAATTTTCAAGTTTTATCCCTTTCCTAGTTGAAATGATTACAAATAAAGTATAGTATACACAATTTTCAGTGGTTGTTTGACTTCTTTGAGCACCAGATAGACCTGATGAGTTGCAAGAGCAATGCAGTTACAAAAGCCAATCCAAATCCAAAATCAGTATGGATTGCTAACAGCCAGATCAGAAAAGAAAAAAGAACCTTTCACAATCTGAATCTAATACACAAAATAGAAGTCTGCGTAGTCACTTACTGGAAGAGAACCACTGCAAACCAGTCTTTAATCATAGGCTCATAAGTGTGAGATTTTTATCCTGTGCAACACACCCTAGTTTAAATTAAGGCATACAAAACTTAATGTTCAGGAAAACAAAACGGTAAGAGATCTTTTGTTTGAGGCACAGAGATTAGCAGAAAATAAACTGTTTTAGGTATTACTTAGATTCAAGGCAATGTGTCCAAGACAGAAGGTACTTGCAGACACACTCAGACACAGAGTCGTACTACGTGTGGATCTTAACTCTGAGGACAAATGAGACATCAGAAGATTACCTACAGTCAGTCCCTAATCAGTTGAAAAGCTAACATGCTTTTTCTCATTCACAAACTTCCTTCCTTTTACATTTCCTCTCCATTATGCTGAGCTCATACATCTTACAGTTTGTTTTCTGTTAGCAAGGAATTAAATGTAGGCTTTCAGTAGGACTTCTGACCCATATCACTGATCACAGTTAACACGGGTCTTGGGAACCTATTGGTGCTATTTCAAAGCTTTCTATAAGAACGTTGTGCTACAAAGCCTACCCACTGTTATATTTTAAAATCTTCTTTGTGTTCTATTTGTTATCTTGAATCAATACTGAAATACAGAGGAGCTGTACACACACAGCACTGGAGTGGAGCTGCCTGGCCACAAGGCAGCGAGCAGCAGCTTTGTTCAGATGCAGCACACTCACACCCACAGCAGCTCTGCAGCTCAGACTTCTGGGAGCATCAGGAATCCACACTGCCTTCTGCTGATACGATGTGCCTTAGCTGGGCATGTAAGGCTGCTCAACCACAAAAGAATGTAAGGTCTGAAGCACAGAATCTGGATTATTCTTAGAATTTACAGTCTATTTTCCATGACTTAATCCACAGATCTTTCCTCAACAGAAAATGGTCTTTAGGATGAGGGCAGAAGCCCAGTTCCTGAAAACAAGGTCACCTTTTGGTGAATCAAAAGTCAAATGTTTACAACAAGTTATCTGCCAAAACAGATTTAGAAAATGTCAAGACCGTCAGAATAGATCTCGTGCAACATGTTGAACTATGGCAGCCCAGGAAAAAATCTACTACTGTTCTTGCAGGCTGACTGAGATGTTTTTGATTCAGTTAAGTTTTAAGAATGAAAGAATCCAAAACTGCAAGTTTGTTACCATTTGAGCCAACCTCCAATAAATACTGGGCAACCCTCTCTCTGTCTCACAGGCACTGCCCACTGGCACTAACAGGAATCCTCACTACAAAGTCCCACCCTCCCCATCTTGAAGCATTAGAACCAGCTCCTTCTTGAAAGCAGTCTAATCAATACTTCACAGCACCGATTATCTCCTAAACAATTTTCACAAAATAAAGAATATATGAACAGCAATAACGAACTGCCTTTTGAGAATCTAACAACAGCTGAGAACATTATCTAACGTTCAACACCCTGTGAAACGTCGTTAACTTCAAAGCATGTGAATCACCCCAGACACCTCTATAATGGAAACAAAGCAGCTGTTTACCCACACATTACAATAAAGCAGAACCACGCAAGAACAATAAAGATAATTTTTATTCCCAGTTGAGAGCGCAGAGAGAAAAGCTATAATTAAATAGAAACACAACCAGAAAGTTCATGCAGGCCTGCCCTGTCAGAACTGTTAGAGCTCTCAGAACAGCAGCTGGATCAGGAACGCTGCTGTCCACCTCGTTTGAATGATGACTTCCTCAACACAACCTCCCAAAAGCAGAGGGGAAACACTCACTTTGGTGTTACCTTTAAAGGCTGGGGTGCTTCCAACTCAACGGCCCGTTCCTCCCTAAAGATTTGTCCACAGAGTTCTGTGCAAGTGCTGACACAGTCTGCCGTCTCGACTCATGGAGCTGACAGGATCACAGCTATGATCGTTACGGCTGTAGGCTACACTACAAAGAACAGGCTAAATTCAAGTTACGTGCAGCCCAACATACAGATGTCCGAGCTTCAGCACTTATGGCCGCTGCTCTATTTAACTCTCCACGTGGTCTGAGATCAAGTCTGGTCTGAAGGTTGGGAGTGAAAAATAAATGAAGGTAAAACTGTGAGCTTTGTGTAGTACAGATGTAGGAATAGCAGCAAATACAGCCTGTGACAAATATACATTGGGTTTGTATCCACGCCAGGTCATAAGGATGGCCTGAGGGATCACATACACGTATCAACAAACAGAAGGAAGTTTTCTTTTTCTCAGCTCTTACCGCAGCGTTTCAACTCCTGACACATCCATCCTCGTTAATCTGTAAGATCTCCAAGGGGAAACTGAATTTTTTTGGACCAAAGAACAGAGACCCTCAAAACAGGATTGACAGACTTTCGATTCTTTGCCTGTGTCCCTCCCCTGTATGCAGTCACTACATGAACGGAAACCAAGTCAGAAATGTTGCATTTTGTTTCTGTTTGCACAACATAAAGCAAGAGGGAATTGAGTCCTTTGTTTTTAAGCACAAGTTCAACTCAAATGACACTGAACTACTGAAAGAATCTGATTACCAGATACACTACATCAATTTCCTGAATTAAAGGCTCCCAGAGCCATCATTTCAATATTCCTCTTCTCCCACAAAGATAAAATAATTTGATTTTTTTCATGCCAAAACTTTGCTTTTTTTTTTACTTTGTTTTTATTAATTGCAATTTAAAATATTATAATTTAAGATTATTCACGATAATTTTATGAAAATGCCTTTGTCTAGGGTAAAGAAGGAAAAGAAGATTTATTTAGCTAAATTTGCAGCCCTCTTTAACGTAATACTGGGGCTTTGTGCTACAGTGGATTAAAGCAGCATCTGTTCTTCTCTGGAAACCTGGAGTCAAATCACAGCAGCGCAGCACACTTGCAATCTCTGTCTGTACCCTAATTACAATTGTCCTTACCCAAAAGAAAATTCAATTCCTGCACGATGCAAGAAGGTCTGTATTTATGTAACTAAAATGCTTTTGGTTACTAAGTGTTACCAAAAGCCCACGGTTGGTATTTTCTAGAAAATAAAGATGCATAAATTAAACAAAGTCCATATTTACATAAATATTGGTGTAAAATAGCAACATACAAGATGCTAAAAAAATGAACTGAAGAGGCTTGATTCTGTTCTTGCAATGCAACAGTATTGTTAGACATCAGAAAAACAGAAGTGAAATAGGGAATGCGAATTTGGCTTGCGCCTGTACTCTGCTTAAATATAAATGAAAGCTAAACAAAGCACTTACCAAAAACTGCACTAACACGCCTCCCCTCACACCCTGCTCATACACTCGAGTGTTCTGCTGATCAGACAATATGCAGGCTAAGGGCACATCCTCATACATTTAATGTAACAACTAGGGCAATCGGGGCTCCATCTTGAGGACAGTTTCCGAGACCTCCTGCAGTTCTGTTATTAAATAAACATAAAAAGCTACAATTGATTGACAGCTACTGTGATTAAAATATGCCCAGCTCTGAAATTAACGATAAAATTCCAATTGATTCTGATAAAAAAAATAACCTCATGAATGTTGAAACATTAAGAAAGTTGCATCCTTACTGAATCCTTCCTGAATGGTAACGAACCCTTGTAATGAAGAGGCACAGCCCAGTTATTCTACATCCACATATCGCGATGCTCAAAGCAACTAACTTATTTTTCTCATCATATTCTGCTGCTCCATACTTTTTTGAACACAAGAATAGCTACTGTGTAGCTTGAACCATTCCTCTGCATCTGTCAGAACTGATCTGGGCATAAACTGGGAGCTGTGTGGGTTCACAACAAAAGGCACATCAGTCTGAATCCTATGGAAGTGTGGTGGATAAACTCAAGGATAGCTCTATGACATTAATAATTCCAAAATACAGACACCCTGAGAGCAGGCTAAATACTGTGTTACTCACTGAGAGAAGCACAGCTGAAGCTATCAAGTTAGGGTAATACAGTGCCTTGAATACCAAGTGGAACACCACACGCTATACTCGTTTCACTAGTAAAGCAGCAACTCACTTCTAGCACACATTTCCCAGTGGTCTGCTAGATGCCTGATGTCCACATTGGAGGGGTGTTAAAATCAAGAAGCACAGGTGAAATAAGCGAGGAAATATTAAATGCCACAGCCAGAACACTGCTGGCTTGGGTGCAGGATGACACCCTGCAGCCACCAATGGCGAGCCTTTGTCATCCACAGCTACTACTTCTTGCTGTTCAGGGCAAATGGAGTTTTCGAGGATAAATAATTAAGCATTCAAAATCAACTATGTAATTACAGTATCTCCCTCTCTGTTCAGAAAGTTTGATCCCTGAATTGCCATCTTTATACCCAGAAGAAAACACAATCAATATAAAGAAAAACTCCGTCTTGAAGTTGTTGTTGCACCTGAAATCCTAGCAGCTAAGCTCCAGATTCCCATAGGTATGAAACAATTCCAACCTGGAAGTTGATGGAAGACTATTCTCACGATGCTAAATACTTGGAGGAATGCTTTCTACAGCCATACAAACATGAACATATTTCTCTTCAGCAAATTTTAATTCTGCAATTTTGCAACACAGTCACAAGGTGAGAAGCAATACGTAAGGCCGTCCAATTCTTCCTTGAGAAGAAACCACGTCCCATGTCTCAAAAGAAGCACCCTGCCCAGTGCCAGCAAACACACCTCCTCCAGCAAGGAGCCAGAGCTCACTGCCTGGGCTCCTAGCAACCTACCCATACACACTGCTAAGCAGAGCAACAAACCAGTTACTGTTCTGCTTGGTATGTGTGTGTAAAACCAAACACTTTGAGCTTCCTTACCTGTACTCGAAGTATTGAATTACGAGTATTTAAAGGATAGAAATTGCAAATTGGTTTTAAGTGTGTCAGGAGAGCACCTGAAGGGGTGAAGAAAAACTAAAAGCAATTGATATAGTGAGTGCTCTAACTTTCCCTGGTTAGTTCCATTTCACGTATTAAAATTGGTATCTTTGACTATATCTAATTAGTTGAAATGGGGGGGGGGGAAGATGCTAGCTGACTTCCCACATGAAACCTCAACACGGACTAGGCCATCTATTTAACTAACAACAATATTAGCAAACTGAAAAAAGACAGTAGAATACTATGTGGCACTACCCCCTAATAGCTGCAATTTCAGAACTAGAACAGGAGAACACAACAACAAAGCAAACCTGATACAAAAGTAGATGCAAAATGAGAAATGGGTCGTTCTACTCAGCAGGGCTTGAGTTCCCCGAAAGCACTACAGAGATATCATGAATTCTGATAATACGTGGGTATCTGTCACAAGAACAGAAACAGTTAAACACAACCACCCAAACTAAGTGCTCAGCAATTCCGCTTTCAACACATCAGGCAGAATAATCAAGTTTAACTGAAAGGAAGTGCCTATATAGCAATGTGCAAACATAGGAAAAAAAAACACTGAAACAATGACTGAGTGGCAAAATATCACTGTGTGAATACGGGCAATGTGTAACTGAGGGAACGTTTAGGAATTCTGTTATGAGCGAGCCATGCAAATAGAATGTGCTTTATGCAAATATTGCCAACTGCACAGAGGAAGCTTACCAGCTCAACTTTATTGTGTTCCTTAAGGATAAAAACAGACTCAAATGCATGACTTTAAACTGTATTATCAAACATCTTTCTTCCCCCCAAAAGCCCTTTTCCTTTCTTTTACAGGACGGACACTGTAGAAAGTCACAAGCAGTTACACCGAATCTGGTCACTTCCTCCTCTGTGTTTCTCCGCACAAGCACACACCCCATTTAAGACACGGCCTATCTCTCCTTCAGTTGTGGATCTCCGTAACAGTCCATCAGTCATCAAGTTCATTTCTTGGGATCCTACAACATCCCGAGTCGGAAGCGACCCACGAGGATCACCGCGTCCAACTCCCGGCTCAGCGCAGACCACCCAAAACCCAGACGGACGTCTGAGCGCGGCGTCCAGACGCCGATTCGTACTTAGTTTTGTAGTTTTGACACGTTACTCGGTGAGCAGCAGCAATACGAAGAGGCGCGCGTTAACGCGACGAGCCCCGACTCCAATCGCTCGCCCTGCCCTCAGCGCAGCCCTTCGAGCCCCGCGCCCGGCCCGCACGGCTATGGGTCCCGGCGCAGCTCGACAGCACGAGGTGACAGCCGCGCGACGACTCGGACCGAGCGCAGTTAGCGGCCAGAAGCGCGCCCAGCCGGCGGCACGCAGCGAGACGCGGCTCTGAAAGCTGCGGGCAGCTCCGCGCCGAGCGGCGTTCGGACGGCTGCGGGCAGAGCGATGCCTCTGCGCCGCACCGACCCGGAGCCGGCCCGCTTCCCCCGTTCCAAGGAGGAGGAGGAGGCCGGGCGGCGAGCGGAGCCCTTTGTGTGACGGGACGGCGCTCCGCCGAGCGCGGCCCCGCCGCGCGGCTTACCAGCTGTCGAGCTCCAGCTCCAGCAGCGACTGGGTCCTCTCGGAGCTGCAGTGCAGGCACCACATGGCCGGGCCGGAGTCTCGGGCGCGCAGCTCCGCGCTGCCACCATAGCCGCCCCTCGGCGCCCCGCCCTCGCCCGCTCCCCTCGGCAGCCGCTCGCGGGGCGGGCGGGAAAGGCGCGCGGCGGGAGGGGGAATGGCGCGCTCCCGACGCGGCTCGCGCTCCCGAAGCGGCTCGCGCCCCCCCCGGCATCCCGCGCGCACGCGCTGAGGGCGGTCGCCCGGGGAACGCGGGCCGCCTCGGGGCCGCCGGGCGCTGCCGGGCCGCGAGAGCGACAGCGGTGCCCGCCGCAGCCGGCCCAGAGCCCGGCGGCACGCAGGTGCCTGGCGGCAGCCCGGGAGGGGTTTTACCGAGCTCTGCGCGGGCATAATTAAAGCGTGGAGACTTAATTACACACAGCGGTGCTCCGCGCGGCCTGCCCTCCGCTTCAGGAGGAGATCGGGGCCCTCCTCAGGAGCTCCTGCACCGGGCACAGCGGGCTTTGCCAATGGCTGCCTTCCGAGCAAAGCAGTTTCCTGACATCCAGATTATTACTATTTTTTTTTTCAGCGTCAAGCTGTTCCCATGTGCCTCAGTTCCCTCTCCCTCCGTCTGCTAAAAAATCCTGAAAGTTCCTTTGAAATTATTTAAAGTCCGAGGTGAGAGCGTGTGCAGGACTGAGGAGCGCGGAGGCCTGGCCCAGCTGTGCCTGCGCCCAGCCCAAGTTGCATCCCTGGAAAGCACAGCGCTCAATAGCAAAGCTAAAAATATTTCCGATCTGCCACAATAAGAGCGTAAAATAGGAGTGCAGCCTGTTTAAAACCCTAGCTCAAGGCAACGGCAGCAGCTGTGCTGGTGGCACGTATCCCACCCATTTATTCTGAGGCACGCAAGGAAACGGAGCGGTGTCGTCAACTTCACAGACATTCAAAACAGCAGCATCTAAGCTTCCCTGTTGTTGTTTTGAATGTTAGCATAACAGCCCCAATCCCCTTTCTTTTCAATAAAGCATTTTTCATACACTGCATTAGCATGAGATGGGCTGAGGTTCTCAATTACGAGGCAGAACATGAACTCATCCAGCAGAGCGCACACAAAGCAGCGGACAAAGGACGATGGCACACGCAGGGCTGTGCAGGCCTGCTGACAGGAGAACAGCCCTTCTGTGAGGAGAGGCCGATTATAACAGGAAAAAATATTCATCTACCAGAGCCAGATTTTTGGGATAAAAATGAATAATTAAAAAAAAAAAATAAGTTAAGGTCCTATTATCCCTTGCTGCTTCACTGAATCCTGACCCGGAAAGCTTCTAGTTTTTGCTGTATCATGCCCTCAGTATTCTCAGCATTTCTAATTGGGAGACTTCCACTGCTTCAGAAAGCACAGCAGCTCTGTAGTAAAGCAAGCTCTGGCAGGCAATAGCTCCTCACTAGAATCATAAGGAATATCTGAATTTCATCATCACTCTATTTGACAGATGACTAAGAATCTCTCCCTTTTTTCTTTTTTTTTTTTTTTTTTAAAGTGGATCCACCATGCAGTGATGAAAGTAATGCAAAAAATGAAGTCTAAACAGAGTTAATTAAAACTTGGTAATTTATAAATAAAAACCATCTCATCTCCTACAGTACTGAAAAAGGTGGTTTAACTTTCATAACCTTACATACTCACACACCTCTTCTGTAGAAACCACACAGTTCTGCAAAAATATTAACACTGAAATTGCATGATTTTTTTCCACACAATATTTAACACTTTTTTTCCTAATTAAAAATGATTATGCATCATGAAGCTTTCCAAGCCATCCTCCCTCAAAGCCTGCAAAAAAGAGAGGGCTTGCAGTGCATCTGGAAGGTAAATCCAAGCTCTGTACGAACCAGCCAGTTCTGGAACCTGTTGCTGCCATGGAACAGTGCCTTACCAGCTGCCTGCCCACGTTCAAAATGCCTCCTGAGTTCCTCTGCTGATCTACACCACAAATAATTTTGAAGACTACCTGCTCCTCACAGTTTACAAAAACTACTCCCAAAGCATTTTTAGTTTTACAGGTCAAAAAGAACAGCTGAAACTGCACTATAAAGCCAGTGACAAATATTGCTGCCTACAGGTACACAGAAAGGAGAGTTTCAAAAAATAGCAAGGCCAGTATGATTAATATCCTGTAATAATACAAGAAAGCAAGATGAATTTTGAGTTTCCTGTGAAAACGTTTCATGGAACCATCAAAACAACTTGCTTTCCAAATTAAGTTTCCCTTCATCAAAATAAGCATCATGTCTGTGTAAGTTGGGGAAACTGTCTAACCACAGCCACTCCTTGTCTTCATTTAGATGCCAGGGTACTGGAGAACTGGAAAGTAATTAAGAAAACAGGAACCATTCTTGGAGGGCTGAGTTTTTTGTTCTTTTTTTGGGGGGGAGGGAGGGTGCTGGGGGGATACATGGCCAGTGAGTTCACTGCTAAAGGCTTCACTCTTAATCATCTGCAGTTTTTACTGAAGTTTTTTCTGGATTTTTTTTTTTTTTTTTTTGAGGGAGAGCAATTTGCACGATACTTTTTAGTAATGAAAACATTCCAGCACATAAAAACAGCACAGATCCCTGCAGTTTAGAGAATTCTCAGAAGTTTAGTCAGAAGCTAAAAATGCTGCTTAAACAAATCAGGTACAAGCGAGAGCATAATAAAAGGCTCAGCTGTGTCCTTGTATTGTGCATACAACATACTTCTTATTTACAATATATACCATGAGAACTGATTGTATCTTTCTGATGATAAAAGCAGCAAAATGACCTAAACCCAGTTAAACATTTGGATCAAATGTGCATTTTGCAGTTTCCTAAGGAGGCATTAGGCACGGATTCCAAGAGACTGGGTCTAACCAGCTTTCAGCGAAACTCAAATATGTTAAGGACACACCTACACTAACTGTTTTGATAGTGATGTTACTGCACGTCTATAAACCAGAGACTATTTACAGTGCAGTGCCTACTTTCAAGATCTCACATTTATCCAGGCAGCCTCTTCACACAGAAGTCTTTGACATCGTAGACAGACGCTCCAACTATTCCATGTTTTTTTGGTCCTGACTCAATGTGCTCTTGCTCCAAGCTTTGTCTCTATGTGTAATCAGGCACAAATCCAAAGCAGACATAAGCAGTCCACAAGTCAGCTGCTAAGTGGAAACTGGTTTCCAGAGGAGAAACCAAGTGCAGACAGTTTGAATGTAGGCTGGATATAAACCAGAAAGGGCAGCTCAGACACTCTGATCTCAAAAGCAGTCAAAGAATTTTCTGAAAATGTTTTTTTTCAGAACATGTTGCAGTCTTCCTTCAGCAGATACAAGCATGTATGCTAGATAAGCAAAACAACCAATCAGTGCTAACAAACCTCATTTCAAATACCACATGGATAACTGTTATAGCTTCCCCCACCCTCAACTTCAACAATCCCAAATTCTCAGTTTGCTCTGACCATTCTGTAAAATTTCCATTAAATTACTTTTAAATCGTTTTTAGTCTTTAAAACCTGAAGTAGAGATTAAATGACTAAGTATTCTATAAACACAAGATCTCACATGTATTGTGATACAGGAAATTAAACACAGAAAAACAAATTATTGATGCACTACACAGATGGCATTGTGGCTTCTGTGTCAAGGCAGCCTGGTGTAATTATTTTTGGAAGGATCTTTTGTTTATGTTTAAGCATTCCAAACCCATCTTTGCTGGACCACAGTCCATCAGGTAACAGGCAGGTTGTGATTTTTCATAGACAGGTGGGGCTTGACTTTTTAGACCAATCTTTTTATAGCACATAGCTACAGGTCTTTTCTTTCCTGATGACACAGGAGCAGTACGTCATGCTTTGTACCAAACACAGAGGTGATATTTCAGGCCTCAGAAGAGAGTGGCCAGGAGGGGATCGAACAGAGCTCACGTGTGGACTCCTACTCCACTTCATCTGCACTTTCTAGGAGGCTTTGGCACAACCAATAGCACACAAACACACACACACACACACACACACAAAAGAGGCTGTACGCCCCTTGTTCCCCAGCTGCCACTTTGACATCTAGCTGCTGCCACCAGGATACTGTAGAAAAACACAGAGCAGGGTAAGGAGACAAGAAAGTAAATTTTTGTATCTTAGTATCCTTGCTCCTAGCAAACTGTTGGAGCACAACTAATAATGCGACACAAAGTTATCTCTGCTTCATAAAAAAAAAAGATCCAGCTGACTTAAGAAGAAATTAAGAACTAGGAAATCTGTGTGCAAGAGGAAGTAAAACAAGATTTCACACTATGAACTCATCCTCACTAGATTGGAAATTAGGGGTAAATAATTCCAAAGCAAGCAGGCTGGCTGACCTCAGGAAAAGCTCACTGCTGATAGCTGGTTAACTCGCTGTAGTTGTTGGTTCACCCACTGCATGTCACTCCAGTTTTTGGTCAGTGCAACCAGCATATACTAAAGACCTACTCAGAAATGCAGTTTCAATTTTGCTATCGTTGTTATATTTAACTCTTCAGTAGTGAATGTTAAACTGTTCAGTCTTCCTTGCTAAAGCCGTGTTTTATTTGTAGTACAGGAACATAATTAAACCTTAAATTAAGCACAACTCTGAAATTTTGGTGTACCCAGTAATTTACATAAATCATTGTTATTTAATACGTTAATAGCTAAGATAAAGTTTATAAACCCCAGAGTGCAACAAACTCAATTTGGAATTACAAGCACACAGCAATTTGTAAAACATGTCATCTAAATCTACAGTAATTATGACCCTGCTTAAGGGTAATTCCCAACTTAATCACATAAAATACACTATTATTTACAAGACTTAAAAGGCCAAAATGGGCATTTATCTTGCATTTTGCTTGAATAAAAGCGAAGTGCTACCCAAGGAAGGGAAAAAAATAAAGCAAAAAAGAAAAAAACCAGGGTTATAAAGTTCTGTCTACATATACAGAGCATGAACACACGACGTTTTGTACATTAAAACACACGCATGGGCCTAAATACCTCACTTCTTTCTCAATAGGCTTTTGGGAGTTATTAATCTAACTCTGCTTGAAAAAATTATGCTAACATATAAGGATCCCCTTTCTCTTCCTGTGATAAATTCTCAGCTTCTCATGCTCCCTCCCTCCATGGTTACCTGTACACTTCAGAAAAATAAACTGCTTTAAGAAAACCAGAACTGTGTGATATATTGATTTCCAGGATGTACAGCACAATGCCTTGTCACAATGTTTTCAGATGTCACGTGAAAACTGTTAATAAACATTAACTGATCCCATAACTGTATAAACGTAGCACACCATGGTAACTTTCCCACAGGACCTGGAATTACCCAGAAATTCTCAAATATGCCAAATAATTCTTCACAAGCAAATACTTTACTGTACTTATCCTGGTTTTGTATCCCCAGAATGGATTTTGTATCTTCTCTCATATAAGCTCATTCATTTTCTTCGGCTGTGTCCTAGTCCACTTTTTCTTTTTAAATGCCAATAACACAAAAATTGGCATTAAAACAATAATTACAACATCATTTTTTAACTGAACTTAAAAGGCCTTTAAATAAACACATCTGGGAAAAGGCCTTATGGCATCAGTTGCCATGGAGCAGGCAAAACAATGAATCTTTGTAATCACTCTGCTCTTCTAAGAACAGATCCAAAGGCTATTTAAGGCGATAGAAATCTTCTCTGACTTGGGGAGTTGTAGACTGCATACTGTAATTTGCAACTACCTATCTCAAAAAAAGAAAAGCACACCACGCCTTTACAAAATATAAGATAGCTTTATCCCCGTGTGAAAGAGCAATACTGAAGGACAGAGACCATAAACCCTACAGAGGAAAACCACAATAACTATTCAACGTGACCTTGCAGATCTCTAGGAGAGCTAAAAGTGAAGCAGATCTACACATTCAGCTTCTTTATTCCATTCCATAAAACAAGACACTCAGCTTTTGACTGAGTGAGGAAAGAAAAGGGTCTGTCTATCACTCCTCAAAAGAAACCTTGCCAGTGAAAGTCTGAAGTCTGTAGCAAACTCTCTCCTTAGGCCTGGTTGGTGGATCTGAATTAACATTCTGATTTTGATGGGGGGGGGGGAGGGGAGGGGAGGAAGAGGGATCTTCCACAGAGATAAAAACATTATTAAATGTTAAGATTAATCTAGTAAAGCAGCATATGCAAACAAGACAACCCAGAAAGCTACAGCAAGTTGTAAAACACACAAAATTTCAGAGATGGAAATAGGAAAGCATAAAGAGGATTAGATCACAGTCACACCAGTCGCCAAAGCCAGGATTCCTGACTGAAAATTCTCTGCTGTCAGTACTCTGACCTGATTTTGTGACTCAAAGTCAGCAGTTGATCTTCCAAACCCACACTTGTGTGGAAAGCTATTGTAAATGATATTTCATACTCTGCAATGCTGAATATTTACATCTATAGGAACAACATCCAAAGAAATGACATGAGAGCATTCTTAGTACAGCATGTAGAATTTTCTTACAAAGATCTATGAAAAACTGATCATGCTGCTTCTGAGAGGATCCTTTATTCTCTCGTTCTGCCTACCGCTGCTTCCCTTAGTGCTGCTAACAGCAAGACATTCCTGGTGTTCAAAAGTAGTCAGCAGTTATTAGCTACATATCATTATAATATTACTAAGCAATTCAAAGCTTCTTTTGACAGATCCATAGACCTGTGTGATTATTAATTTCTGTTTGAATTACATGCAAATTTTCTCTCTCTCAAAAAAAAAAAAAAAAAGGAAAAGAAAAGAAACACAACCAGGAGACCCTCAGCATCCACGCACGGTGCTGTGACTCACCCCAGCAGCAGAGCTGTCCTGAGCAGTACAAGCTGCGAGCTAGTTTACCAACAGCAAGCAGTGGTTCT
This sequence comes from Lagopus leucura, assembly GCF_019238085.1. Lineage (NCBI taxonomy): Eukaryota > Metazoa > Chordata > Aves > Galliformes > Phasianidae > Lagopus > Lagopus leucura. The sequence continues at coordinate 6,243,040 of NW_024962277.1, read as the reverse complement.
TCAAGAGAAAACACCTTCTTTGTACAAATCCATGGTAAGAAGGAGAGCAGATGCTTGGAAATCCCCCCAAGAAAAGCGCAGGCACTGACAAGGAGCCAGAGAGCTGCACTGGAAAGGAGTTCATCTGTAAGCTAAGAAGGCCACTCTACTATTACCAGGAATTGTATATCAAAACAGAATAAAAAGGAGAGGAAGACCTTTGGTCTGCATTCTTAGGGGCAATAAATCCCTAAGGACTCTGTACTGCAAATACAAGGTGATTGCAGTTTGCAAGTCTGGCGATACTGAGGTACAACTAATAGTCCTTTGTCTCTGAAGAGCGAAATATATGACAGGCTCCACCTTTTTCTCACCTGGAGCGCCACATCCTCCAGTGAACCCAGAGTTCTCTTTGCACAGCAGACACTGGGAGGCGGGGGCTGGCAACATGAAGTTGCCAGTGCAGGATCTCACTGGTTGTGCCTGCAGTGCCACTGCCAAACATGGGTGGTATCACCAGGTCTGTGCTGATGCACACTGATGCTCCAAAGCAGCAGATCTCACAGTGAGACACACCAATGACTAACATGAAGTAATTCTCCTATACAGGAGAAGAAGTGCAGAGGAAGTTTTTCACACAGAGGGCAGTGAGGCACTGGAACAGGTTGCCCAAGGAGGCTGTGGATGCCCCATCCTCTGGAGGCATTCAAGGCCAGGCTGGATGTGGCTCTGGGCAGCCTGGTCTGCTGGTTGGTGACCCTGCACACAGCAGGGAGGTTGGAACTGGATGAGCATTGTGGTCCTTTTCAACCCAGGCCATTCTATGATTCTATCATTTATGGCCAGATAAATCACTGCCACTGAAAGATGTGGTTTATCTTCACTCTGGACTCTGGTTGTCACCTCTGCAGCTTCCTAACTTTCTTGCAGACACATTTTCATTCTTTGATGCAGAGCAGGACATGAAGAAATTCAAAACATCTGATTTCGGCAAGTGAATTTTGGAGGTTTCAACTTGTGCAGGACAGTTGCAAGTAGCAGTTAGAACCTGTAAGACCCATTTAAGGCACAGAAGAAAAGCAATACAAACTTTCATTGCTGTTCTTTACCTTCAAGTATTATCTCCAAATGAGACTACAGTGAAAACATTATTATGATTTGGGGTATTTTAGCACGACTAAATACCACTGCTAAAAAGCCCTAAGGAAACCCACTGACACAGGGTGATGGCAAACTGCACACACAGCCCACACAGCAGTTAGCAAACTTGTCACCGAATGAAAAGCCCTCAAATGAGGTTGGACAAAATAAGAACACTGAGATGATCCCTACCATCCAGGCAGCTAATACACAGCATATTAATGCTCTTGAAGCACCTAGTGGATGCCAAGCTCCCTCTTACAAATACACAACATGAAAAGGTTTCCTGCAGCTTCCTCTTTTTTTCCACTTTCATTCTATGTCAGTAATAATGTGCTGTCTGTGCAAAGCGTTTATTTGGGCTCAGCAGACAGCTGAGATTAACAACACTTAGTTATGCTTCATGTCATCAGCATCGTCTCAAAAGCTCTCAATCTGCAAGAAAAGCCCAGCTTTGTTGCTTAGAATGTTTTCTTTTCCTGTTTAAGCTATTCACAATTTCAGTAAGATGAGTGAACTTGTGCATGCCCATTGTGTTTTGTACCTATACAAAAGCCAAGCAGAACAATAAATGACTACTTTTAACACAGCTTTATGAATACTGGCTAATTCTGGAAAACACAATTGTGTTCCTTTGAAAAAAGAATGTGAAAGAATTCCCAACTCCACAAATACTGCCTGAAGGCTATGAAAGTAATTATCAGCCAGGATTAAAGTGAATATCTGAATGTTGCTAATTTATGTTCTGTATAAAACAGTGCCTTTCCATATGAGCATTAGTGACATCTGGCTAAATAATGTGCTATATTGAGAAGTCATGTGTGCAGCACACAGTATGGAGAAGTGCATATTTTCCATGTCCTGCAAGTAGCACTCTAAACCCAGTATTTTTTCTACTTGAAGCTCAGATTGCATTACAGTTGTTTATTCTGATAGCAACCACTAAGTTCAAATGGTTTCTTCGACAAGCTTCACTGAAATGTCTCACATATATAAAAAATGTATGTGTTATATATACATAGATGTCCCATGTATACCACACACATATCTATATGACAGTTGATGGAAATCCAATTTTAAGGTAAATAAATGACTTTTTAAATTGCTTATTTAAACAAATGACTAAGAATGTTAAGGAGAAAGTCTTATCACAGACCTAATGTTGTATTTAGAAGTATTTTAGTAAAATATTTTCATGGCTTCAGCATTAGTGGACCCCTGCACAATGCAGAACACAGGAAGGGTATTTGTCTGCTTTTAAACATCTCACCATGAAGATGCACTGTATCACTCGGAAGCCTAAATTAAAAGCCAGGAATATTTACAGACATGCCACCTTTTAGCTGTTGCACACTCTTATGCTCATTGCCCAGTACTGCAAACCACTCAGTTGGCACTGCAGAGCCCCTCACACAAAATTCACTGCAAGTCTGATGTTTACAGTTTTTTTTAGGATGCAGCTAAGTGTGATCACTAAGGAAAAAAGAAGCACACAGAACTGCATTCACCAACAGTGACCGCACTGCAAAACGAGCTACTGTACTAAGGTCACCCTCTATATATACATAACCCAGGAAACAGCTGTGGTGTTGACAATAGCACTGTGTGTGGTAGCAAAGTATAAACCTCTACTAATTGACATAAGTCCCTGAACTCGATTCAGTAGCCATAAAAACCCTTATGTGGACCAGCTGCAAGAAGGGGAATGGAGGAAATGGCATTCAGTCCTAGGGTAAATTATGCAAACAAATATTGACTTTCTCCATGGTAACTTTTATAGCTAATAGAAACTTTGAATGGTATTTTGAGCCAGATATAAATAAGCAGAAATACAAGAGAAACCAATAAACACACACCTCAGAAGAGAAACATTCCATCCCAAAACACAATAAATAGCATAATAAATAGCTTTGCAACGGGAATATTTTTATTCTGCAGTTTCCTGAGACCAGAGGGCACCATTTTGTCCTCCCTATGGAGTCTGGATGAACTCTAAGAAAAGACTGGGCCACACTGTTCACTCCTCCAGGGAATCCTGATGTATTGCCTGAGCTCCATGTGCCAAGCTGCCCTGGCGCAGCAGAGCAGGACAGAACTGGGTGACAGAGATAGAATCATAGAATCATAGAATCATAGAACCACCAAGGTTGGAAAAGACCTAAAAGATCATCCAGTCCAACCGTTCACCTATTCCCAATAGCTCCCAGATGGGACACATGCTTTCCTCACTGACCTGAGAGTGGGCACCACGCACCTCTCAGCTCCAGTAACTGAAAACACACCTACCATGCACCTCCTTCTGAGCTGGGGAGGCAACACTGCAGAGTGGGACAGCTTAACATTATCTTTCTAGACACTGTTAAACAAGAGGAAACAAACGATCAGAAAATATGAAATTTTAGATACTGGACTGGAATTTACATGCAATGCATCAGAGATCTAGAAGCACATTATGCATCACTACGGAGTGATAAATTCAAGTATAAGGAGGGTTAAATATGTTCCAGCACACTCTTGCAGATTTCTCCTTAATATTGTCCCTTAGCTTGCCACACTGGATGTGCCTCCATAGATCACACACTTAGCTGGAAACTTGTATCAAAATGTACCTGCAAATGATCTTATTTCTAACACTGACCTATGCTGGTATGTTAAGGAAAAATGGGGACTGGGAAAGTCTGTCTGAAAGCCTTTGGTGTGAACCAATGCACCTCCCCTGGGCCATGGCCAGACACACAGAATGCTCTGGGATCACTGCTGGGGAACAACCCCTTAAAAAGCACCTACCACATTTGCCTGGAACTTCCATAAGGCAACATTAGGAAAATAGAAGGAACAATTTGCATACACTGATACACAGTACATGTTTGTTCAAGGATGAGCAGCATACTTGTTTCCTTTTGGAACCTCCTGAAGATCGTCCTGCACAAGGCTGTATTTTGGCACAACTGTGCACTGACTGAAGAGATAATGGTAAGACAGTAGGATGTTAATTGTTCATCTTCTGAAATTACTGATTACTACTGTCATAGTTTTGAACCTACATCTAAAAAAAAAAAAAGTCTATAAAAAATGATTGAACAACATAAACCAGCACTGCCACGTCCCAGTGAAGAGCCAGCCAGGGATCTCTGACCAGAACCTCCTGCCAGCAGCCCTCCGCTATTGGAAGGAAAATTCCTGCAGAACGTGAGCTGCCACTCGCCCCACAAGGTCTCAGGTGCACAATAGGAGATGTTATGCCATAAGCAAAAGTGTATTTTGATCACTCCCTTCAAAAAGCAAAATGGCAAAGAGAACTACGTTCCTGTTACTCGCAACAATAAGATTACTTTGCAATACATTCCATTACTGAAGGCACTTTTGAGTTTTTAACTTCTCACCCAATCACAGCAAATATTAATAAATTAAGACTCATCTACAACCTAGACAAAAAGAAAATGGAAAATTATTATACTAATTAATTACATGGTACAGTCAACAATCAGTACCCACAAGGAATTTCAGATGCAACCACTTGATTTATGGTAAGAATCACCCTCAGGTGTCTTAGGATAAGATGCTAAGCAATCTAGAGATCATAGGATCATAGAATGGCCTGGGTTGAAAAGGACCACAATGATCATCCAGTTTCAACCCCCTGCTATGTGCAGGGGGGGGCGCCAACCAGCAGACCAGGCTGCCCAGAGCCACATCCAGCCTGGCCTTGAATGCCTCCAGGGATGGGGAAATAAGAAACAGGAAGTCATTTCAATGTAAATTCATTTTCTCTGCCACCATAAAGAGGCAAAATCTCCCTTTTCCTCTCTTATCCATGTGTCCATGCTATAAAAGTGCAGTAATTTGACGAATAAAAATGAGCTAGAAGCAATAAAAGCAATAATATAGAATGTGCTGTAAATGGGTGATCTCTGGCACTTACTGTATGAATTTTCAGTGAACTACTTTGTATCAGCATTACTTATCCTCACTAACAAGAAGGAAAAATGCTCTGGATGCAAAGAACTCTTCAGTTTTTCCTCCTTAGCTCAACACACACAGGACTGCAAAGCACTGGCACTTAATCACTTGGTATCCTTTCATGTTAACTGACCAGGGAGATTTCCTCCTACTCCAGGGTAGAATTTTTCTCAGCACGTTTAAAGCTCTGCTGATCAAAAATCCAGAAGACTAAATTACAAGAAACGTTTTAATTTGTGGATGGGATTGCCCAGTGGTAATTGAGGGCAGAGCATGGCCAGCAACGTGCAGCTGGAATCCAACACAACTGGCACAGGGTAAAAGAGGATCCAGTTCCAGCCAATGTTATTGTACAGAAACCTGCCCACGGCTTTTCTATCTAATGGGCCTGACAGGTATGACAAGTACAGATGATGATAAAATGGGCTCTTTCATAGGCTGAAAGTCATTGCTGACCACAGAATGTTTCTAGTATGAATGCTGTTTTACCAACTGTTCAGCTGAACTCTTACTCTAACTGAAATGGAAAGCTAAGCTTGAGGTGCAAACTCACCATGCACATACACAGGAGACTGCAGCACATTGGCAGAGGAACCAAAAAGGTGAAGCTAAAGAGTTGACTAGTAACACTTTTTTTCTGGAAACCCATTTTCAAGTATAGCAGGTATTTCACTCTTGGTAAAAACCTGAGATGAAGTGACACGACACCCACTGTGCCTCTGTGCAAACCCAGCTGACCCTCCAGATCCCAAATGGCATCTGAGAACATCACCAGCCATGCTATGCAGGGACCACACCTCTGAAATCCCCCTCTATAATCCTAAAGGGACATTTATAATACTCACTGCTGTCCAAACAGCCCATTCTGTTCACCATGAGCAGACTGCTTTGGGCCTGAAGCCTCTCACACAAAAGCAACCTGCTGAGCTAGCAGTCCAACTTCTGACATGCTCCTTAAATAACCCATGGAGTACAGAAGTGCAGTGCAGTGAGAACATCCACTGTTACCTACGGCTATCCTGGTAACACAAAGCTATTTCTGTACATGCATAATGCCATGGTTATTCCTGTTTTCCATCCCTCTGAAAAGAATGGAATAACTGGAGGACAAGTACTAAGATTTGGTTATCAACAGAAAAATCCTGTACATAAGCACAGGAAGAGACTTCTACCTTCCTCGAGATGGGAGAAAAATGAATATTAATGTAGCTCAAAAAAATGTTAGAAACCTTTTGCATTTACTTGATTGGATCAGCAGTTTGTACATTATGCCATCTCTCGTCTAAATTATGAACTGCAAAGTAATTGAAATGTGAAGTATTGCTCAATCAGTTTAAATTATGTCAGCCATACCTGACTTCCAGTAATGATATTTTTCTTCCTACAGAAAAAAAAGGTCCAGAATTTTTGATCTTGCACTCTGCATTGGTTTAATAACTATTCTCCACTGACAACATAATTCATGTTTCTTATGTCAATAGTTACGAAAAACTTTACAAAGATAATAGCAAAATTACTTTAATGTGTCTAAAATGCACCCAGTTTATTTCCTGCACAGCCATTTTGGTGATTTTTCTTCCAAATCATGTAGCAATCTTTGGTTACCAATCACAATGAGTGTCAACAAATAACTTTTCAGATGCATGACCGGCAGAAAAGATGCATATTATCTATACGATTCTCCTTCTGCATGTTGTAAGCTACACTGTTTACCTGGGCTAATACAAATGAGGTCATTCATTTTGTGTTGACCTTGCCTATCAGATCAACAGAACCTATCTTGGTATTTAAGCCAGTGATGCTCCCTTGTATTTATTTAATATTAAATGTCTACTTGCAAGCATACTCTGTATATATTAAGGATAAGAGTTACATTCAGTATTGATAGCAGGATGGTGTTTGGGCATTTGTTCTGTTGTTTTTTCTTTGTTTTTAATTGATGAAATTAGCTTTCACTGATAGTGAAATACTCGTGAATTTTTTTTCTTTTTTAAATTGTTTTGAGAACTCTCCAGTAAGCCAGAAGGAAAGAAATAATCAAAGCATCCAAGCTGGAAATATTTCAAATGGATTCTTCCTCAACTCTGTAAAAAAAAATACATTTTGAAGACTGTAAAAAGAGTACAATGGATACCCTCAGACTTCTCCTTAAAATGGATGTTGTGTAAGCACAACTTATGGGCCTCATGCAGCCCTTCCCAAGACAGAGTGACTGAGAGGCCATTATTTCTGCTCGAGCTCCTGCCCAGTACCGCGTTGAGCCCTGGGATGGAACGAGACAGACAAGACTCTCCAGCCTCACTGTAGATGGAAGTTGAAAGGAAACACATTTCTCTCAGCAGCCACTTCTCATAGCTGCCATCATCTTTCAATGCTACAGAGTTGAGATGTTATGCATATAAAATTTAAGCCCATAGAAAGCATTCAAACACTGCTGTTTTTACACTGCTTTGTAGCATGGTCTGTTGAAAAGAAGCAGCAATGCTACTATCAAAGGAAGCCTTCCACACTGTGACACAGCATTCAGTGCTACTTAAATCCCTTCAGGCTGACCTGTCAGCCCTCTGGAACTTGCCTAAAACATTACTATAAGAGCTCGAAAGAAAACTGCTCATTTAACAAATCTAGACTTACCCTCCCTTCAACCAAACACACGCATATATACACATACGTGTGTGTAAAGCCAATAATCCAAAATACTTAAAAGGCACTGAATTCTGGCACCACCAGCACTCATCACACAGTATTCCATGCAGACCCCGTATTCAACCGCACTGCTGTTTCTGTCCGGATGATGAGAAATGTTATTTCTCATCCAAATGGTGTGACAGAACATATGTCTTAAGAAAAAACTCATTCATTGCTTCTCCTAAGTTTGCAAATATTATGTATGAGCATCCAAGATCACTCTTTTCTCCCCTGTTTTCAACACCAGTTGTACTGTCTGCTCACAAACTGAGATCTCCTTGTAAGTCAAAGACACGCTCTTGAGCAGACATCTGCTGAAAACTTCTGCATATGCTCTGCGTGGCTTACATTATGCTACGGGCACCATGCAAGGGAATAGAATGGCACGTGTTCTTCATCAATTCTTTCAAAAAATGAAGGATTAATTACTCTAAAACTGTTAATAGAAAGCCCAAGTACTTCTATAAATTTTTCAAATAACTTTCGGTCAGCTATGGATTCTATTGCAGCCAGTAAATGACTACATAAAAACATCAGGGATTTACTCAGACTAATTCCAAATGCATGTGAGGTTCTCTCTGCCCACGACACCTCTCTTGCAACACTCAGCTTTGCACTCCCATGTGTTCACACACAGTTGTTCCATGTGAAGTACTGCACTCCTGAGTCTGCAAATACACAGTATAAACATAAAAAGAAAGGCAAATGAGTTTTCAGAAAGGTTTCCCGGGGAGCTTATCTTGGAGAATATATTTCTGCATTTATGCTTCTCAGATCATGCTGACCCATGTGCGGTTGTGGCCCACAGAATGGCCATTCCCTTTGTGTTTTATGGAGGAGGTAGAGAAGCTCTGGCTCCACATGAAAGCCAAGGCGGCAGAATTCAGACACAAACTCCAGCAAGTAAGGCTTTCTGCATGGCTGTAAGCACAGTTAGTGCTTCAAACAGATCTGCAAGCAGGGAAGGGTATGGCAGAATCCCAGACAGGGAACAAAAGCCTGAAGCAATTTAGGTTCCGCTATAGGAAACATCCAGAAATACACTGAATGTTCAAAGTCTGTATCATTCAAAACCTAATTTAATCAATTTAGCAGAGCCATTAGAATGCTCCCCTCCAGGGGAAAGGCAAAGGCACAAAAAAAGCATCTCATCTTGGTTCATTTCTATAAAGTGTGGTCAGACATAGTCTAATCAGGAGACCAGACAAAAACATCATGATGCTGAAATGAGGGTTTTTTGCTGCTTTAGTATGGTGTTTTGTGTTAGCTGTTTTTTAAAAAACTATTTTACTTTACATATACACTGTTTATTGGTGTACATAGCCATGCTCTGACAGCTTTCCCTGCTCCATTTTCTCTGTTTGGATGTCAGTAGGATTGTTAGAATGGAGTCACCCAGCCTTGCTTCTGCTATGCTATCACAACAGTTTTTCAGACATGTTTGGACTTTGTTCCAAAAACAGGAAGCTGTTTGTTGGTCCTCCTGCTGCAGACAATCATAAAGTAATACTAATATTCCATGGGCTCAACCAACAGACACATTGCAGGTGGCACTCATAACCAGATGCAAACTCCTCACCATCAGCAAAAGCATTGGCTTCAATGGAGCTGATAGGGAAGTCAGTATGCTTCCACACTGGCTAGCTCAGGCTCAAATGAATGCAGATCCCTATGCCTATAGATGTGGTCAAATGTACACCTAAAGCATAACACAACATGCACAAACATGAAACCTATAAGCCTATAGGTGGCCCTTGGTGACCTTTCCTAAACCAGCTGTAAATCCAAAGCTCGATGTGCAGCAACTAATCTCAAAAATCATGGGGAATATGCCCTCTTCATTTAGCCTTCTGATTCTATTGAAATGGCAGAAATAACATGGATTTTCCAATCCATTTTATTAAAATAAATAAAGCTTGCAATTCATGATAAAAGGCTCAATATGGATTTACATTTTCGTAGAACGAAAAGGTCAGCATGTGAAGAATTCCAGCAGCCTTACAGGTGAACCCAGCAGTGCAAGGAAGCACAATAGCCTTAGAGACTGGTGCTAAAAAAAGAGGTGGAACAAAGGCTCTGCTGAAATAGCTCAGTTCAGTATTTATAGCCAGCTTTCACAAGAACACCAGAAGAGATAAAACTTTGCTAGCTTTGTTTGCTGAAAACAAAAACAAACGTGGCTTAGAGAAATATATACATCCCTGCTTCTTTCTAGTCACATAAATCTGGCACTTCAGTCTAAAACATCCTGGGCATTGCCTTACCTGACACTGCTAACAACCACTGAGGGCAGCGCAGGCAGCTGCGGCTTTCCTGGGGTCAGCCTGCTGGGGCTGCTTGCCTTTCCACAGCTTCTTTTCCCACACTGATTAAGTTGTCACTTGTACATATGGAAGCATTAAAGATCAGGTGATCTATGCTGTACATTACATACTATGCAGTTTGCTTAAGTTTTGATGCAGGAAAGTAAAAGCCTATCAATAAAGATTTACTCTGGAAAACATCTTTCCTCCAATCTCTGATACATCTTTCTGCTCCTGCCAGGCAAGAGAGCAATTTACGATCATTGTCAGAATGATAAAGCAAGGTGCCTCTCTTTCACTGAAAAATTTGCATTGAAGCCGTCCTGTTGCAGCCTGGAGAAATAGAACAGCAGCTTTGTGTAATGCCTGCCCTGAACAAAAGCCTTAAGCACCTTAAGGTGCTTTGCTTCTCAGATGAAGAGAGCATTCTGAATGTAAAAATACACATGTGGATAGCCAAGAGAGGGAATTTGTAGGGCATGAAATATCACAGATTATTATTAGCAGTACCATTCATCTGTGTTTTCCAATACAGTCTGTTTCAAAGTTGCTCTTGATTTATAGGTGAATAATGAAACCAGCATGCATCTTAGTGAAGCAAAAGAGCACACAGAATTAGGGGAGAAGTGGCAGTGAATGAAAAACCTGCAGTAAATATCTTCAGCAGTGCCCAACCTTGGCCCAGTACCTTGCAGCTCCACTGAAACTGAAGTGGTTTTGTTCTCTAACAGCTGGTACAGCTGATGAGAAGCCTGAACATGGGATGCTGAATAACTATTATTTTGTTTGTATTTTCCAAACCACAGAAATCACATTTTAGTTACTTTATTTTCTCTGTGTGCAGTAAAAACTAACTTTTTTAAACTGTCTTTTTACTTCAGATTACACATTTTTTATATTATTTTTGATGGAAATCGTAACATCTACATTAGTGCCTTGAATGCCAGTGCATTTTGTACAAGAATTTATAAATATTAACAAGATAAAATTTTAAAATGCAAAATACACCATTAGCTGTTGTAAATGTTTCATTTTGAGGGAATGGGAATAATATTTTCATATTAATGCAAGTCAAATTATATTAAAATAATTGTAACATACAAAGTGTTAAAATTAAGAGGACAGGCCATCATCTGAGATTACTCCAAGGATTTTCTGCTCTGCTGTACGGTCACAGTTCCATGTATGAGTTTTAGATCCTAAAGGCCTGTTTGGTATTAGTAGCAGCTGGTAGTAATCTGGTAAATGGAAGTCTGAAAAATAGTGCCTGTTTTACTAAGTCCGTGTACCTTTCCTGGCAGTGTTTGCCAACATTACATCTGAAACTAAGCTGGCTTTCATAAAGCACTTCTTATGCGCAGACAAGGCAGGGCACAGCTCATCAGGGTCCTCCTTGGCTAACCAGCCTGGCTGACAGGTTGTGGTACTCATTGCTTTCCCCACGGACAACAGGCCGAGATCTCCAGAAACTTGCTGAAAATCACAAGCTAGGCTACTACTTTAAAGACATAAACAGCCTTTGAAACTAAGCCAGGGTTCAAAGCTTCCGGAGGAAGAATGAAAACTCCATCCAGGACTGAGGAGGGACTTTCAAAGACAGATCGTACTTCTCACAGGACAGCAAAGGGCACTGAGAGCCCAGTTTCTGGCTGTGGTCTTGACAATACCTGCCTCACACTAACATACAGGGCTTGGCTTTTAAAAATTCCAGCTAAGGTGCCTCAGTCTAGATGACTTTTTTTTCCCCATAGCCGCAATATTCAAACTTTTTTCATAAACAGAACAAAATATTTGCACATTTATAACCTATCGTAGTTTCAACCTTCCTACTCAAGAGACGCCCTGGCTGAAGTAGGAGATGAAATCAAAGCATTACAGGGGGCTTGGGGTTTTCTATCTTGAACTAGGAACTTGAGCTCTCCTATTTCATCAAGACCAATGAAGGCCAAGACCACAGCTCTGCTATGAGGTGGTGACTGGGAAATAATCTGAATCATTTCATTTTTCACTTCTAGCAGCAGCAAAACGTTTGGGAAAAGGAGAAATGTAAAAAGAAGAAAACTGCTGAAGATCAGATTTCTAACAGCTCAAGATCTCAGCCGGAGTGCTGCTCCTGCTGCCCTCAGTGGGTGCAGCACCCATTCGGATGGGGCTGTAGCAGCTCTGCTTTCATGCTCACTGCAGTTTAACTCACAGTAATAATTTACTAGTCTCATTTTCACTTCTAAGATCCAGGCAAAGATATTAACTTAATAGAAATAAGGAATCTCATTTACGAACAGAATTTCCATACCCATACATCATATAAAACGCAGTTCTGCAATATCCTGCCATGAGTCAAAGCAGAACAGCATCAGCGAAGCAGCAGCAGCTGGGGATAGGAAGATCCTCTGTTCACAGAGCTACAGAGAAGGCAGACTACCAGCTAAGCATAAAGGTACACCACATGAAAGTACTAAAACTGTAATTCATTAAGAGGGATACTTCCAACATTTCAGGAATAACAAAGTAACCTGTAATCACCTTAGAAGGACTTCCTATTCCTTCATTCTAACTCACACTGGGTGGTATTTTTCTCCTTACATGGGAGGAGAGAAATAGTATAGAAGGCAGGCTCTGAAGGCTGTCACACAAAGCAGACATCACAGAAACCAAAGCAGTTAATATGAGACAGAACTAAACAAAACTGTTCCACGCAACCTGATGTTCTTAGCTTAGGCCAACTGCTGCACCACCAGCAGTAAATAACTGCTGAGTTGACAGTTGATCACGCCATCACATCACTTTCATCAACGCATTTTCTTAAGATACTGTCCAAAACAATAAAAATAAACAACATAACCTAATTCTCAAGTACAAACAGGTAGGCAAAGTGGATGATGAACCACACATTTAACCATTTATGTTAATTGCCTTTCACAGCAGAAAAAAAATCCCTCACAGCCAAGTCCATGCTAGCTTCCAAAAGCCTTAGCTGCTTACACAAACTGGGCTCTGAGACCAACAAGAACACCAAGCATTAAATTCTCAGCGACTTTGCAGTTAACAAGTCCAAAAGTCAGGTTAGACTTATTATTTCATAAATGAGATAGGATTGGTATTTTATCAGGTATATTCATAATAGAATCTTAAGACTGTCCTTCTGAGATGGTGCTCAGTTCACACATCCCAGGATCCAGCTGGCTGTTTTGCTTTAGCTGCTGGATCACAACACACAAAGGGGGCCCTGGACTCTGAAAACTGCTGGAGCTGCATAGAGCCCTCCTGGCTCTGCATTGCTCATGGCATTCTGTTTAAGTCTTTAAAGACTAAATGACCCTTTACTGATTAAGATCCTTCTGAAAACAGTATTGTAGTTCCATGACCTTCTGTGAGCGTACATACTGTTTTGCAAATAGGCATAATATTTATATTCAGACGTATATGTTTAGCTATTCAGACTGTACTTAAACTCCAAGAGTGAGGAAAATGAGACAGCAGCGCAGGGTGGATGGGATGCAATGGTATTTTAATTATGCCGCCAGTGAAGTGAAAGCAGCGCATTAAAAAGTGTCCTTGAAACAGCTGAACAGTCCTTAGTGAATTCCAAAGGTAAAACATTTACTTCTGCATTTTCACTTAAGCAGGGGCCCAAAACGCCACCATGTACAATATGCCCACTGCAAACATTTGCGTTCTATGAAAGACAGTAGTAGAATATAAATCATCTACCAGAAAGCCAAGGTGCCACGATGTGTGTTGTTAATCTTCCTGTTCAGAACACACACTCAGGGGAATAGCTATTTTTAGATATGGACTTTTGCTATTTTATCCTATGTATACATACACAAGTAGCTCCCAGCTCTCCACTCTTCACCTCTATCAGCTGTTCCTCTTCCATAGCCTATAAGGCTGTCATTATTCCAGGTCAGGTTTCTTACAGCAGTAAGTACATCCCACTTTCCACAGTAGTTTTATAATGGTAAACTGCCTACATTATCTGCAGAACAAGCTGTAAGAATATTCAAATATTTTAAAGCCTTCACCTCAACTGTATTTACAAGGTGTGTGGATGTATAGGCTGGAATAAAAACAGGTGAATTCTCTACCCACTTGCTTTCTGAAATGAACAACAGAACTTCCCAGCCCCCGAGGTAATACTATTGGTTTCCCTTGTGACAGTCTGACTACAAGGCAGCCCCGATCTTACATCTAGCTGGTAAGCACCAGATGGCTTTGGACATTGGCATTGCCATGCGTCAGATCATTCTGAAAAGAGACAATTTGACTAAAACTGCAATTTCCTATTCTTTGTCATGTTCCTCCTCTATGAAAAAGCTCTGTGGGAACCAAGTCAAGATGCAGAGAGAGAAAGGTTATGTCTCGGCTTGGAAAGCCTCTTTGACCTCTCCAGAGCTACTCAGCATAGTGCCACACCAGGGAAGGGTAAGAGGGATAGTTCAGTCATCTGTCATGAACTAAGATAGCAATTTGTGACAAACTGTGGCCATTTCATTCCCACACCGATGAGTATTTTCCTCTCAGTAGGAGTGACTGTACATGGTGGTGTGAGAGAGCTGCTCCACCTTTGTGCAGCTGGAAAAGCTCCAGCTACTCCACAGGGATAGCAGCTGCAGAAGTTTGCCTCCACCCAACAGATCCTGCAGTAATTTCCGGAACTGGGAACAAGAATTTGAATGTCTTCTCCCCTGAAGCAATAACCTGAACAATCAAATTCATATTACCTGGAAGGTGCAGAACTCTGGTGGGTGGGCGTCCAAAGCAAACTCAAATAAACACTGAGTCCACTGTGGCACTCTTGAACTTTATCACGTGAGTGCTTATGAATCACTTTATTTAACTAACTCAAGAGGCTGCCAATGGCACTGGGCTGTTACAGCAGCTTTTGAAAAGTATTTTTAAAGGGATCCTTCAAGCCAGGCAGCCTTCCTGAACTTGTTATGCAAGAGGTCTACGCACAGTTCATTCAGAACAGCCCCGAGGATTAGCCCTGTTGGACCCCTTGTGCTTAATCTTCGCCAAGCAACAGTGTGGTGCAGGCATTCCTCAGATGTGCTGACAGGAAGAATCTGCTGCCAAAAGTCAACCAAATATGCAAGCCTTCAGAATAGAGTATATCCTTAGATACTTGACGTGTCTATTCTCCATTATCCCTCATAGTAATTACATCAGGCAACCTCACATTCAGTTATCATGAAATGCCAACTCACTATATGAAAAACACGTAAGGTGGCATTTTAGCACTATTGTAAATGACAGTTTAGGGTCAGCAGCCAACCACAGCTGAAGTAAACTGTATAGAGGAGAATTTTCACAGTGCTAGCAATAAAAAGGGCTCTGCCACTGTTAGTAGCTGTCTTCTCTGAAATAAAGCTATGGTTAAGCCCTCAGTGGGTAAGAAGGGTGTTGTCTTGAATGCCTATTTATGTACATTCAACTATTGTAGGCTCACAATATGATTATAATATGAAACTGATTATATATCAATGTAAAATCCCTCTTCATTTTTTACTTTGCTGAGAAACAGAAGTACAAATATTGCATATTCATCCTCGGCTCAGAAGCTCAGAGGTGTAGCCAGGCCAGGACAACGTTGTTCACATCCGTCAGGGAATTGTAACTGCAGACATTCTGCACAAGCTAATAAGAAATCAGTGGACTGAGACTGTGAGGAAAAAAAAAAATACTCTGAGAATTCACAGAATTTAAAAATGAACATTAAATTAGGATTACATCATCACTGGAATATACAGTGAACAGGTCGCAGCTCTTGGTAGTGCTGATCTCAGCCACAGAACTCACAACTCCACCCTGTTTTGGCACTTGCTTGGAACATTTTATGCATATTGAAAAATTACTTCCTCAATCTCTGGCTAAGGCCTCCTCCTCTATTTCTGATAAAGAGTTAAAATAAAGAGACCTTCAGTAATTAGAAAAATACATTCCAGGTCCTCTAAGTATTTAGAAAATCTTCTGGACCCTCATTGACACAGATCAAACCTGCTTTTGTAAAGCGTTTTTATCAGAAGAGCTTCATATTACAATATACATAAGATGTTACACTAGCCAAAATTCCTTCCTCTTAATTTAAAGGTAGGGAAACGTGCAGTGCTCTGGTAGCCAAATAACATGGATGTTTTTGCTTGAAGAAACCCTTGTTAACTGTTGTAGAAAGAATTTTGGCAAGCATCCGCAGCAAAGCATACATCAGCAGCTACAATTCCTATTGCACATAAGAAACTGCCTGATGGCCCCTCCATGCTGACGATGCAGCTATGTCATTTGGGGTGGATGGTAAACTGTGCTTTAAAATTAATTTTTTAGCGTAGGAGTCAGCTCAGTTAATGAAGTCAGACGGTTTGCCCTCATGTAAAACACCATGTTATGTCTCCACTGACTGTCAGCAGCTCCCTCTCTCTTGAGGAGGTCTTTGCTGTTCTCCCTGACCATGCTCTGAGTTTGTCTCAGAGCTTCTATGCTTTTGCTGTATAGCTGTGTGCTTCACAGGAAAAAAAATCACTGTATTTCAATTTGAAAGACAAACATTCATGCCATTTAAGACATTGTTCAAGAGAAAGCAGCCTTTGTGTTTTCTGGTCCCTAGGGACTTCATACAACTCTCTGGTCCCATAGCTGCACCTGATTTAAAAGCTGCACTGCTGTGAATGTACTGCTTCCCAAAGTGCTTCTGCACAGCCCCACTGGCTGTCTGGGAGGGCAAACTCTCCTGTTCCAAAATCAGAAAGGCCAGGTTTCAGAAGTCATTGTATCAAGTTTCTCAACCGGCCAGGCATCATCTCACACAGGGTTAGGGAAGGGTTTCTCACACTGGGATTGTCAGGGTTTGGCAGATGAAGGTCACATCCAGAGAAGGGAGTTAGATACTGCACAGGCAATTAATGTCACAGAAGTGCCTTCCAGAGCTGTTCTGCCATCCTTCAGCTCATAGGATGGCTATTAAAAGAAAGCAGGTTTTTTGCAGTGATCCAATCGCTTTGAACAGGACATTGAACAGGACTGAATAGAACAGCTCTGGTCACAGCCTTTTCTATTCTTATTTAGGAAGCAGAGACCATCTAGCTATTTCTGCATAACTGAATAGATCAATTGAAATATTAATTTCCATTAGTTCTAATTCTCTAAAACACTTCCACATAGAGCACCCATCAGTCTTAACCCAAAGGTATCACAATGCTCAGGAAGTGCTGAGCAGTTTAATATGAAATCTTTTGAATATTTTCATTTCAGATCATGCCCACAAACCTTTGCTTCTTTTAAACTGCAGTAAGAGGGAGGAAGTCTCTGCTCTGTGCTGCCAGAACAGTGGGACGAGGAAATATCTCTGCCAGTAGTGAAATGATGCTTTGATAATAAGAGCAGTCAGACTAGGCCCCTTCTCATTAGGTGCTGCAGGTGCATGAAAAACAATCAAACATTTTTTTCTTTAGGAACTGAAGGATTTTAAACAGTAGCTGTGAAACATCATATATGCACACCTAAGATCCAGGTAAGTGCAGAAGCAGATGTCCACAGCGTGCCTCAGTACTTCAGTGGTGTAAGTACTATTGAGGTTACTCAAAAGACACCACTCACCAGGGTGCATGCCTCAAAGTACTGCACAGCATGTCCCCTTCCTGCAGAAATGGTAACTTCTGCATTTCTTAGCAGACTTTATGTTAGATCAGCTCATTATTCAATGCCTGTGGATCCCTGTTCCAGATCAAACACACACAATCTATCCTCCTCTTCCTAACAGTAAGCATTTGCCAGTACTTACGCAGTAGGTATGCCCCAGAAGCAAACCGTCTCTTTACACAGGAAGCAGAAGGAAATGTTTTTCAGAGTCCGTAGTTCCCTGCATGCTGGCTGAGCACACAGCACACCCACAGCACACAGCACTGTTTGTAGCAAGTTTCAGTAAACGATGACACTGATAGCCTGAAGATTGCACCCTGCTGATCTGCAGTTTGCATGAAGTGAAGAATCAAGATTGCTGGCTGGCTAACAACAATAAAAGAAAATCCTACTATAACTTTACACACCATAAAAATATGATCATTATCACTGTGATAAACTTCCTTGTTTTCTGTACTGCTTTGTGCTGTAGAGTACATGCAACAGCCTCATTTTTCATCTTCTGCTCCCCAAATCCAATACTGGTTGTACAAGAAACAAATGGCTACTTGGCTATCATTCTAATCTAAACAACAGAGATCAGTGGAATCTTTTACCTGTGGAACTGGGTGCTGCAGCTATGCCTTTATGTACCCAGGAAACAGTGATAAATGTGCAAGGATGGACATTCAGCTACCTTGCTGCAACCTTTTTAACACAGCAGGAGGGACAAAACCCAAGCCAGCATTAGAGATGAATTTCTTATCACCATTCCTAGCTTTTTGCTTTTTCCCTGCATTGCCATCTGTTGTTACTTGAGCCTATCTTTGCCACCGAAAGAAGAGAGGTCACACCTTCAGGGGATGGCTTGGGCACACAGAACTTGGTTCTACATTGAGAGAAGTCATGAAACAGCCTGAAAAAACAGCTCCAACCTGGGGAGGAAGAAATATCTTTCAGGCCTGGGAACTGACTGACCAAAACTTCAGGTTGCTGCCCTGAAGTCTCTGTGTAGGCAGCTACGTGGAAAGTTACTCCTGTAAGTTCTGGGATACAATTTTACTCTGATGTACCTCATCACTGCCCCCTAAAAATGAGTATCTACACATGATAGTTTCTGCTTTTGTATTTTGGGGTGATTGCAGGGAATGTCATTCAGGTGCAGTATGAAGGGAGCAGACACAGCATTCCCCAGAAGTTGAAATTCTGCAAGAGAACCAAGGCAACAATGGGCCTCCAAGAAGACCAGAAAGAAAGCACATATGAAAATGACACCAAAATAATATCTACTACGTTTAAATAATGTAAACATGGGGAAAAGGACTCTCTAAAGCATGGAAGAAGAATAAAGACAAGTTCTCCGTATTTTATACATATACTATGTAAACAAACAAACAAACAATCTGTGTGGAAACAGTATCTAATTTCCCATGTCTGACCTATTATTTTACAATTTGAAATGTGCTGTTCCAAGTAACCAGGCTCCGTTAGATACAAGCCTATATTTAATGCAAAGCACCCAGACAGTCATTAGACAATCTTTAAACCTGAAATAAAGAGTTTACTCAATTTCATTTTGATGCCTATTGTGCAGCAAAGTGTTTATAGTGAGGGATTTACTAAAAGATGACAGAGTATCATTTTATTGTAATTCAAATGCTTTAAAGGCTAAGAAACCTCCACTGAAATGACGGGTCTTGTGAAGCACTTAGAAATGCTGTTTCATCCATCCTAGACAGACTTAGAAAAAGAAAATTCATATGTTCACAACACAAGATAACATGCAAAACTATTTCTGTAATCACATTATCCAGAATCTGGTAAGATTTGCAACATTAATACCAAACAGTTTTTCTGAGCTGAGATCCTTTTAGCTCCTAGAGAGAACCAGAATATCTGGGAAGACATTGCTGCAGACTGGGATCGTTCTTTTTAACTGCAGTCCCTCTATCAAGTTATCTGAAATTCTTTAGCAAGACTGAACATTAGCTTCCTTTGAAAGCACTGAGTTCAGGAAAGAGGAAACAGCTTAACTCAGTGCTTTTGTGCCAAAATAAATAAAAATGTCAGAGGAAGTGAATATTTTAGCAGATTGGGTAAACATATCCTAAGAGGGTGGCTCACTTTTCCTCGATTGTTCAAATACCCACACTTTCCCTTTTTCTTTAAGAAAACCAACTGAAATGGCACTCAGTGATACGATTCTCCTGCAAACACAAACAAGCAGAAGAATACAGCCTCTGTCCAAGATCCTATATTTGGTCAGACCACATTTGACTATCAGCAGATACCATTTCTTTTTATTGGAGTTTGGTTCTCTATGATCATTTTCTTACCACAGCACGAGTAGCACGCAGTGACTCCTTTGTGTATTCCAAAGCAACACTAAACTGAAAATGTGATTTAGCCCATTTTCCTCAGAAAGACAATCTTTTATGGTTCTGCCAATGTTTCAGTCAATTCAGGCAGCAAACGTTATCTAAAATTTCATCTACTGGTCTGAGCAACAGATAGGGGAGATGGAACAGCCATACAGTGATAAACCAACGTACATAGTTCTCCAATGATCATTCAGTGGGCACAACATGGTTTCTCTTCAACGCAGTATGTGCCCCTCTAATACTGAAGCTCAGTCCTGAAGGGGTGATACTGAGGGATATCCTTCAAAAATGTGTTTATCTGTACTGTGCCAACCTCAGTTTTCAATGCTGCTTCTTTTAGTAGGTAAATACTTTTTGGACAGCCATTTTTTAGCTCTCCTAGAACAAATAAAAGTCAACTTTCTGCACACATCTGCACTGTCATACTCCCACTGTACCCTTCAGTTTATAATCTGGAGTGATGACAGGCACTTTGCCCAAGCTTTGAACGCAGTTAATGATGACAGTCTTGAAAACACAGACACGAGTTCACTAGATAAGGAGACAAACACGGTTGTTTGCAATCTGAATAAAATCCAAGGCTTCATAACAGAAATCTCTCCTTACTTGGTGATCTGGTTCACAAACTGGATTTTTATAGGAATTACTGTTTGGCTTCCAGGAGGCTGTTTATCTTAACCTTTAAGATAATCACTTAAGACGGAAATTTTTGCTAGGCAGACTGGCAGACACTGAATTTTTTGCAAAAGTTATTCAGATCAGATATTCTGACAGGAGCACACTCAAGAGGATGATGCAACACTACACAGAACATATAGCATTCAGAAAACAACTGGAATTTGCAAGAGAACAAAGCTTGCAAAGCCAACATAAGGACTAACCGTATGTACAAGTGTTTCCAGCTCTGATATTATTCCTGACCTCAAGCACCAGTTATGCTATGTGTCAGATGCAAACTAGAAAACACTTCTCATATTGATATGCAAACACGCACATCAGGCATCTCGCTTTATTTCAGACTTCCTAGATTTGATGTTGCTGCAGCAAACAGCTTGTACTCAATGCAGAAATCTCAGCAGCAATGTGAATTGTTTGGTATTAGCTCCTTTTACATACTAATGCTTTGCGTTCTCCTACAGCTGACAGCTATTTTATTCACTTGTGCTGATTTTGAGCTCTGGGGCAAAGCACCAAATGCATACAAATCGCTTCTGCAGGTTTCCTCATCTTTTCAAAAACAGGGAAGGAGCAAAGGCTAACATGAAAAGCTGTAAGTGGGTTTGGGGTAAGACTCTTGCAGAAATGAGGACAAAAAAATAAGAGTTCTAGACCTACCTCACTTCTTTACAGGTTGAGGCTGCGGATGTTGGCTCTAGGTCCACTCCTAATTCAAAGTCTGCTGTAAATGCCTGGACTGAACGTACCTATCTCCTCTGGGAGCTGAGAGAACATGTCAACTCCAATCCAAATTCAGGGCTGCTGAACGCATCAGCAAGCACTGGAGAAGGAAAGAAGTTATCTGCGTTTACGTTCTTTTTCTGTCCCACTTTGTACTTCAGAAAAATGTTTGGAATGTGAGTTTTGAGCTCATAAAGGTTGCTGGACTGACAGTTAAACAGGGCATGGTCAACGGCATGAAACATTACCCTTGTGAGATCCACACTGCAGCTTCCTGCTTCGCAGCAGCCGACCTTGCCTGAAAAGCTGGCTCTCGCCTCAGAGCCTGCAGAACACATCTGCTCAGGGGTTCTCTCACTGCTGCACAAAGCCTGCCCTGTCCTCCCCTGAAAGCCATGGCGTTCCTTGCAAGGCACTTCTGTCTTGGTCCCCTTGCTGAGCTCACCGAGCAGCCAGGATGCTTTGTGGTGCAAAGGTTGTGCTAAGAACCAGATCGGGATAAGCAGTTGTGTTGCTCGGACAGTGTGGACTTGCAGACTGAGCTGTATTGGAATGTTTTGCTGAGTAAAGGGAATAAGAATTTCTGAAGCGTGGTGTAGTGTGAAGAGATTAACAGAGCAGCCAAGCAAGTAATGCTGGTAAGCTATAAAGTTCAGAGCAAGCACTGGGGTGGGATGAAACAGCAAACCAAACGGTATTACAGAGGAGTCGCATGACAACAGGACTCAAAGTGACACGCAGACAGGAAGGGAAGGAGGAAAGGATAGCCGAGTGAAATTTAACTGTGCAATTATTTTCTTTGGCTTATTTCCTTTCCATACAGCCTTTTATGCTTCTCTGAGCAGGGTCATGTTTCTGTCACTCCCATCCTCGAGCAATATTCTTGAAATTCATGTGTGCCACTGATGCAACAGCATAAAAGCACAGATAAGCTGTTCTATGGAAAACAAATGCCTCATGCTCAGGCACTCAGAGCGGTGTCACTGCCCTCCCCATTTCTTATCACATCAGTTCTGCTACTGATAACATGATGCAGATTTATTTTTCCATTAGTCTACTCACGTTGAGACACAAAACATCACAGTTCAAGTAACATCTCCTACAGACAGTATCCAACTAGTAAACTCTTACTAGCAGGAAATATTTTCCTATGGCCCTTCACTGGAAAGAAAACACATCTGAGGCCAGCCTGCTCTGGCAGCAGCCAGCAAGCAAAGAATAAGAGAGCAGTGTCTAAAGGGCAATGTTTTCTTTTTCATCCCATTTGGGACTGAATCCAAGAATATTCTCTGGATGGAGCTCTGTGGAAGGGGCATGCAGCTGAACCAACAGCCAGCGCTGCGCTCGGAGCAGCAGAACAAGCACACAGCAGCACCATGGGCTGCTCCTCCAGCTGCTTTCTGTGGGCCCGATGTTCTCTGCTGACTGCTGCCTTCAAGGCTGTCTCAACGCACTTTATTCATCTTCCAAGCAGACCTCAGCAATTTGCACGGTTACTTAGGAAAACAGGAGAGACTAGGAAATATATTTTCATAAGTTCCCTTTTTCTGTAGATATGAGTTGTTTCTGTTGTTTCAACTGTCAGTTGTGCTCATTATCAGAAGTTCAGAGATGGTCCAACTTTGTTTCTCTGGTGCTTTAATAACACGCTGGAGTAAGAAGTGGGGTGCAGTAAGCTGTATTCTGATACACAGCATACAATGACATACATTTAAACAATACTGTCAATTCAGTATTGTCTGCAAGACATATCTGAGAGATGGAGATTCCCTTGCACGATTTAGAAACACCTGCTACATACTGCATTCAGTAGGCACCACATACACAACATGTACACAAAATCACACATTATTATTTGTCTCTCTCATTTTTAGCATATGTGAAGTACTTGCTGTCTAACACTCCCAGGCAGCTGCACGAGCGCAGCATGAGGAACCAAGGCCTTCTGGACTCAGCTCTGCCTCCCGTGTCAGCTTTCCTCTGCAGCTGAACAAACGCTGCTCGCCCTCCCTCCCCTTTGGTCTTTCCATCTGGAAAAATGAATACATTTGCATCCGTCCTGTGGGTGCCTGTGCTACGTGTATAAATCAGTAAATGTTTACAGAAATGATTTCAAGATGAAAAGTTACACATTCCTGATTTAATGCATTTGTTTATGTTTAACCCAAACCAGCAAAACCCCTAGCTTATCTACATTAAAGATCCAATCCAGAGTTCATGAAGCTGTTCCCTTAAGGTTGCAGCACAGGCACCTCCTGCCTGATACTAAATGCAAAGGAGTTCTCATCACAACCTCAGACAGACTTCTAGCAGCTATCGTGGTATAACAATGGCACTGAAAGGAGAGGGTGCAGCTCTCCTCCCTGTTTCTCCAAACCACATCCAGGTGCCATTGGAGCAATCAGCAGCTGCTGGTACCCACAGGAGCACCGAGGCGCCCACTCCTTTGGGCACATTCCCACTGCTCACATCAGAAAACCGAACTCAGCTTTCTATCAGAAGCTGACGCTGCCCGAAGCGCAGACTGCACCCTCTTTGCATACGTTAGGCCATTTTTTTCAGACTCCTGAATGAGGAGCATAGACAGAACTGCATTTTTCATTTTGGCAAATCTATCCTTTTGAGGAGGTAGCCAATGATGTGATCTACAAGGGCCATAAACGTGTTGTTTTCATGAGAACCAAGTACTTATTTAAAAATTTATTTCTTCTCTTTAACTCTTTCTTATCCTTCAGGAGGTAATTTAACTGACGGCCCTCTGCACTTGGGCAAATATGAACTTCCTCCTTCTGAAGGAGACCTGTCTGACAAATGCCGGGCCTTCAGCTGGGCAAAGTCCCAGAGCAGGAATGAACTCCTGCAGCCATTTATTTCCTTAATAAAAATTATTTCCTGGAAAATGTGAATTCTTTTCTGTAAGCTTTCAGATGATCTGAAGACAAAGCAATGGGGAAGCATCAGCATCAAAATACTGAGAGATCACCATTACAGCAAACAGAACGAATTCGTACCTGTCTTTGCTGAGGATGCTGCTGTGGCAGCACCACCACTGACAGGTAAGAGTGGCAAGAAGGCACAGCTGCCACACGGCCCCCAGCAGCCCTTCCTGCTCCCTCACAGCACTGCCCAGCACCTTGCTGCCTTTGTTTGTGCTCTTGCTCGAGCACAGCAGAGAACACAGGCAGTTCTGATCAGCCCAGCACACCACTGGTGCTGTAGCAAACTACCAATGTCCTGCCTGCGTGTTCAAGTAAACCTGATATTATTTGCATAAAAATCATCTAATATTGGTAATATAGTAATGGGAAAATGCACCAGCTTCCTGTAGTTGCTGATGCAGTGTTTGCCCTTCACAAACACTGTTTCAAACTGGCTGTGGTGTATATGTAAATGAGGGATTTTATTGCTTTACTGCTGTTCAGCATGGGGGCCATTCACTTTTTACTAGAGTTCCTTTGGCATAAGGAGCATGACTTGCCTAGCAATAATATGAGACTTGCCTTGTCTGTGCCCACTACAAAAACAATGCTTTCATTAAGGCCTGCAGGGTCCCACCTCAATTCCTGTGCTGAGTAAGAAACTTCTCCATTCCATGTGAACCATCATCGCTACCCAGATTTCAATAAAACCAAAAAAAAAACCCACAAAAATCTCCAGGTCTCCAACCATATAATCGTAACTACAACCACAAATTCTTTAATTCTAATGCTGCTATACATTTATAGATTTAAGGCCTACATTTTTTCTTAAGCTGCAAAATAGTATATTTTATTTTCATTTAATTTAGAAAAAATGTTGATTTCAAAAAAAGAATTAGGAAAAAATGGTACCACATTTAAACCTAAAGAATAATTTAGTAAAAGAGAAAGTCACTATTCGTAATACTTAACTGCATTTTTGATTAATCAAATGCTTCTAAAGAACAGAAGTCCTCCTTTGGAGCTGGACCCACAGGTGTGGGGCACTGACTGGCACTCAGATCAGCACTGCATTGCTCGGGAGCCCAGCACATGCACTAGCCAACACTTTCCAAAACACAGCATGGTAGAAAGAGAAGAGCACACATCCCTGTTGGGTTGGCAGAGCTGTGCACATAGCAAGGCACTGGGAGAAACAGGAGAGTTCATATTTATGGAAAACCAAGCTGAGTTTCTCTGCCTGTGACCTTCTCAAAGTGACAAACATTCTCACCCCCAAATACTCTTTAATCCACTGATGCAATGGTACGGACACCTGTGTTGGGTGAAAGAAGTTTCATATTTAGAAGTCAATCTCATTCAGCCCCCTCAAACCTGATGACCAAGGCACTTTCACAGCATACAGAACTCAGGCCTCAATTTATGAGCATGTGTGATAAGTCAAGTCCATTTTTGCAAGCTTTATACAGATTCTCCAACAGCAGCAATCTGGCAATGAATACTAAGTTTAACTAGCCATGATGAGCTTATTATTTAAGGAACTTTTTTGTCCCTTTACTTCTAACTGTATGCAAACATGACAAGATCCACTAGCAGACCATCTCCAGAATGTCTTGTTAAGTAGCATACAGAAGTTTTGTTATTAGATGGGAATCTCTCAGTTTCCTGTCCTGTGAGCTGGCTGTGGTGGCAGGGCAGATTTCTGGTTTGTTGGTCCTAGCCATTCATCAGCTTTGACAGAACACAGTCAAACCAAATTCAAAGCAATTTAAAGCAAGTTACTTAGTAAAAAAACAAACAAACAAATAAACAAATAAACAAAAAAACACCAAAGCACAAATAGGAAGATTAACATCACACTGAACTAAAAAATACTGGATTGAAAAGATATTAACCTAATGACATTGACAGTAATTAACAAATTCGTTTTATGAGTCTATTAAGAAATACGTTATATACTAACATGTGCAAAAAATGAACTCTCAACTCCTCCATCCACAAGTTCCAGCTCTCTGTTACACAACCACAACACACCCATGCACATAGGCCAGGCTGAGTTGCGTTGTGGGACCTAGTTGCAGGATTAGTCCAATGGGTCCACATGCTCCTGAGTACAAGACAGACATGGGACTGCTTAAGAAGAAACCCTAAAACAAATAAACAAAACCAAAAACCAAAAACCCCAAACATACTCACAGTTGACATTAAAAACACTCTGTTAACAACCGCACAGATTGCATGCGATTCTACAGAAAGGTTTTGGTTGCTGAAGTGCTCTGCTATGTCTGCTGTAGGATCACTTATCATTCTGGTGATTTATTTTAAAGCAGATGCACAGAGAAGAATAAATACATTGAGCAACAAAATCATCAGAAATTCACCAGAAGGGATGCAGGGTTGGCACAGACTTGATTGACTAAATGCAAACAAGAAACCTGAACCTACAGTCTGGAATCAATGCTCGCAATCTGCATAACACAGTACATCAGCTACAATGATTAACAGGCTGATATTTTTTTTTGAGAACTTGATATGCATTTATAAGAATGAAACACAACATTCTGTTAATTCTAGCAGGCTAAATACATAGCTTTGCCTCAAAAAGACTGTCTTTCTGCAACGTTAAGGAAAACAAAACCCTCGTACATCACTACTTCAGATATAACAGAAAGCTATTCAATTAGAAAATGTCACCCACTGCACTTAGAAAGCCTTACCCCCTGCCCAATACACGCACAAACAGGATCTATTAATATTTTCCCCCACCGTTTGCTCGATACATTAAATCATCATCTCTGTAGCAGAGCTATTGCTGCAGCAACTTCCTGCACTGCATCATTCACCTACCTCTGACTTCATTGTTCCGTAGGGCATGAATAAATAAAATCAAACATCCAGGTGGAGCTGTTACAGTTTCCCTTTGCAGCTGAAATAATATAAAAAGAGCTGGCGGGTCCTACAGGAGGAGAAAGCTGGGTCAGTGCCTCGTTATGGAGCACGGAAGCGCAGGGCTGCGAGCCGACGGATGCGTTGTGCTGATCAGCACATTTACCTAACGGCGTGGGATGGGCCGGACCCGGCAGCTTCTCAGCAGCTTTCAGACCGAACAGACCCTGCGAAGTACCACGTCGCTACGGCAATTGTAGCGAGTAAGCAATTCACAGCAAGGCCGTGCCTCTCGCAGCCTTACAAGATGAAGCAGGCAGCTTCGGCAGAGATGCTGAATTGTATCAACATGATGACGCCATGTGTGCTTCCCCAGAACTAAATCAGTTTCCAAATCTGCCACTAATTCTCAGGTAATATTCAATTCCTATGTTTTTCAGCCCCAAACTCGGTATATTATTGACCTACAATGCAAAATTGGGAACTATACCATTCATGTATAAGCACAGAAATGTATAATCCTAAATTTATGCCTAAGCAGAAAGCATCTTTTTCCTTTCATCATTTTGTGTTATTTTACCTGTGCCATCTTCTTAAACATCATTGAAACAGAGAGGACATCTACCAGCCTCAGTGCTCCTGCAGTAAATCCCAAGCTCTGCCCATTGCCTCTGTCAGACTTTTGCACGTCCTGGCTGTGCTGAACGCCTGCAGCTCTTTCTAGCTGTACCAACACAGACTGCACTCAGCACCTTGCACTGAAAAATGCATTGCCCGTTCCTCTCTACTAGCCAAAGGAAACAAGATTTCATATCCTTTCTTTGCAGCAGAACTATCTCCTTTTAACACTTAATCTGCACATTCCATGTTTGCTCTTACTGTGGCATTTTAATATACCTTGAAGTAAAACTGGCATTGCAGGTATTTCTCTGTGAAGGGCAGCCCAACTAGCTTAGGGTCTAAAATCATAAATAACACATAAAAATGACAGCATTTACACGACATCCACTTAGCCTATGAAATTAGAAGTAATTGCTGACTTACCTCGCTCACTGCTGTGATTTGTAGAACAGCAAATCACAAGACAGCTAATGAAAGTAGTAGATCAGGATCTATTCACTCAAATGCCAAATCTTTTCCTCTATTTTGCCACAGAGGCTTTCATATCCCTTGAAAAGGTAAAACAAAAACAGTTTTCTTAACTGCTTTAATTGAAGTCTTGTATACCTCTGCAGCAGTGCAGATTAGGAGCTTCAGGTAAGGAAGCATTCCTGTCTCCTTTAGGATGGAACTGCAGTGAGTTCAGCCAGACTCAGCTTGGAGCCCACAGGTTTTTCCAATCCTTTTCCCAACACCAAGGATTCCTTCAATTCCTTTCTTATTTAACAAATCCTTCTGATAATAAAATAACTTTATTTCAGTCAGGTCTATTGGTTTTCTGTGGTAGCATTATTGTTACTCTCAAAAACATCTACCAACAGAAAAGGACTGACTGGTTTTTCAATGAGAAGTGTGAAAAAAAGTACAACTGAGGGTGGGCAGGCAGGGCTTTTCCCTTCTGATCAACTACACTTTGTGAACCTTGGTGCAGTATCTAACAGCCAGGCTGCCACATCCCGGCCTGCCATAGGTTGCTGCCATAGGGACTCGCTCCTCCCGCTCCCACTCCCTCCTTTCCCAACGTTTCCATCCACCTCTGCAGGGCCACATGAGGCAGATGCTTTTAAGAGACAGAAATAGTGTTTTCAAAGGGCTGGAGTGCTGACACGCAATTTTGGGCAAATTCCTGATGCAGCCAAGTGAGCTCACTGTGCAGCGATGGCTGTGAGTCGTCAGTACGTTTCCAAAATGCAGACATGGCCATACAAAACCCTTAAAAATATAACTCAGCTAGCACAGGAAATACAAAAAGCCTATAAGAATGCATGAGCACACCTGCCTGCCAGTCTCCCATCACACTTTCTCCATCACTCCCATGCATTCCTTCAGCAGCAATCAAGGTCTCCAAGGCAGCCAAGCCTTCCCTACCCTAGGCCTTGTCACAAGGAGGCCGTGTGTCCAGCGGGACCCTTCTCAGCAGGAAAGTCACCTGGTCAGTTTTCGTGCTGAATGACTCCTTCATCAACTCTGTCATAATTTGTAAGCAAATAAAAGCAAGCTCTCTTCCAGAGTTCAAGGTCAAAATTAGGACACACCAAAATATTACACAGAGCTTCATAGCAAATGGAAGATCTTGCAGCTAGGGCAGTTTCTTGCTCCCAGGCCTCATATTGCTGTCTCTGGAACTTCTTTCCAGTGCAAAGGTCAAATAGATAAATAAATAAATAAATAAATAAATAAATAAATGACAGGAAAAAAACTCCCCAAATGTCTACATTCAAAGTCTGCATGTGCTGCCTCTCCAAAATACATGAGAGGTTCTTAACAGCTTGCTTCAGTTTTCCCTATGGAAAAATAGGAGATAATTTTCTCTCTTCTATTGCACACATCTGAGATTTTCAATGCAAACATGCTGAATAAGTACAAAATGGTCTAAAAAGACGTACTGTCAAGAATAATTTATATTGCTCTCTCAATGACAAAGTCATGGAGACTGCCTGCATGCTTCAAGACCAGCTGGAGCTGGGAAGAAATGTGGCATGAGGCTGGCTGGTGAGCTGGCTGCAGGAAGGCACTCATCCCACTGCACAAGGACCCATCAAATGCTAGTCAGGCAAATTTCATGTTCTGTGAATAGTTTCCTTGTGTTACTTCCCTGTATTGCTGATGTTACTTTGCAAGATGGAAGAGGCAGTCATTTCATAATGGTAGATCTAATTTTCCTGCTAGTTTTCTACTTGAAATTTCCTAATAGCTCAAGTGACCTCAGCCTCATTTAAAGCAAGTGGGTTGGGATGTCAACAGTGAGGATGTTGACCTTCAGAGACAGATGACATCACACTGTGGAACTCAGGCATCTGGGATGAGGCCCAGATGCAGGAAAAAGCAGGCAGAGCATGAAGAAGCCAAAACAGATTGAGGGATCTCATGAAAAGGAGAGTTAACAGAAGTAGTGGCCTACCAGTGAATGGTGTCTAAGCGGCTGGTATGCTTTTACAAAGCATTGTTACCCCTTTTGTGAGCTAAAAGTCTATTGGCTTCTCATGCTTCTCCCTAAAAAACAAAAGAAAAAAGCTCAAAAACATAACAGTGATCCTATTTCTATTCACCTCTGTGAAATTAGGAAAATACCCATTTGCATTCACCAGTTTGCAACTTACATCTGAAATTTACCTTAAGTATATTATGGTTTCTTTTCTCTCTTGGACTTGTACAACTCATGTGTGTAGTTTACTGTCTGTGTGCCTGCCACCCCCAGTTCCAAGAGGTGCCAGATGGACACTTGGTTCTGCTCAGTCAACAAACAAAATCCATGTACAAGCCCTCTTGACACCTCATCAGGCATTCGTGCACAAACAAAATATTGTGTGTTATTTTGCATTTTAGCATATGTTTAAGCAACAATTCCAAATTCTTCCCCAATGAGAACACATCTTTCAAAAGCCCTGCTTTGTCTACGTGCAGTTTTGCAATCATGCAAGCAAACATATGTTCTGCACTACCAGCAGCCATCCCTGCAATCTGCCATGGCCCACATTGTAAGACACAGGCAAAAGGAGACCAAGCAATTCAGCACCAGTAAACACATGGGTTTTCTTGGGAAAACTTAATCTTCAACAACAGATCATAGCTAAATATTGTCACAGTTCTCTGGTACAACTCACTGCATTCCAGAGCCAGAGCATGCCTGTTCAGCTGATGTAATTTATCAGTACAAATCTTAGCACTTGTAGTGTCTGACCTAAAACATACCACGGATGGATTTAATAGTCTAACTGCAAAAATCTTGGCACTTCTGTGAATTCACAAGATCTTTCCTATGTAAGGCATTTGCATACTCATGAAAGCAGGCAAGCTCTGTGCCAACATTCCCTGCTGGGTGCAACACTTATAGCCTCTAAGAGTTATAGGAGAGAAACTAATTAGATCTCAAAGAATAGTTTATTCTAATGATCATTTCACCATAATATCATCAGAATCTCTCATAATTTAAGACAGTGCAAATCAAATTTATTCTGTTCAGGATTACTGACCTCCAAAAAATGCAGGCTGAAGGGAACCCGCATGTGCCATCACATATAGTACGATTTCAGTTCCTTTATAATAATGCCAAGTCCAATGTGAAGAAATTGCTACATGGAAGGTTTGAAATTAGATGGCACAGAGATCCATTTCAGCTGTACTGTTGGCAGCAATTTAGCACTAGCAATGCAGATAGAAAAGGACATCACATAAGATGATTTCACTGCTGCTTTTTGTGAAAAC
Organism: Lagopus leucura; assembly: GCF_019238085.1. Lineage (NCBI taxonomy): Eukaryota > Metazoa > Chordata > Aves > Galliformes > Phasianidae > Lagopus > Lagopus leucura. Next base: position 6,211,408 of record NW_024962277.1, on the reverse strand, counting down.
AATAATGAGCACAGTACCCTCAGCCACTCTGCAACCAGGAGAATCTGCTGGGACGTGAAACAGAACTGTCTCACAGCTGTGCTGCATGCAAGCTCATGTCCTAGGGAACAGAGGCAGATGCACACAGGCTGCAGGGGCCTGGCAATCAGCTGCATGGAGCTGCAGAGGCTGCTGAGCTGTGAAGACCTCGCTCTGCCTGCCTGAGGTTTGAGGTCGGCCCTCTGCAGAAACTGCACTGCAGACAAGGACTGTTGCAGCACGGCTGTGTCTGAAATCAGAGCATGTTACATGTCACTGAACCAAGACACGATCGTTGCTGCAGCCAAATGAAAGTGGTGCTGGTGGTAAAACTGAGGTAAAAAGCTGTCAGTGGCAAGAATAAGTGCCAAGTGGTTATAAATGGAGAATTGCTGCACACACCTTTCCTTTGCTAAGAATAAACTACAAACAAGAAACATTCCTCTAACTACAAAAAAAAACCATCCTTTCCAGTTTGACAGCAGCTTAATTCTGATGCCCATTGAAGTTTACACATTGATCTCCTTATGACCATGAATAACAAATTAAAATAACTAAATCTTTAAAGACACTGTTTCCTACAGTGCATGGTAGGGGAGATGCTGGGCATTTCTTATGTATGAAAATGATCATTATTCTCCATCACTTGGAATGATCTTCACTTTCTAAAGAAAGAATTCAATTTGCTCATTTATGGATAAAGATATTTGCTTCTTTTATTTGGAGGCTCTCATGGTCACTTGTAACATTATCACTGCTGGCTTCACAGAGAGAGTTTTCATCATTTTGCAGGAGTTCATTTCGTAATGATCATTTCTTTCATGTTGCAGTCTCAACCACATTCTCCTTATTTCCCATTTGGAAGTCTAATTGCTGGCAGGGTATACATTCAGGGGAGAGAAAGAGGCAATGACGACAAGCCTGACTGCCATCATCATACTCTATGATCAGAACAATCATAAATAAAACAAACTGCCTAAAATTAATAGAAAAATGATCACAACTATAGACCAAATGTAATTTGAAAGATGATACAGATTTAGGTATAGATATATTCAGAGAAATGCATCACACAACCTGTAAGATTTTCACTGAAGCATAGCTTAAATTGGCATCTAACAGCTACATGCTACATCTAACTTACTGCAAGAAAAACAGGATTTAGCCTCTCTATTTGATTTCCAAGATTTCATCCATTTTCTCCACTCTTCTAAGGAGCTTCAGTCCTGAACTCCACAACATTTTGGTAGCCCATAACAAACACTTAGGAAAATTAATTATAGACTGGCTGTATGATAGGTTAGCATAAAACTTCTTAAGTTCACATCCAAAAAACACAGACAGGAATAAATAAATACCATCAAATATGTAAATGTAAAACGCAGACAACAATAATTCCTATATAGGTGAGCAATTTACAATAAAAAAAAATCCCTCTTTTGAAATAAATTCTGTGGATCCTTATGCAGAAAATTAATTGCACCAGCATAAATTTGAATGAATAACAGAAGGACACAGGTACAGACACAGCAAGAAATATTACAGTAAGTGTTAACGCACCAGTTTTAGATTAGCTACCAATACAACTGTCTGGTTCCAAATTCAGTCAGCTGAATATATGCAAGGTTTTACCTTTTTATGCCAACTAGAACACGAGTTCTCACATAAAAGAATCATTTTCCACTAGCTCAAGATGGCAGAACAGAATAAAGTAACCCAACCTATCCAGGCCCCATCTCTTAGGGCTGCTCCTTCAGTGCATTTCTTCTCAGTTACTAATTTTACCTCTGCAAAGTAAGATTGCTCTGTAGATTATAAGACTTGAAGATATAAATCACCACTGACATTTAAATGAGGATGAATCCTGTCTGAATGGATCTCTGACCAAGCATCGCTAGCTGGCCGGATGCTGTAACACCCCAAGCACTGTTGTCCGAGCGCTGCGCAGCAGGCAGATGTGCTGCAGGCATGTGCAGGGCCTGAATGGCTCTCCAGTTCTGATGGGCTGGACCAGGGCTGGTGAGGTCCCTGTTTAACAAAGATCTGCCAACAAGTCAGGTTTCCCACTTCCTGTGTGTCCCCGTAATCAAGGTTAGCACATCCTACTCTTGCCTTGCACACAGCTAACTTTCACCCTGCGTACAGTCGATTTTCTTCTTAGTTAGAATCATAGAATCATAGAATCACCAAGGTTGGAAAAGACCTAAAAGATCACCCAGTCCAACCGTTCACCTATTCCCAATAGCTCCTACTAAACCATGTCCCTCAACGCAACATCCAGTCTTTCCTTGAACACCCCCAGGGTCGGTGATTCCACCACCTCCCTGGGCAGTCCATTCCAGTGCCTGACCACCCTTTCTGAAAAGTAATACTTCCTCATGTCCAGCCTGAATCTCCCCTGCTGTAGCTTGAAACCATTCCCCCTGGTCCTATCACTAATGAAACGAGAGAAGAGGCCGACCCCCAGCTCACTACAACCTCCCTTCAGGAAGTTATAGAGAGCAATAAGGTCTCCCCTGAGCCTCCTCTTCTCCAGGCTGAACATTCCCAGCTCCTTCAGCCTCTCCTCATATGGCCTGTGTTCCAGACCCCAGGCAAGTTCTTTCTTATAAACCACTTCTTCCCAGCTTATCCGCAGTCCAGCACTGCCCTGAGGAAGGGAGTTCCATGAACTCTCTGTCCACCTCTGGAGCATGTTATGTTTTGTGGTTCTCATTCAATGTTTGCCTTATTGGAGAACTTCCCATATTTCACTTTATTGCACTGCAGAGCTCATTTACAATATACCCCACAGGAATTTTCTCTGCCACTTTTCACTGTTGCCTTTGCCCACTTTCTCTCCCTCTGCATCCTCCAGGGGTGCTTCTCTGTCACGTTTCATTTGGTCCCCACTCCTCATTTCTTCTCCCCAGGGTGCTCTGAAGATCATCAATGTTTCTACTCTAGGTACTGCACCTCAAGTGCTTCCCAAGAATTAAAGTTACTCTACTGCTGCTGTCTTCCTTTGGGGCTTTCTTTCAGTTGAACTATCTATCTGTTGTATTTTCATCCGTTCTTTCTTCTAAAACAACAAAAGAGGAAAAAACTAGATTTAATTTCCAAGATGTCTACATGCATAATGACAGCATGTAAAGGTTTCCAGCACAGGTTATTTTTTGTCTTCTAAGAACTGATCCAAAAACCTAGTTATAGAACATCATCTGTAGAACCTTTATCCCACGAATACACAGTCACGCTTGACATAATGCGTTGACAGTCAACTGTGACTAAATGAGATTAGCTAAAGAATGAGGCTCATCCTAAATCGGTATTCAAGGACCAATTCACAGAAAGCAGCTAATGACTTTCACACAGGGAACATCACAATGGCACACAAAAGGCAACTCTTCTGGCTGAAGAAATAAATTCCTATTTTCCAACATTACCTTTTTGCTCTTTGATTCTTTTTCTTTCAGCTGGATCAGTCTGGTTCATGGCTCTGCCTCATACACTGGCACTACAGTTTGTGCAGCACAGCACAGGACCAAGAATTGCTTGTTTTAGGAGGTAGAAGCCATTTAAATGTGCGTCACATTCTGACCTCTCTTGCCAAAGAGCAATTATAAGCCTGCCACAGAGCTAGAAATAGAACTCACATCTCTTGACTTTCAATCCTTTGTATAATTAATTTTTATTCACTTTAAATAACCCTTCCTATTCCCCTATTTCATAAAGAAGAGATTGTCTCTTTCCATTTTTATCAAAATGAAAAGCTATGGAAAGAACGAAATAAATCCATAACAAGCACCAGTACTTGAATAGCAGTTAAACTTCTACTTCCTACCTCCCTCACATTCAGACACACTCTGTCTCCTCCCACCTTTCAGGAATAGACCTTCAAAGGTTTGATGACATGAACAGGTTACCATGCTTAAGTTATTTGGGAAACCTGCAAGTTTCAATGCATTGCAACTAAAATCTTTCACTTCTATCAGCATCAAAATTGCCCAAAGGGGAGGTGAACCAGATAACTTAAATGTTCCCTACTTCACCAGAACCCTTTATGTTCTCTGACTGATGAGATTTTAACTGTAGCCTCCTCTTCCCCCTCCCTTCCTCCCAAAACTTAAGAATTTGATTAATTTTTCTGTAATTGCATTACACGTAATTATTTTATGCATTACATTTGCATATAATTATATGCTAAAGGTCACAATCTATGGAATCAAAGATTACATAGCAAATTAAATCATGTGGCTCTGGAAACAGAATGTATGTTACAGATGTAAAGATGACAATAAAGTATAAAAAGTAGCTATTTAATTCAGAAATCAATTCAGTTGTACCTTGTAGAGAAGAGTTACCAAAAGCATTGTATTTTACACAGAGATTATATGAAATAGTTGTTAAACTGAGCGGTGACTTGGAATCAGGGCTACAGGATTTCTCTCCATTACTTTCTCCATTTCAATCTCTTAGAAGTCTAAAAAAGCAAACACAGCTTGTTGCACTTCTACGAACACATAACATTTCTATGACCTGTTATGGAAACTTCACAGCCACAGAATGTGACTAAATGCATTTCCATGTAAAATGAAATAACTTAATGCAAGTTAAATATGGACTCCAGCTATCTGCAAATTAAAAAGGTGCTTCATTTCCTTATGAATTTATTCAGAAGGGCATTTTGTCATTCATATTATTTACCAGCACAGCCAATGAACCAGCCTTCTATTTCCTTTAGCACTCTCATAAACAGGGTCTTGCCAGTCCCTGTTTGCGGTCCAGTCACTCATCTCTCTATATACTTGCTCCAAATGTGGAGGCTTAGCTAATATAACAGGCACAAATGGATAACCATTTGAACACAAGTGGTGTTTGACTTCTTGGTACTCAAAGTTATCAAGATCAATCATAGAATTACTCTGACATCTGCCTGTGAATAGAAGAGTCAAGAAGCAGACTTTCTATTCACAGTTTTCCCTGCTGTTGCTTGCTAATGCTAGTATTGGCATTTCTTTTAAGTGTTCTTTTCTGTTAGAAAAATTTCACAAGGATCAAGTACATCTGCAGAAACTCTTTCAAAAGAAACTACATCAACTCAGACAGTTGTCGTGTGTCCTGCACTAATGCTATGCAACATCTGAGAGAAAAGGAGATGCTTCAGAGCAAAAGGTCAAATTTAATTCAAAAATTATTCAAGGCTTCACTTCTTAGAATTTCAAGTGAATAAACAAAGACTGCACTTCTAAATAAGTATTTACATAGACATCTGTACAGTTCCTGCAGTTGCTATGGTTTATTATGTGGGTTTGTTTCACTTCCCTGGCATATATCCTACAGTACTGAGAATGTGAGAGAAAGGGGAGCTGGTGAATTTTCAGGAGCATTTTTTGGTACCTTCATTGGAAGCATCAGGCCAGTAGTCGTAAAAACTGAATGACACGGGAATGGGTTTCTTTCCGTTTTCAGTTTAACTATCAGTCCAAGATGCAGGGATATAAGGAAAAGCCCACAAGTTAGGCATTAAAAAAATCCTAAATATATTCATGTCAGACTGCCAAAAGGCAGGCTAGCAAGAAACTGTTCTTCTGGAAGCCACAGCAAACAGTGTAGGCAGTCAGCTACTCTGTAGCTGTCTCCAGTTCTCAAGCAAGATGTTTGTACCAAGTTGCTTCACTTTGGAAATGCTGACTGCTCTTGATGCTTATTTCAACTTAATTACCACGTCTGTTATACAGTAACATCCATTTCAAAACAAAGGGGAGACCTATACTAGAATAACTGTGTTGGTCTTCTGATCTATGCACTCCAAGAAAAAGTAAATCAATCCTTGCACTGGGTACATAGAAGATCTCTTTGGACGACTGAAGAAAAGAAAACCTTCCCTGACAAACATGGACTGCAAAAGATTGGCTTGTTAAATCTAAAAAAACCCAACCAAGCAAACAAAAAAAAAAACCCTGGAAAAAGATATTGTTTTTTCAGTATATGCTGATGGGGTGAGCATATGGGCTAGAAATGAAAAAATATTCTTGGCACAAGAAGATGTGTGCACAAGTTGGAACTGAATTAGGATAGAAATAAAAAGCTTTCTAGATCTATGAGCTGCAAAATTGTAGAGCATGACTGGATTATGAGAAGAAAACATACAACATTCTTGCCTGAGGTAATAAGAATCAAAATTGATAGCCCAGAAACTCCCATTTCAGTCCTCCTTCCCATAACTGCTGCTACTTTCAATGCTTATTAATCACTCCCTGGTATCTCTAGCTATGGCTTACTTTTTACAGGCAGAGGTTTGATCTTGGCAAACGTGTCCATCAGTCTCCTATCAATGGATGGAAGGACTGGACACCAGGCTCCAGCAAGTTTCCCAGACCTTCCTCTAATTCTATGAACTTAGCATACATATATGCACATTGCTTCCCTTTCTTGCACTACCCATACACACATTTTAACACAAATTCACTTTTTCTCTTTCATCAAGATGCTTCTTTGTGAATGATGTTTTACAGCCTCAGCTTCAGCTATGAAATCACAGCAGTACTTAGCCCTTTCATTTGGAAACGTTACTCTCAGCTTTAAAACATTGCCTATGAACTGTTTAGGAATGACGTTCCAATTTCAGAAATGCAAACATTAAAAGGGCAGAGGGTTGGATCCTCAGCACGAGTTGGGACTTCAATAAAGAGCTTTAATTGAGCTTCTGCCAAAGATTAAATATTTTTCAGGATGAGGAAAAACCAGTTGAGATGATAGTCTGAAGGTTTCTGGTCAATCTCTCATTTAAGCCTATCCATTGCGGAAGGACTCAGTAAAATCACTGTTGTGCAAAACAAACTGCAGTATTCCCTGTCACTTAGATACTGGCAATAGAAACAGTCGCTCACCTGCATAAGCTCAGGGTCTAAAACCTCTGCACGCTACTCTGTGTTTATTCAGCATTGTTCAGATGCCTGCTTTAAAGCCACCTCCATATCAGAAACGATGCAGCCGTACAAGATCTCTTCTACTCCGCAGCGCCCCTGTAGGGCTGACAGGAGACAGAACACGCCCAGCACACAGCGTGTGATCACTGCATCCTTCAAACGGGTCGTGATACACATGCTGTATCACAGTGTCACGCACTGCCCATGTCACAGAACTTCATGAAGGGTATCTGTACACCAGGAAGGATAGACCACAAACTTAGGTACAGGTTGAGGATGTTGATAAAAAAACAATACATTTTGAAAAGAAAACACAAACAATTATGACTTTTAAAGTTTTGCACTCCTTCTGAAGGAATGAATGTCCATTGGAAATGAAAACCAGCAAGAAATAAATACTAGCAATACCAATGAGACAGGGAGAACAAAACCTCTTCCATTACCCTCTTGATGAGTTCATTTTATAATCCATCAAACCAATATACATATACCTCCTTTCTAGATGTTCTGATTAACAAGATCAATTGTCACCCTGTTAAAGAAAACATTTTGTTGTTTTTCCAGTACTTTCCTTCTAAAACTGCTTTAAAGAAGCTTGATATTATACACTAATTCAGTAAGCTACTGAAGACAGCATCTGACTTTTCTTCATCTCTACTATCCATCTGTTTATGCTTGGTTCCATGTCCATACTGAGCACTTAGCTGAATCACGGAAAAGAGCTACATCATGTCAGATGTTACAGATGTACAGCAAACAGGAACTGAAGCCTTTTGTTGGAATCGCATCAACTTTAAAAACCTTTCCTTTCAACATGCCAATTGAAAGCTGGAAATACAGGAAGAACTATACTAATTCATAGTTACTAGACGTGTATGTATTTAAGAAAAGGTATTTAAGTTAACAAGGTAAAGGTAAAATTGGTCTGCAGTCACACCATTAACTCATTATCCATTGCCGCTGATATATTTTCTAAATCCCACAAGAGACCACTTGAGATAATCATCCCTCAGCCTCACACAGCCTATGAGGGACTGAAACCAAAGCTATTCAAAAAATCCCAGACTGAAATGAACATTAGGGCATCCTTTCTATTTTTGCTTTGAAACGGTGATCCTTACATAGGCAATGGCAGTAATTCAGTTCCCAATTAACTCTGCATGACCCGTAACTTCATTTTATGATTCTTCTTACAGAAAGTATCAAGTATGTCAATAGAAAGCAAAATTAAAGTTCACTTACAACAGGCACAGAGAAAAGTGAAAAGGCTGCACTAGAAGATAAATATTGACTACAGTCCTGCGATGAGTTATCAAAATCTACAGCCTCCCCATCTTAAACAAATATGTAGCACCAATCTTCTCTTCATGCTCTTCAAAAAGCTTTTTCAGGAGGTGTCAGGAGAAAACAGAAGTTACTCAAAGGGCTCGGGACTGCTGGTGTGCTGCCTTGACTGCTGCTACCACGACCACCAGCACCACTGCGTAGCACCTTCAGCATCAGCATCTTCATTGAACTCCTCAGGATCTCTAAGATGGATGGTTTTTTCTTTGTAAAATGACATACTCATATAAACATTAAAGGACAGCAATGCATAAGCTTAGTATTAAAGTAAAATGATTTGGGCTAGGGTGTTAAGAATCAATTGTACAGTATGAGAAAGATATTACCCTCATTACTGTGATGGAGACACATAATGCTGATGTGACACACATGATGACACCTAATGATGATGATAATGCTGGTTTCTCAGACAGTGACGGAGAGAATCCAAAGCAGAACATGGCAATGAACAGAAGGGTCTAAACCATGGCTTTGCCCACAGACTGCTTTTAGCTTATCAGGAAATTGGATAAGTTTCATATTTCTGCATTGCAGGTGCGAACTCTGCAAATCACAGCTATGTGCATCAAGATAACACAAAAATGACAGTGTTTAAGTAATTAGCAAAAAGGAAATAAAGAATTTGGCACATACTGCCTGCTTGCACCAAGTTCTACTTGTGTGTGAGTGTGTATATATATATACATATATATATAAAAGGGTGTGTGTGTGCCTGTATACATATATAAAAATATATACGTATCTATATAGATATACACCAGATCTCTCTCTATTAAATTCAGATTAAAATAGTAGCACTAGGCCATGATGGCATTTTTTTCAAGTATCAAGTGATGACACAGAGCTCTAAAACCACACGTCCAGTATTTCATATCTGTGCTTGACTTAAAAAAAAAAAAAATCAGCACATGTGAAATGAGTTAGTAATGAAACTGACTAGAGATGACAGAAAAGGGGAATCTACTCAGCAGTTACTTCTGGTATCCAAAAAGGCATGCTGGACTTTGCAGTTTCTGAAGGTAGAAGCTACAAAAGTATTTCAGCTGAAATGAAATGCTGGAAACAGTTTGTGGAAACAAACAGCAAAGGATGCTTTACTGAAGGATATTTTGCTTCACACAATGGAGCATAAACAAATAAAACCAGCTCTGATTCAAAAGCAGGGTTTGCTTAAGCTGAGAAACTGCAGCAGCTTCTGAGCTGGCATCCTACACTGCCCCTCCCATGGCTCAGGGACAGATGAGCTGCTTGTTCTGCTGCCTCACGCAGTGCCTGTGCTACAGTCTGGCCCACCTCTGCATTCCATGTCTTTCTGTCTGCAGACTTTGGGAGTTCAGCACCCATTACTTGAATCCAGCAAGAAAGATGCACAGATGACTGAGAAAAAACTGGCATATGGAGGAAAGTGCACCTGTTCATAAGTTAAAAGCCCAGGGAGACTCAAAAATAACTCAGAGTTGCAGAGATTTTAACATCATATTTCAGTTAGAAATTAACTAGCGACATTGTAATGTACAGTAAAAATAGCATTTTCCACTAACAAACATGGCTGGCTATTTCACTCACTCTGTCCATCCCCTACATATCTTAAAAAGGGGCACAAGAGGATTAAAAATTTACTACCATCCCTCCCATTAAAACTGTCAGTCTCAAATTTGACCTGGCAACTCCTGGACACACTGGAGACAAAGCAAGTGTAGCACAGAAGCACTTGAAGGCAACATCGAGATTCAGTGCCATATATTTGTTGTATGCACCACCAGCAGATGAGAGGATGAGAATTGTGTTTCAATCATAAATTTGAGAGATTCAGTTTTTCAAAGCACAGGACCCAGCTCAATGTATCCCCACTACCTATCGCACGGTGTGAACTGCTGCCATAAGTACTAACATGTGCTCAGTTTGTAGTTCAGTGAGAAATCAAGGTTTGAGACCTACAAGCATTTTCCAACTAGAGTTGCTCAGTTGAGTAAAACTTAGGTTTATCCATCTCTACACCGGAATGTTGAATCCAGCACAATAAAGTGCCTTGAACACAATAAACTCCATAGAAAAGCATTAAGGCTGCCATGACAAAGCTATTCCATATACATTTCTTACAGGATGGATACCAAAGGCAGTAATCAGGTAATTGCCTGTAAAACAGAATTGTTTTGCTGTATTTGTTATGCTTGTTATGCTCTTTTCTTCTCCACCTCCCTTCAACAGAGTCACTGGAAAATAGATTTTGAAGAACTGTTTGGAGCAAAACACTGCAGCTGCAAATAAACATTAAAATTCAGCCTGGTGAGAAAACTAAATAAAAAGGGTAGATGCTCTTAAACAGAAGTGCAAGAAAGTGGATTAATGATAGTTACAGATCCTTGAAAACTAATTAATGACACTGATAAATTCTATTCAGTAAACAATAACCAAAAGTGTAGTTCGCATAGTTGTAGATAGGTTTAACACAGGACTAAGCTTATTGCCACTCCATGAGTCAGTCCGGCTTGCTGTCTCTGCATACACACACATGTACATATGCAGTTATTTCCTCAGTGATTTCTAACAGACCTTCTATTTCCAAAATCATTTTTAAGAGTGGGTGTAACACCAGAACTGAATGTCAAAAGTAAGGTATCTTCCGCTGCATCTGAAATTCCCTTCTGTAAGAGAATCATGCTTGACACTTTGTTTGCCTCATTAGTTTGCTGATAATTCAACATGGTCCTTTACAGAGCCATATTCTTGGGGTACAGTCCCCATTCCTGTAACTGTAGTTTTCAACCCTAATGTACAGAAATTCAGATTTACATCTGAGCGTACTAACATGTGCACATCATTTGCTTGGGCTCTGCTGACAAAACTCTTTGAACTCTTGCCCTCTTTGTCTCCTTGTGTCATCTACAGATATTACAAGAATTTTCTTCCCACAATATTGGAATTTATCTATTGTGATTCCCTAAGTCTCTACTATAATTCTAAGTTGCAGCCAGGTTCGGAGGAATCAGAATTACATTGACCATGAAGGTTTTGTATTCTAGTTGCTTACATTGGTGGTCTTCAAAGTGAGGTACACAAGATTATCTTTTGGGGCATAGGAAGAAAATATTGGAACTTTGGTAGCACACAAACACAATTAACACAAATAAACAAATACTGAGAGTGCCTGCCCCAATATTTTTTGCTGATGGGGGTGTTTGATCAAAAAGAAATTTGGAGACCACCGCCTTGGGCATAGAAATCTACCAAAAGCATACTAAACTGCAAAAACAAGCAATATCTGTAGAAAGAGAAGTCAAGTCTGTTATAAAAAAAAAAAAAAAAAAAAGAGAAATGTCAAAAAATGTCAATAAACGCCATACAAATTAATGACAAAGAATAGCATAATTATGTTCCATGCAGACTATTTCATGATTCTATCATAAATCAGCAGCAGGCTCACATATATTATCAACTGTCTAAATAATTCTTTTCTTCTCAATCATGGATATTGCACTAAGTTGCACTGGTGTGGCTCCTGTTCTCCCCATTCGCACAAAATAGCTGAACACCGTGTGTTGGAGAGAACGCATTGGCCAACTCTCCTTAGAGCTTTTGGATGCAGTTTATCCAGATGTGCTGCTCTGACAGGTGTTCTTTATCTTCTTGAAATACAGACTAGAAAATATGACCTCATAAGATGTGAAAACGTTTCCTAATTTGGTTCCAAAACCACAATGAATATGTTGGATTAACTACTTCTGCCCTGACTAATCTATTAACTCTAATTAATACCATTAGAATTTTTTGGTTCAGTATGTGAAACATTGCCTCTCTGTGTCTGTGATGGCTGTAAACCAGCATTCTTTTGCTTCACTCACGATTCAGAACAATTTCTTACTTGTCTTATACTTGCACAGAACCCCTGTTCCAGTTTCTGGTGCCGTGGGTGCCTCTGGGGCAGCACCAACTTCCGCTTGATCAGACATTGCCATAGCTTAAAAATATAACTTAATAATAGCATTCACAGCCTCTACTTTACATTTCCATTCCCACTTTACATTCCTAAACTAGAAATACAGTTCATAAACTACGTGACTGCAGTACAATTCAGCTGAGTCACACCGCAGAACTGGTTTTCAGACAGGACCACGCATTCATTCCTTTTTGTCAGAGAGAATGAAGTGCTGCTCACACCTGACAAGTTTGGGTCAAAGGAACAAAGCACGTTTAAGCTTTAAGCAGCCTCACAAAGCAGAGCACGGCGTGCCGTCAGCCCGCGCGCAGCCGCCCCTACCGACAGCAGCGCCGCTGGCGGCAGCGGGGCTTCAGCGCCACCTGCAGGCGGAGCGGCCAAAGCGCTGCCCGTACGATGACGGGTCCTGCGCTGGGAGGGATCACCGTCAGGGCTTTCTTTTCTTTCAGGGAGGGTTGTTCGTTAGTTTGCGACAGATACAAAGAGCGCAATAATGTCTCTTGACGCAGCCAATTCTCAACAACAAGCGACTGTTTTTCGGCACAGTCACCGCCAGCTCTGCACCTTCACCGGTGATGAACAACAGCCTGCACGCCGCACTGGGGAGCACCTGCACCAGGGACCCGCTGTCAGCGCTGCTGAAATGCACCAGCTGCCCTCACTGCGCTCACATCCACTGTTAGTTCTCCACTACTGTTCAGCAAGTGTCAGTTTATGACAGTGGGTACCACGTGAATGAATTCAATGGCAGCCCTTTGTTTCATGTGCACTTCCACAGCAGACACCATTCTGTGACACCATCCTTTGCTGCCACCTTTCACATGGCAACAAAACACAACAGAATGTGGTTGGGAAGGTTCAACCTCTACTGCCATACCTTTGACATTGCAGGCCAATACCATAAGACAGGAAGCATTACTTTTGGAGCAGTCCTCATCTTCATTGAAACAGAGCCTACTAGAAGAACTGTAATTATTTTGTCACTACATCTTCGAGTCCAAGGCATTCTGAGAGGACATCAGCAAGAAACAGGATTTTGCCCTGCATAATTCCAGTAGCCTGGGACCTGTAGGACATAATACTTTGGGTAGAAGTGCTGAAGTGCTGGCTATTTGAATGATCTGTTGAGCTGTGGCATTTCACACTTCATAGTCATGCTAAATAAAGAATTTTCTCTTTGGATGTGTCAGCATCTCCCTTCCTTTCCCAGCTTATCCCCACCCTAACACTTTCAGCTAGAAGCAAGTCAGACCCAGGCCCAGCTCTCCCAAAGCTCCCACATGGGCCTCAGCTATAAACCCTAAGCTAATCCAGAAAGCCTTTAAAAGATACTGCTTTGTCTTATGAGTTTAGGCCTAACAAACACTTTTTGTTTCAATGCAGCCCAAAATTGTTTAAAACAGAAGCAGAACCAGAAGCAAAAAGCAATTAAAAACCCACAAAACGCAATGAAGACCTGTGGTTGTTGAGAAAGCACCAGAATCCCAAGTTCCCATTGCAAACTTGACTACAAGAACATTTTGAAAGCACACTCACCATGACACAAATCATTTAATAGCCATGGCAAACACTTAAAACACCGAATTATTCCATTATTGTTAAACCATAACCGTGATCCTGAAGATTCAACAGCCTCTGGATGAAAGCTGTGCAATAGGATAAACATTTTCAACACACCGCATTCTTACACCATCTGTAGCCGCAGGAGCAAAGGAACTTATGTGCCACTCTGTTACAGCACCTGACCTTTAAATACTGCCTTGATAGAATTTCCAAATTATTTGACATTCAATATGCACTTGGAAATATTGAAGGAGAAAGAAGGAATACTCTGAAGAGGAAAACAGATACAAAAGCTATGGAACTTCATGCAAGTGCTGGAAAAAAGTGATCATCTCAGTGTCTAAGCTCTGTGTGCTTACCAGAAGTCTTTTTTAGGTGCTGTGTGGGCTGAAAACGAGTCCTATTAAATAGGACAAATGAACACAAAAGCAAGAAATAAACCTTTCCTGCAGCATTACCCCATGGCACTGTGACACACAGACCTTCAGGCAGCTGACAGAGCCATGTGCACTACTGGACAGAGGAGCCACCAGGTAAGGGTAAATCCTGCACAACACTACAGGCTGAGAGGCTCTTATCAAGCACCTTTTGCTCAGCAATGATGGTGGTTTACAGCACTTCATTGTGTTAGTGTAATTTTTAGAAAAATAATTGTTCCTTTCGGAATCACAGTACACAAAATAATAGGATGCATGTCCTTTTGCCTTCCCACACTCTTTGTTCTCTGCACACCCTTGCACTATCTTATTATACAGCTAATCATATGCTAAAACTGCTTTTAATTTAGTCCACAAGGACAGATTGCTGTACGTGGACCACTGACTGGGAGCAGAGTTTAGCTTAAATTACAATGATGAAGTGGGCCTACCAGCTGCCCGGGCAGCTTGTCAGTCCCCTCTGGTAGCACAAGCAATCAGAAAGTCAAACACATGCATGGCTGGGCTTTTGTTTTCACAGCCAAGTTAAAAAAATAAAATGAAAAACAAAGACCAGGAGGCATCATCTGCAGAACAGCCAGCTGATCAATTTCAGCATGAGAGCCACTTGGAGAGGATATTAACTGAGCACATTGGTCTCTTCACCTGCTAACAGGGTCGATCAGTGTAAAAGCAACTAATTAAGCATCAGGAACATGCAAAATAGATGGAGTTGTTTAGTTTTAAAGGAATCAAAACAAGAATGGGTAAGCAACAATAGCAAAAAATGTGAGAAAAACACCAAAAGCAAGACTTCCAAACCTCCTCATTAGATGCTCCGTAGACCGGCAGACATCAAAGTGCTTCTATGAGAATTCTTCTTTATGCTTTATTTTTGTATCGAGTTTTAATACACTCAGGCTTAGATTTTATTTTTTTTCCACACTCTTCCTTCGAAGCCAATTTTGGGTAAATAATTTAAAAGCTTGTGAGCTGCAGATTATATGACTACAGAAGGGTTTGGAAGTCAGCACAGAAATCTCTTTGAAACTGCCTGTCAGCTTTCACATTTCTTTTAAAATCAGACGTGTTAACTGTAACTAAAACAGATTAGCTGCACCTACGTTTGTAGCTTTAGCAAGTTGTTTGGCCATGACACAAGTTGCATTAGAACTGACACCTGAGCTAGCCCACATTCACAGAAAGCTTGTGGATGGAGGTGAAATCGGATGGGCAGCATTCATAGATGCACTGCAGAGCTGAGTCTGCAAATACACTGACTGGTTATTGTGCATTTGTGCCTGGGGGGAAGAAAGCAGCAGCAGTGTTATTTGCACATATAAATGTTATGTCAAACTCAGGTTTACTGCTGAAGAATTAACATATACAGAGAAAAAGGACTTCCTAAAGAGAGAATAAGTTATCTATTTTTCTGGCCTAATGTTTTGTAACCTCAACTTTGGATTTATTATGTCTTCAAACACATTCTTTGTACGATCAGCTAATGCTTTTACTAAGAAACACCTTTACACTGTAAGTCCAGACAACAGTTTGTAGAGATAGATCTAGCACAGGACGGCTTTAGTGAGTGACATATTTGCTGCCATGTGATACAGTCTGCTCAAAGCTCCTAAGTTAAAGAAACTAAGGCATACTGCACAAAATGAGGTTTGTCTCCTTATTAAAGTGTTTAGCTTAGAGGTTTGCTGTGGAGTTCAGCACGTGACTTCTTAAGTACTTTATGTGGGAACCACCAACAATAATTGTATTTTTATCCCTGAGTAACACAAACACAATAAGAGGACGTTGAGTGACACTGACAAAGATCTCCTTTGCAATAATGATTGAAAGGAACAAAGGAACATTTCTCTGCGTCAGCATCACGCTGCTGTGTAAGTTTAATCAAATCTATACATATTTCTAAAGCTTAAAATGACATGGTAAAATTAGCAGAGAAGAGCACAAAACTGGCCCAGTGGGTAGAAACTGTTTACTAGAGAGAAGAAAGAGGCTCTTCTACACATCCTGTTAACAGATTGATTCCCCCAGGTTTGGACAAGAGCAGTTTCTTTCTATGGCACTGCTCCGGTGCAGTACAGTGAGAACAGACCAGCTCCCAGACCAACACATACAGGAAACACACAAATCAACATCCTGCTGTTTGCATTACCTAGGCTGTTTGACAGTGACACAACCCAAAATAAATCCAAGGACACAGTATTGCTATACTTGCACACAGCTGACAGTGAATGCGGGCGTTACAGTCCAACCTGTGCTCCATCGCAATTCCTTTGCATTTGTTATTGATAGTTCTGCAACAGCAAATAGGCTTTAACCACCCACAGAAACTGTGAAAGTAAACAACACCGTTACACTTCTTCCCTCCCTGCTGACATTTCCATATGCCTTTTATTCCATCCCTTTTTTAGGGCACCTTCAGAAACTCCTCTGACATTAGAAATTGATGGGAAGGGAGTGTTGAACAAAATACCTCTCAAGCAATAGAGCATATCCTCTGGGGAATCTTTTCCTCCTACCTTGGTAATTCTTAGCAAAAGTCAACATAGAGTGGTATAAATATTTGATAGTAGTATAACAAATTGCCTTAATATTGGCAGCGTGAGAGAAGACGAATAAAAAAAAATCCAGTGGAACCCATCTGGTAGCTAAGATGCATATAGATATTGACCATCTGGGATTTGAACTGTATACTTGACCCTCAGCTGGACAGCATTTGTTGCCATAGTTGTTTAATTAGAAGGCTCCCTAGCATGGAGAAGAGGAAACACTTGGAAAATATTTGTAAAAAACCAATATGCCTCAGTCTGGGGTTTTTCCAGTGCCTTCCTTCCATTCAGGAACTAAATGTAGTTATAATTATTTGCATGTTGATTCATTATATTAGGCCTTCTTCAGCTTTTGTTAGGAATTAACTTGTGACATGTAGGTTGAAAAAAAAACTCTTAATCACCAGCAAATTCCCAAGACATGCTACTGATTCATTCAACAGAAGTAATTACTTCAGCAAATGTTTGAGTATTTTAACACCAAGGGGAAGATTTCAGGCATTTCTAAGTTTTTTAAAGTTAGCCTGTCTAGTTGATATCCAGAAACTTCTAGCCACTGCGATGCCAAAAAATGGACACATCACTTAATCAGAAAAATGCGATGTTTCTCTGATAAAAAGATTTAAATGTTACTTTTTGTTTCTATTAATATATTCAGACCTGACATCACATGGTCCCTGGGTTTCCCCTGGGGGCATAGATTTTAAAAATCCAGAGGGAACTGATAATTCCATGCACTGATTTGCTGACATATGAGCTCTGAAATTACCATAGGAAAGAATTCTGATGTCCGTAAAGATTATTTCATGATCTCAAGTGCATCCTAGCCCTCGGCTTAGGAGCTTTTTGAAGGGAAAGTGATGAAGTACGAGCACAGATCGGGGACAGCAATTTTTTAAAGCATTGTTGCAAAGTCATTTCCCTTTTAATGAGCAGTAACTATTTGTACAAAACGTTTCCTTCCCTTCTCTCAATAGATTCAGATGCAGTGAAATCCATCTTTCGTGCTTTGCTAGATGTGAAAAATTAGAGGCACATACAGAAAAGGCTGAGTCTACCATCACAAGTGTTGTTTTCTTAGTACTGCCCCATCTGTTCGAGACATATATATAACCTTGGGGCTTCAAAGTATATATTTGTTTCTGTTTATCTGATGAAGAGTAAGGTAGATAGCTCCTCTAATTAACAGCACCACTAGCCACTGGGATGGAGGAGGCAAGGACCATGCATCTGACCTCACCACTTAGAAAATGAAAGACAGAATAGCCCCAATGAGCTTAATGGTTCTGAGCAGGCACTGATAGATAGCAGGTCATCACCTCACAGCCTTGTGGAAGGTTGGACATGTGTGCATGTGAGGCAAGGAGTGATAATGGTCCTTTTTTATTCTTTGAAAGTGTAAGAAAGCTATACAAGGATTTCTTCTCCACTCCTGAACTTGCATTTTTCAACAAGTGTATGATTTTCTTTTTGGATATCTTTACACAAACAGATCTTTCCATTTTTTGCTTTGAAATGACACATATGGCACATGCACTTTAAGGGAGCCAACTCCCATATTCTTTAAAAATGTCATTTTTTCACTATACTGGAGGAAATGGGGCTGCTAGTGTGGTTATGCTTTTGTTTGCAGAACATTTCCTCCAGAAACTGCAATCACAGAATCACAGAATTGTAGGGGTTGGAAGGGACCTCCAGAGATCATCGAGTCCAACCCCCTGCCAAAGCAGGTTCCCTACACCAGGTCGCACAGGTAGGCATCCAGGCAGGTCTGGAACATCTCCAGAGAAGGAGACTCCACCACCTCCCTGGGCAGCCTGTTCCAGTGCTCCGTCACCTCACTGTAAAGAAGTTCTTGCGCATGTTTGTGCGGAACTTCCTATGCTGCAGTTTCCGGCCGTTTCCCCTTGTCCTGTCTCCACTCACCACTGAAAAGAGTCCGGCCTCGCCATTCTGCCCTCTACACCTTAGATATTTATAGACCTGGATCAGGTCCCCTCTCAGTTGTCTTTTCTCAAGGCTGAACAGACCCAGTTCACTCAGCCTTTCTTCATAGGAGAGATGCTCCAGGCCCTTCACCATCTTTGTGGCCCTCTGCTGGACTCTTTCCCAGAGATCCCTGTCTTTTTTGTACCACGGAGCCCAGAACTGGCCCAGAACAATGGCATAAGAAGCACTGATCACACTAACCTGCTAGCCCTGACCTGTTTTTGCTGCCTATTTTTGTCAGGGATTCTTTTCCTTGTATATCACCATGCAGCAGTACCCCCAAACCCAACGTGTCAGAGCAACTGGATGAGATGAAGCAGACAAGAACAGCACTGGCACAAGAAGTACGTGCAAACTATTATTTATACTCTTTCCAACATAATTTCTCACTATTCATTCCCATTTAAGAAACTCCAAGGCTATGCCTGCCCTTGCAACATCAACATTAAACGGAATAGTCTTACAAGATGCAAATATGAACAGTTGTAGAAGCCTCTATAACCCAAATAACAAATCTGCTCAAGTACTTAGAATAAGCAGGTAGAATAACCAGTAAAATGGCATGGGTTCAGAACCTGAAAGAAGACAAATGACTTGGGACAAAGCTTTCAAGAGATTGACTTTAAAGCATGGGTTCCTTTCCATATGTTTATTTTCAAAGAATTAATACTACTCACTTGGAAGGAATTCAGGTATTTATCTCAGTCTTACTGGCCCGATTCCTACACAAGTGTTTGTTAAATTAACTTGAAAATATACAGCTGAAGTGAAATTCTATCATTGGTTCTTTGAATACATGTCCAGAAAAATCACAGTGGAGTAAGAACCCTGCAGGATAGGGAAATCTCAAGTATTCCTATCCATGTTAAATTGCTTATGTTCAGAACTATATGCCTATCTATAAAATTTGAACTAAGCTCTCCCAAACAGGCTAAAAAGTATAGTTTTCACAATCACAACATCATAGGGGTTGGATGAACCTCTGCAGATCCCCGAAATCCAAGCTCTGTACTAAAGCAGGTTCTCTGAAATAAGTGACATAGGAAAGTGCTCAGGCAGGTTTTGAACTCACCAGGCCAGAGTGAGGGGCAAGATCACCTCCCTCAGTTTGCTGGCCAAGCTCTTTTTAATGCACCAAAGATACCATTGGTCTTCTTGGCCACAGGGGCACACTGTTGGCTCACAGTGAATCTGTTTGTCCACCAGGGCACCCAGGTTCTTTTCTGAAGAGCTCCTCTCCAGCAGATCAGCCCCCAGTCTGTACTGACACACATGGCTATTCCTCCCCAGGTGCAGGACCCTGCACTTGCTGAACCTCATTAGGTTCTGCCTTACCCAGCTCTCCAGCCTGTCCAGATCTCACTGAATGGCAGCACAGCCTTCTGCTGTGTCAGCAACTCCTCCCAGCTTCATATCATCAGCAAACTTGCTGAGGGTGCATTCTATCCCTTCATCCAGGTCATTAACAGATATTGAACAAGACCGGATCTAGTACCAACCCCTTGGGAGCACCACTAGTGCCTAGTTCACTCACTTTCAAGTATCAGAAGATAATTTCAGATGGATAATAAGCTATTCAAAAGACCAATCTGTCCCTATTTCACTGATGTAGTTAATTCTTACTGATTTTAGCATGGAAGGGAATTAGACCATACAAATATCTGCTAATACAAATGCATCTGCCTATACAGTATTTAAAGCTAGTATACATGTCTGCAGGCATTTTGTGGACATCCAATAACTCTAACTAAATTGCAAATAGGCTTTGAATTTAAGCAGAATGACCACAAATAAAAATATGTATTTTAACTCACAGTTATTGCTGATTTGGTTCTCCAACCTTTGTTATATCAACTTCAATTTCCTTCAGACATTTAAAAAAAAAAAAAAAAAAAAGGAATAACATCATTGAATATGCTTTTCTGACTGTTAGGGATTTTTTTTTATATATAATTGTATTTGTCAATAATAGCTATTATTTCTATTTAGCTGTTCTAAAGAAAACAAGACTCATTTCTGAATGAAAGAATCTAAGGCAAAAGTAGAAGCTTGCCTTTTATGTTCCAGGAGGCATCAGAAGTTCAGCATCTCCTTCCCCAGCTTTCTCCAAGGCTGCTCAGCTGCTCTCACCCAGTAGCCATAGCTTCAGGACTCCAGCAGCTGAGGTCTGGGTGCACTTCCCAACTGGGCTACCAAGAAGTGGTCAATAAACACCTTTTTGATGAGGAAGAACTGATCACAGTCACGCATTTTCCCTGCCAGCTACTAAGAGAGGAGAAGTAGCCAAAGAATCATTGAAAAGTCAAGAGGTGGAAAAAACCTTTGGAAAACATGAGCCAAAGATCCTATGAGCCTTATGATCCTCCAAAGCCTGAGGGTAACAGTTTGCAGTGTGCCAAAGGGCTGAGATTTGGGGCTGAGATTGCAACCCAACTGTCATTTTAGAAAAACGTGTTATCCGTACGTATATATATTCTGAAGGCTCCTAAGCATCAAAAAGGTCAGATTTCCCTTTGCATCAGCCTGTGCTGGGCTTTGCCATCTGCCTTTTTGACAGAGCTATTTATAATGTGCTCAGATTTTTGGAAATATCTGTTGTTCTAATCCAAAACATGTGCAGGCTGCAGGTGATTTTGTACCACCAGACTCCTGTTAAAGGTCACAGTGAAATACTTACCTAGGAAGTGACAGCGTACGTAGCTAATGCTAAATACACAGCAGAGCCCCGACAGAGGTGCAGCTTCTTAACTAGGTTAAGCTGCCATGCTACCTTTGCTTTAAGTACAATGCTGCACCAACAGACAGATGACACAGAGCAGCTATCACAGGTATTCCATCTCCACAGAAGTTCACTCCACAGTAATTCAGCAGCATGAACTGTTCAGATGCTTTGATCAAGCATCTCTTCTGAAAAATCTCCTTTCTTGATACCTGAATATGCTAAGTTATTTTCAGGAAAGCAAGTGGTGACCAAACCATCTGTGAACACAGCCTACTCCATGGGATTATATGGTAAAAAGATACTACCCAACATTAGAAAAACATATTAGAAAAACAACTTATGTGAAAATAGATAACTTTCAGCACTGCTGAACCAGAATGCTTCCCATCAGGGTGACAACTTCTGCTGTGTAACCTACAGTTGTGGTGTAGGGTAGGTGTTGGGCCTTGCACAAATCAGGCCCTGCTAGACCTTGAAGGCGCCCCCCTGATGGTAAGAGAGCTTATTCCTCTCTCTTTGTTACCACAAATGAGAATTCATTACCCATAAAATGCTTTGCATGCTGCTGAGAGTTTTCCAGAATCAGCACAGATATGACCAACTCAAGAATACAATTTTTAATCCATCAGCTTGCAGCATGCAGGCTGCTCTCATCACGGAAATGCTCTAGGAGTGAAGCCGGCTCAGGCAGCCATGCCTTGCCTACCTCAAATTTTGCTTAAGTTTCATTACCTCCCTACTTCAGAAGACCAGATCTGAGCAGCTAATCAGCTTTGATTTTCTTGCATTTGTCAGCAACTGCAGCTGACAAGAGACCCTCCTAACAAAACAGTGCTGCCGTACCCCCAACCAGCCCCAGATGCAGGGAAAACCAAAAACCGATCTGTTAACACCTGAAATACTTCAGTCACTCACTACCCATCAGACAGCTAATTAGACAAATGAACTGTCTCCTGCTAAGAGATGACTGAATGTGGGACACTGCTCACTGCATAAATTCATGCTGTTTTTATAATTATTGTCAAAGAAAATGATTAATAAGCAGATACTGCATGGAAACAGAGATGTTCAAAACCCCTATCACGAATGAGAAATTGCAAATGGATATTAAAATAAATTTCTATTAAAAAAGGAATAAAAATTGTACAGAACAGAATTTTTTTATAAACAGAATTTTTTCCCATTAAAACCCCTTTTTTTCATTAATTTCACTTTAAGTTCACAATCAATTTTTAGTCCCCACAGATGTTACTCACATGATTCGTAAGCACTACATATTGCTGCACTCACCAATTACTAACAAGTCATCTGACTCATTCTGGAAAACACAAAATCTCGTTAGCACCAGATTAGCTCTGAGCTTCATTTTTCTCCCTACCTAATTTGTTTTACTATTCAGCAGAAAATGATCCTCTTCAAATGTAAGAGTGGATAATGCTTCCATGTGGTTTGTTTCCTTCTTTTCCATGATCAGGGCAAAAAGAAACAAACTGAAAGGCTGCTTCAGAAGTTCTGCAATTATGATTAAAAAAAAAAACAATCTACAGATCAAACAATTGGGTGATCTGTAACCAGGACCAAGAGCAGTACTCTTTCAAAACAAATCCTAAAAGACAACTTCTAGATGTGTCTGAGAAGTCAACACTTGCAGTGGAAGCATCATCAGCATCAAGCAGAAATCCTACTCTAAAAGTTTCCATGTACGTTTTTACAATGTGCATCACCCACTACAAGCATTAAAATGCAAAAAATTACCTTGAGTATGGCTGAACACCTCATGTCTAGAGGAGAGATGTTACCAGCTCAGTAACCACGGTTCTGCATCAACAAGCTCCTCTCAGAGCTCCATGTAACTAAATAATAAAACAGTCTGATAACTTCTCTGTAGACTGCCTTGGATTAGGTTTCTGACTTCTGGGGTTTCAGTGCTTATCATTATTCCGTGTCACAAAAAGAGCTTCAGCAGAGTTTCAGCCTGGGCCAGCCCTCAGATCTCACACTGTCCATCACCCACTATTGGCAATTACTTGACCCTTTTTTCCAAAGCCATAACACACTTTTCAAGTTGTGAAGAACCTTAACTCTTTGTAGAAGAAAGCACGCAAGCAGCACTGGTGCAGACTGACAGATTCTATATACTTCCATGTACTTACACACCCTAACCTGTAATTTTTTTTTATTTTTATTTTTTTATGTGAAAGTGGGCTTAATTATGCATAAATAACACAGCTTCTGTGGTAGTTCTGTAACACTGGAAGTCCACCAGGGATTACCTGGAAGTCATCTACTAACAGCCCCTGCTTATATGTTTTCAGCTTTTAGCCATAGCACTGCAGATGGTGCCCACAGAAACACTAAGCACAGGATTTTAATAAGAGCTCCCAGCAAAAAGCAAATGGAACTGAAGAGAACCCGGTCCTGCTCCAACAGGTCTGGGATCTGTAATGCTCACTGTGCCTTTCCTGAATTTATCACAGCCACAGATTTGTACTAACGCTGAGGTTGAAATAACTTAGCTGTGTAAACAGACACATCCTGGTTGAAAAGAAGCAACATTTAAATAGAATTTAAAATTTTCAATCCAAACAAAACTAAAACTATATGTAGTTCAGGCCCCGAACAAGTCTGCTTTAGGCAGAGCAACAGGGCTTAGGTGTATTAACACCACAGTCATTTCCTCTCCAGATTACTATGCATAGACCAGAGCCAATAGGAAATGTATGGTATACTTAACCAAATAATATATTTTATTATGCCAAATGCACAGGACACATTGACACACTGCTAACACTGGATTCTAAAGATACCAACTTCATCCCAACTTGGCAATGATTTGTTATACTGGCATCAAGAGCTTATTACAAATTCATTAAGTGCAGTTGACACTGTCATTTTGAAGAGATCTTTTAACCCAAAGAAAGGTTTGAAGGTTTGCACTTGGATAATTATAGTTTTACTGTATTAAAATAGAAAACTAATGGCTATGAGAGACACACACTATGTGAGGATTAAAGCATCCAGACTGCTAATGATGATAAGCATTCAGTTTTGTCTCAGAGCTTCTCAAATGCAGTATTTTGCAGATTTCAAGACAACAAAAAAACTACACAGCACTGTATATAAAAATCAATACATCCTGAAGATACATGAGTCAATGTGGAAGGCTTCAGAATTTGTTTTATCCCTTTTTAGTCATACAAACGAACATCTGTATTAGTAATTCTTGTCAGTGCTTAAAGCCATATAACTAGAGGGAAATCGCTTTGTTCATGTCTGACCTCTACAAAAGATGCCAACACTATTGCTTACTGTTATAATAAAACAACACATCCTCTTTCTCTGAGAAGTTTTACAGATATTAACCCTGTAGCTGCTAGGAGGAACATCTGAGGTGGCTACTCCCATTTCCATTTCAGAAAGAAAACAAAATGTGTAAGTGAAAGATCTGGTTATATTATATACCCCATAACAATGGTTACACAAGACCATAACAAGAGGAAGGTGCCTTCCATGGATATTTGCCAAAGAACTTCAGAACGGACCATCCCCAGCCTTGTCTCTTAGCTCTGCCCTTACCCAGCCCATCTCCCATGCAGGGGGTGGCCGTGCTGAGGCTGTGAGCAGTGTCCCCTGGCTCTCCTACCACAGCTCTTGCCCAATGCCAGCACAAACTGCTGTGTGCCCTGCTGCTGAACCCGACCTCTGCTTGGTAGGAAACAAAACCTTTCTTGCCAGCTGACTTTTCTGCACAGCTGTTCAATGCTGGTGCCAGAGCCATGTGTGGACATGGTGGAGGCAGGAGCAAGGAGCTGTGATGCACAGGCAATACCACCACACTGAACCTGAGCTTTGCAATAACATTCCTTATGTTGTTCCTTTACATTGAGCTCTGTTTAATGTATTATTGCGTAGAGCATCTTAAGCTCTCATAATGTAGATACTCAGAAATGTTATGAATAAACCCCCACTATGAGACGCACCCAACTGCCTTTATACACTCACACTTCCCAGTCACAGTTGATCATGAGGCTCAAAATGCGATTAAAGCTCGAGCGAGACCCTTTCACTTGTCACAGTGCTGTTCCTTCTTGGTGAAAAAGCTGCACTGTTCTGTCAGTCTTCAGAAAAAACAAAGCAGATGACTAAAAATAAAGTGTGACTGAACTAAGACGGAAAATGTTTGTAGCAGAAGGAAAATAAGTGAAGAAACTCCATGACAACTCTTACTGAAGCCTAATTCTTACTTTTTTCCAGATGTGTAGAGCACTAAGAAGTAACTATTGACTATTTTCCTCCGTTACTTGCAAATGGAACTTCAAGATGCAAGCTGAAAACTATGCATTACATTATTCTAAACCCTTTAATTTATTCTCTGCGGGCTGTGGATCTGCTGATTCAGATGGCTCCAGTCTGCTCTGCTAACCACTAACCCATCCTGAGGGCTGACTGGCATGTGGCACAGTACTGAGAGCACGGGGAACATGCAGCTGATCTGCTCCCCTGCTTTGTGTGATGTGTTCCTCTGTTTTCAGACTGACACGACCCTATGAAAACAAAAGCTAATACGAATATGCTGACAGACAATTTTACAGCTAAGTATTTGCCTATCCCCCATCTATGATATATTAGTAAAATGCAGTGTTACAAGAAGTAACTCCCTACTGATTCTTTAAGCCCAGTGCTGCTTTCGTGCTCTGCCAACTTTGACTTCGGAGAGTGTTCCACCTGCAAATATCCTAACAAGCAGACATTTGCCAAAAGAACAAAGTGCTGTTTTTCAGGGCAATATGGCCTCAAAATGACATTCAGCACCTGAAAGGGCACTGTCTGCCCTTTGTGCACTAGGACGGGAAGGGGCCCAGTACAAAGAGAAAGTAACCGGGCAGAGGCTGCAGTGACAGCACAGCTGGCAGTACTGCTCAGGCCTCACTCAGCAAAGTGTCTGTGACAAACACCACTGCTCCCTTCATCAGAGATAGCAGTGACAATTTACAGCACTTCTGGGCAGGAGAATGCTGCAGCCAAGGAGAGTCACAAACATCACAGTGTGCCACTAGTCCCTGCAGAAGGACAGAGACTGAGCACCAGAGACCAAGCACTGTAACAGGACAGAAGTTCCCTGGTACGTGGCACAAGATCAGCTCTGTTATGTTGATGAAGAAATCCCTTCATCTTTGCTATTTTTCTAGTTCTGCTGTAGGAGCAGGCAAACACTGCATGCAAATAGACAAACAAAAGTCATGGCAAACTTAAGCATGCATACACGGATTTGGATCATCTCTCTCCCCGAGGCTCACAGTCTAATTAGGACAGACAACAAAGACTCAGTCAATTTTGTAAGTTGGATTCCAATGAAAATAAGACCAACCCTGAAACCGAGCAATAATAATTTTCTTTTTGGAGTGGGACTGTTCTCTTGAGGCACAAACCCCTCATTCAGGCTCTGTGTGTTCGTTAGGAGCTGTAGCACAACCAGCCCAGTGTAGTCTGGGCCATGCAGGGCTGTGCGCTGCGGTGGCACAGTGGGTGTGCAGCAATGCCTTTGGCAGGGCGGCTCACACTGAGGAAACAAACAAGCTCACTGACTATTTAAGACACATTTAAACTGACAAATCTCCAGCAGTGACTGCGTGGGTTGCGCAGTTTTCCAGAAATGGGAGGAGGCAGGAGGAAGACTGGTATAGCCTCATACTTGGTGGATAGAGACATGAGCCAGAAGAGTTGGTGACAACTCCTAGAATGAAGGGAGAGGTTCAGGATTCCTGAAGGACAACTGAAAAGCACATTTAAGGTGGTAGAGAACTTTTTCCACAAAGTAAACATTTTCTTTATGCTCTCAAGCTCACTGATTTTGCTTACAATGAAATTATCACACATTAGAACAGCCCAAAACTAATTGAAAATACTCACTGCACAACAGCAAAGAGGAACTTCATTTTGCATTATGCTAGCTGTGGGAGCCAGCAAGAAAAATAAGCCAGATCTAGAAATAAGCAACTGCTGTGAGCAATTAAGCTAATGTTGAACCTATGTGCTCTGAACAGTAGTAAGTTCACTGATAAAAGATGCGTCTCTTTACAGCTGAGCACAGCTTGCATGTTAAACATTAGAAAAATAGCCACACCCAAATGGCTATAGGAACCTTCAAAGCTCACTCTTACTAGGAACGTGCACTTTGATCACTTGCATTTTGCACTGGACTTTTGTCTGAGGTCTCCAGCAGTACCAAAGTCAGGATGATATCTGTGCTCTAAAGATGGTTCCACTGTATTTAAGCACCAGTTCAGTTTGTTTCAGGCTTACCCTCTATCTCTGGTTCTAAACCCAGACCATAAATGACTTTTATGTTAACTGAATCCTCTCTCAGGGATTATTTCCTGTTTCTGTTGTATTGATTCACTCTCTGACAACGAGGAGACATTTTAGTGTTATTTCAGCATCCTGATGATAAAGGCTCTCCACAGTCTCGTTCTGGCTGTCATGAACATCCAAGCAGGAATTCAGGCTCACTACACTCTTTCCTCGGCACAAAATAATTATGCAGTGTGAAAAGCAGTAATTATTTGCGTGACGTGATTTCTCCAGGGAAGCTCGCGTGACAAAATCTCATTATGGGGTTATATGGTTTGAATGGCACAAAACTATAGCATGCTATTTTTAAATATATCCAATTGCTGTGAGAACACACGATCACCAAGCGTCTCACTTAATAGCTCCATTCCTGGAATAAACTCTGCTGCAATCTACAGCAACTGCGCTTGGCAGGGAGCACGCAGCTTGTCAAACACCAGCGCTCCAGGAATGTGCCCGGTGATGCACGGCAGCCCCAGCCTGTCATCTCGTCCGTGTCGGCTGTGCTTTCACATGAGGCATGCAGGTAGGCTTCTAGCACCACACCAGCTTAGAGACATTTGAAACTTGAGAGACTTTTCTGCCATAAAAGCCGCCGCCTTTTCTCCCCGCTTCTCATCCGTCTGAAGCAAACGACGCTCACGGTGTGCTAAACACACAGCCTGCATCTCCAGATTTGGGAGATACAACGAATTAAAGATAACAACGGGCAAATATTCATGAAAGTAAGGTGTTGGTGCTTTTCTTTTTTTACATCCCAGATTTTATCTGCATGCAAATGAGACAGAAGTATTTCCAAAACTGAAACCATGAGAACTCCACTTTTCTTGAAGATTACTTTCAATAACCCTGCTTTTTTCCTTTCAGAACTTTACTATAAGGACATACCAAAGCCACCTTAGCAATCATCTCAGACTATGCAGAGTTAACTGCACAGGGAAAATAATACAAACAGGGGAGAGACCATCATTAACGCATGCAGCTCTCAGAAACTTACCACAAAGTAAAGTTTTAAATATTCCTACTGTACCTGATTGTCCTGACAGAAATGCAGTATTTCCACATCAGATTCCACATTGCACTGCCATCTCCCTTCATGACCTTCTCTGAAGTGTTTGCAAATTTAAAAGGATTCCAAGTAATGTAAGAAAGAAGTTTAGCAGCACACGACAAAGTTAAGTCCAAGGTTCACGCAGCAGCCAAGCTCTGATTCACGATTTCCAAGTGATTCCTCTGACTTCCACTCAGATGAACTCAGAGAGAAGCCAGCTCTCCTCATCTGAAGTCTCAAATTACTCCTTTCTTCATGATTTACGAGACTCCTTGTTTACATTATTCGAAAGCCAGAGACGATTATTTGAAGCTGTTCAGAAAGCTACATATAATATTGCTCCAAGTTGTCAAGAAAGCAAAATCTACCTATGAAGCATCTACACAAAGTTATTATAAATTACTCCACTTGAAAAAAGAAAAAACAAAAATGAAACCAGTCCGGCACCAGGGCCTTTGCAAGCCACTTACTGGAGCTGTAAGACACACCAAACACACACTACATCATATCGCGGAGGCTGAATAAATTCCCAACTGTTTGCAAAATTTCTTGTGTACTGTAATAAACTTTGGAGTGCCAAAAGAAGTAATGAGTCATTTTCCAAAGCTGTGTTTGAACTGCTATGATTTTCAGTGGTGAATGTCAGCTGTGACATTCATGATCCAGCCTAGAAATTACATCAAAAATAAAATGACAAAACCTGATTTAAAACCCCCAAACTTATTCACCATGTACGTAGCATTGTCTTACTGCACTGAAACCTCATAGATAGGTATGTGGCAACTGGATTTTTCTTCATGTCAACATATAGTATAGTCTTCAGAAAGATCCCAAATCGCATACTTGACACTGCACAATTTCTCAGTGATGATAGGCATTTATGAGCAATATTAAACATCCAGCTTAAATAAAAAGTACCAGCGCGAATAATTTTGCCCTTGGTTTTGGCGGATTAAGTTGAAGTGCACTTCATTTATCACCAACACTTTCAACTGAATTTAAGCCTCAACAGACACATCTGGAATCACCCTGATAGAATTATTATTTTTGTTATTAGCATTGCTATCTTTTATTCACTGAAGGATGAGTCCTTGAAATTCGGCCCCAGTTCTTCAAGACCACCCAGTCAGTCAGTGTTGTTGCTATGACATGACAACTTCCTGAGCTCAGCCCACCAGACCGCATTTGTCTCAGAGGTCAATAGCACAGTTTTCAGGGCTTCTTCTAGATCAAAGAAATCAAATGTGTGTTTATATTATAAAACTTAATTAGGCAAGAAACTAAGTTCATGCTACTTCTTGATAGAACCAGACGCTTTTGTAATTAAATGCCTGTTTTCTGTTGCATAACTTCATTCTGTACAAAACCATTTTATCTAGGATCTCATGGCCAGTACCACTAGGCTGAAATAGGCTCTGTTTCAGTGATTTTCTGACAACAATTCCAGGAATAAGTTACTGACAGCTCGTAAAAAAGTTAGAAAAAGTTGCACAGCATATTGCACATTTTACATCAGTAGACTTAATAGAGAAAAAATCACATCAAAAAACTTAGAGATCTGTTCTTGACATAATCAGTGAGATAGACTTAAATGATGGAGAAAAGCCACACAAGTTCTGCAGACCAGCTGAATCCAATCACTAACTTGCAAATATGAGAGAAGCAGTGCAAGAAAAGTACTTCTTACTCTTGATGCACTCTTGGAGTAATTAATTTAGTATAAACAAGCCTATTATGTCTTTAGTATTAAACTAACAGAAGTTATTTTCAGAGTAGCATAAAAGTATCACACATGCTAGTAGTGTCAACTATACCCGCTTAAGCATTTATTTCACACATCAGAGTAATTGCTGTGCTTGTACTATGCATTCATTGATTCATACTGAATTGTAACATTTTGACACTACCAGCATCCACAGAAATATGATTTTATCTGTCTCTAAGAAATAAATAAAGGCAAATATCATACTCAGATCTACAAGAGCTTTTTAAATACAAGAGTATTAATTACCTGCTTCATTCAAGTTTCTAGAATTTTTATGTATGTCCAGTGACCAAATGAATTAAAGTGACATGAGAGTATCATCAGACAAAGCTGAGATGCAGCTGATGTTTTGCTTTTTTTGTTCTTTTAAATGATTGCTGCAGCTTGATCACATGGATAGTTCTATGAGACAGCAGTGTTTCAGCTGGGTTTGTTCACTAATTCCCAATGCGACCTAGGCAAATCAAGCTAGTCCTCCTCCAAGCAAGCATTTACTCTGCAGGGAATAGGAAGCTCAAATTTGGAATTATTTAGAACGGATAGGCAACCCGCAAAGACAAAATAATATACATCCAAAAAACGCTGAGCACTGTGCAAACTATGAAACAAGCTGACAAATCTAGTGCTTTGGTTCTACAATTAATTCTTGGTTGCAGATAATTGCTGTTTATCCTGGTGTAAACATGAGGAAAAGATTGCTGTGAAATGCTGCTGGAAATGATATTGGAGAGGAATGCTGTAAGGCATCATGAGAGCAAGGAGAGCAGCACTAGATTTGACCAACTGCAGGTGTAATGTTATCAGCCATAGCAGACGATTTCTGTATGTACACAGATGTGGAGAATGGTGATTAGCTAAAGCCTATGGCTCATTCTGTCTCTCTGATGGGCTGCCTTTTCAGAAAACATCACCTTCATAGTACGATTAGCACAGAGGGAACAGAGCAGATACTAAAGAAGAAATTGACTAATAACTACTTCTTACTATTAAGGAAAGTCTTATTTGGGAATGGAAGAACTTTTCTAGCGGCAGTAAGACAGACAGTACATCCCTTTCATCTGAGCTGTTCTTTTCCTTTGTTCACAGGGACATTACCATGCCTGAAACAAGACGTAGATTAGCATATCAAATGAATTCACTTCTTTGAAGCCTTGTTTGCTTTTACTGTAGGACAAGTCAAGATGAGCCCCAGCACCGCAGGGGCGTTTTGGCATCATGTCTGCTTTTGACACGGATTTTCCATTTTGTACAACAATCATAATCTATTGTAATGATTCCAGCGACAATTTTCTCCTATACTCACACATTTGGCCAAGCAATCGCAGCCAACGCAGACTGTGGGCTGGTAACAAGGGCTATTTGGAGACAGATGCTGCCTGGCTGGTTTATTATTCCTCTTTGGGTGTGGTAATAAAAACTTCAGTTATCTCTTTCCCTTGAAATGAAACAACAGATTCCATTCATAGGACATCACTGCATCCACCCAGTCGCACTGTGCATGGAACCATGCGTAGTACGAAGCAGAACTCCCCAAACAGATATTCTTAATTTGATTTATTTTTCCCTTCCCATGATACTCCCTGGAAACCTTTACTGAATTAGTCTTGCTTGCAATCATCTACAGCAAAACCCTCACCCATAGCAGTGTCCTGCTATCAGTGTCTCCTCTCAGCTGTCTCCAAACTACTAAGTTGCAACAGGAAGCTGAAAAGAGTGGCTCTGCTGCATTCCCACTTTAAGTACATTGGCCTTTCCAAGGCCACTCATTACTTTAAATGTTTTATTTTCAGTGGATTAATGAAGTGCTTTCCCCTGCATCAGATGGCTGTGTTGTGCCTTGGTTTTCCCACAAGCTTACTTCCATATTTATGCACCGAGTGGGCATACCAACCCTCTTGGAATTGAGCTTCACTGTAACAGGTAAAAC
Source organism: Lagopus leucura (assembly GCF_019238085.1). Classification (NCBI taxonomy): domain Eukaryota; kingdom Metazoa; phylum Chordata; class Aves; order Galliformes; family Phasianidae; genus Lagopus; species Lagopus leucura. Next base: position 6,178,847 of record NW_024962277.1, on the reverse strand, counting down.
AGGTAAAATAATTCCAAGCTTTATAAAATACACATATCTTTTAAGGAAGAAACCTGTAATTTTGACAGTTGGTAATTCAGACAAAGATAGCACTGTGATACCAGCTTTCCCAGGTGGCTTACAAAAGCTCACCCAACAGCTGAGGCAGCCAAGATGCATCTGCACTGTGCTGTCCCTGCCCCTCCCACAGGCAGTGCTGCGTCTTGCAAAGCCAGCATGAAGGGCTGCCTACTTCTCCATTGCCCCAGCTGCTATTGAGCAGGACCTGAAACTGCAGATGCAGGTGAGCTTGCACCAAGACCACCTGAAAGAGCTGAGACAGACACACTGGCTTTGTTTTGCTGAGTGCCCACAGCTGGAGCAGGGAAATCAAAGCAATTGGAGCAGGGAAATCAAAGCAATTGGAAGGACACCATCCCAAACCTACTGGAAATAAACTCACTAGAAGTTCTCACAGCTTGGCACTTTCAAGCACCTACCAAATGTTTTAGTAACAATACTATGGTACTTTCAATGGTTTTTATTGCTAAAAACCCAGTCACTAATAGGTTTCAACAGGATAAAGCACAGTAGTTAAGGAAAAATGTTACTGGAGAAGGGTAGGGAAGAAATGGACAGAAATGAATAAGCATTGGAAGATTTTTATATATAAATATGTTTTTACACTTGAAAAAAAAGCTGCTCCAAGCAAAGATGTAACAGGGTACATGAAATGCTATTTGAAAATGCTAGAGCTAAGATTCCTTTAGAAGCTGTGTGTGGTGTGATAGAATGATATTAATAGAAAGGCGATGCTTAATTTGGAGGCTCACATTCTGTTATTCTCCCTGTCTCCTCAGATTCATTCCTGCTTTGCACAGAAGTCTGCACAACAAGCAGTGTTCAAATAGGGAGGTGAGTTGAGCGAGCCAAGCCTCCATCACACAAGTCATGGGGAAGGGCTCAGAGAAACTGAGCAGATCTGTCCTGGGTGATCTGCTTCTGGATAAAGTCCCGTTCACCGGATGCATGCGTCACTTTCCACATGACATGTCTACAGCTAAGGTCACCTTACTGCCTTAACTGTATGAGGTTAATACAACATTCCAAAGAAGAGGGGAAAAAGCATATTGAAGTCTTCATGAGTGAAGAAGGCATTTGCTCATTTTCCTGAAGTTTCTACTGAGACAAAATGATCAGAAAATAGAATTTAACAGCATTTCTATTATTAAGTAGATTATATTTACAGGGCATTTAACAAAAGGAAATGGTGAGTGCTGAAGTTAGCAACCGTTCCTGGTTGTCAGGAGAATTCCAGATTTATTTTTAACTTAGGTAGAGCTGCCTTTATACAACAGTTATTACCAATTAAGGAGTTAAAGGAGTCTCCATTTTATTTTATTTTGTAATAATAAAAAGCAGTCCGACTTCTTGGGCAACTCTGGATATCTTTAAACTCTTAATCTGTAACAAGACAACGTTTTCCTTTAATAGGGGAAGGGATTTAGATATAATACAATGACTACATTTCTTCCTTTGCCTTCACTGGATTTTCTTTCCTTGCATTTAAGCCTCCTATTCCAATTTCTCAGACGTTCCTAAGGGCACACAAAGCACCATGTCTTCTAGGAGTTCACAGCAGTGACGGACACGTACCAATCCTTCTGTGGAACAAAGTCAGCACGGCTTTGGCATTTTGCTAAAGGGCATCTCAGCCCAACAAGCTGGCAGGCCTGTGCTGCCCAAGAGCCCTCCAGCACCCTTCCAGCTGCAGCTATGAACAGATTCCTCGTGTGCCCAGGCCTCCACCACACTCCCAACACCCTTTTCTGTGACTTAATCTTGGAAGACTATCAAAGGAAGCTCAGAAAGCTTCCAATTCATGTAGGCTCATAGCCAAATGCACAATTAAAATGTGACAGCCCCAGGGTCTGCCCATCCATCAGATGCATTTAAACACAGTAGAGACCAGACACTGAAAGAGAAAAGCCTGGCACACAGCAGGCTCTCAAGGGGCACAGCTAAATGGCAGACATCGCCAACAGCACATCTGCAGGAGTCCCAGCACACCACACACCGAGGTTCTTCAAAGTCCTGACACAAATCTCGGATTGTGGAAGGTAGAAATCCACACAAATGTGAAGAATGCAGAACGTGATCACTCTGAGTTGGGTCCTGGCTGAAAAATGCATTGGAAAAGACCAATGCTCCACCACTTACTGCAGAGGCAGAGAAAAGGCACACATGCAAGGAGCCATCTCCATTCCACAGTGCACATTATCAGTTACAGCAGTGGTGACAGGAGACACACAGCCCTTTGTATTTGCACAGGATTTTTGGCGATCAGCAGCACTAAAGACCCACAGTAGACTTCAGTGAAGTCAGGGCATGGAAAGGCAAGGGATTCCGAAAGATGGCTGTCCACTGCATAGGAAAGAAGAGCATCCCAGAGAGCTAAGAAAAGCCAGGAGTTTGAATAGAAGGTACGTGGGCAAAGCAGTTCGAACACTTTCGTGATCACTGTCAGACACGTGGTAGCATTAATTGCATTGAAATGAAGGGTACAACCACACTAAATAGTATTTGGGGTGTTTTAATTTATTGGCTTGAAATCACTACTTCCCTGAGTGTAGACAAGGCATTTTTATATTTTATTTATTTACTCAATGGCTTTCTTTTCATCATTTTTATGCTGAATATGGGAATGCTGCAATCTGTGCCTTTTGCTGGCTGTGCTTCAGGAGGATGTTGGGTTTGGGGGATAAAGAGGAGGAGAGAATTGTGTGCTCTCAGCTGCTCTGTGATTGCATAAACACTGCCAGCATCAGCCTCCTGGGAGAGCTGTGCTATAGGCACTATGACTCAGTCCTGCTCTGGATGAAGTCACTGTCAAGCGGAAGCAACTATTTGTTTCTAACAACATATATGGTGAACTCCAAATGCAAGTTCAAGACAACTTCAGTTACTTATCCCACAACTCTGCTATGACTTGGTTCAAGACAGATTGCAGAGGAGCTCATAGTTCAAATGAGAGCCAGAAGTAAAGCAAACCAGCTGACATCGCTGTCAGTGTGAACAAAAGAAATCCTTGTTCTCATGAACAAGAATCCAAAGATTTATTTTTCTTGCTCGCTGTTGGTGAGATTTGTCACTACTGTACAGCTATTGTTTCCAGGGATGTAAGATCACAATAAGTAAATAACGTATCAACAGCCTTTATCAAATCTTATTTCAAATAATGGATTTAAAAATAGCATTCCCTTTACCTAAGTAGTAGCACATGACCACTGAGACAGGTGTCTGTCGTTTATGCTGTGCTTTACTTAAAGGAGGCAGCCCTGCTCCTTGCATCCCAACAGCCGCATTGTCTGACACATTGAAGCCATCCCACATCATCTATAGGCAGAGTCCACGCTGTCAACACCAGAGGTGAGGAACAAAGACTATCAAAGCACTTTTTTTTAAATAATTCTTTTTGACAAAGTACCTAGAAGACAATCCTGACATAGATCACTTAAAGCACATACGCCACCGTTGGAACTGCATCTAAATCAGGACTGGCAATTCATTTAACGGCTTCAAACACTACAAATTTGTGTTGGATAACAGAATAACAAAGAGGATGAGCCCAGAACTGCAGGAGCCCCGCAGAGCTTGATGCTTGATATTAGAGGGGCTTAAGCAGCTTCTGAGACTCAGTTACTTTCTGACATTCTGGTATAGCAGCAATAAGCTGCGCCTGCCACGGAAAGTTATGAAAGTGTTTTCTCTTATAATCATCACTGAAACATCCTAGTGGGACTGAATCATGCACCAAAATATAGACCTGCTCTTGCCTGGAGATGGGCTTAAGCACATGATTCAGTCTATCCTGAATCACAATGCTGGCACTGCCTGCCCCAACTGGAGACCATCAGAAACAATTCCAGCTTCAAACAACCTGCCATCCCTCCTGACCTGAGTCCATTGGGGTGGCTGCAATCAAAGGCTTGCTGGAAACACCCGACTGCTCTATAAGGGACTCCTGCCTCCTTTGGGGTGAGCAAATTGTAAAAAAGAAAAAAGGAAATGAAGAGGTCATTTTTAAAAATGATTTTTTTTTTTTTTTTTTTTTTTTAAATATGTCCTCATCTTTAAAGAGTATTGCAAGAAGCGAGAGGAGAATCCTGAGAAAAAACTCCCCCTCCCAAAGTACAGGTTGCAATCATCTTCACTGGCAGACAATTCTTCTCACCTTATGCTTTCTCTTTGATGCAATGCTAGCAGCAACAATTTCCCACACGGGCCATTACACACCAGCTGGCAGAAGCACAGCACGATGCATCTCCCAGCTACAGAAATCTTCACTTCCACACGTTAAATCTGAAGTCACGTGGTTTTATAATAATTCTCCAAGTAAGCACGAGACATCCATCCTCAAAATCACACAGCAACCCTACAGTGATTTGTTCATCTTACACTTAATCTACTATAGAAATTCATCTCCACACTTCTAGTATTTGTATTCAAAGGATACCAAAGCCCAGCATGTGAGGGGCTATAGCACTGACCAACACACAGTCACTGCTAAAGACAAAGAGCTGAAATTTGATTTCCTTAAATTAACGGATTACCAATCATTTCCATACTGGTTCTACCTCAATGTCCCAGCTTGCTCTACGCAATCTGCTGTCCCTTGGATAAAGCAGTCTGTTTGCTCAGGTATGTGAGCTTGGAGGCAGTGGCACAGTTAGCTGGGCTGAATTTTGGTTTGTGAATATGCCATGCCCTGGCTAGGGAAGCCACAGCCAAAGTTAAGAAGTAGGCTAAAAGCACAGTTTGTTTTGTCCTATCTCTCACTTTCCCCATGCTCAGAAAATATACCTGACTGAATTCATTCTTACAAGGGACTGAAAACTGCACAGAAGCCCTGGGATGGGTGTCTGCCCTCAAATGGGTTTCTTGTCAGGAATGTCACACGCACAGCTTGGAACAGAGTTTTGGAATTGCATTTCTGCTTTGAGTACCTGGCTGCATTAAGAAACTGGCACCTCAGTAGGCAAAAATTGTTCTGTTTCTACCCTGTCCCGTCCTCCAGAATTGCTGCACTCTTGCCACGTCCCAGCAGGCACTGCAAGCACAGGGAGGGACACTCTTGTCCTGTACCTTTCTGTGCTCCCAGATCTGGGCAGCAGGGACAGCCCTCCTCTCCACAGCCTTGCTCTCAGGGAGCTGAGGAAGACCTTCCCAGCCAGGTGCATGGAGAGCAGACCCTGTACTGGCATCCACTCAGCTGTCTGATTCAGGCAACAGGCTTGATCCCATAAGACATCCCTGAGTAACAAAATCCAAAACCACAACTCAACTTCTGAAATACAGTAGCATACCACGGAGCTTCTGAACTGACAAGAAGCATTTACCTTAGTTCTCACCATTGAGTACAACTGAAAATAGAAGCCATGCTCTCCTCAGACAGGCCACAAAAGCGAACAGAAGAGCAGTCCCACTGCTTGCCATGCTGGCTGGCTGTGCCCCGCTGGGCTGGGTGAGTGCATGAGGAGTGACAGGCACAGCTCACAGGGCAGAGGCATCCCGCAGCAGCAGCAATGCGCCTTGAGAGGGCTCTTGCACAGCCTCCCCACGCCTGCCCTGAAGTCACCTGCTGTCATACCACCACTTGCACATTGCGAAGGCCTTGGTGCTCAGTACTGCTTCCTTGGCACCCAGGCACTTCCCTGACCTGGCACTGCACCTCTGCACGTGAAGCTGTGGCCAATTCCAGGTGACGCTGGTGGCAGAAGGAACGTCATGCAGAGATGTCTGAACTCTCTGGCACTTGCTTTCCCCTTCATCCAGGTGAAACAGAGGGCAGGCAAGAACCCTACGTAATACTAACCATTCAACAAGTAAGCCTCACACGAAGGAACTGTCCATTGAGTCCTATTTTGGTTATCTTATTTCATACATAAAAAAGGAAAATGTATATACATGTACACAAAAACCATTTTGGCTCTTCTCCAAGAGTCTTTTAGACAGCTTACAACTGCTGGCAGAAACTAATTCAAAGTAAGTCTAAAGAAAGTGCTTTTTTTCTTTACTTCTTTTTTTCTTTTTTTTGTAAGTGGTCTTTCTTGCATTTTGTTTCTTTATTCATTCTGTACCACTTGCTTTCCTCACTCATTTGTCATTCTGCCTTAATCAAGAAGTTATTTTGTTTAAAATGTGAGAAAGTTGAAACTTCAATTCCCCTTTCCTGACAAGAACACATGACAAGAATAAAGTACTTCTATCTGATATTTACATGCTTAGGCTCTTTTTACTTCTGTTCATACAAACGCACTCCAGGAGGAGAGTTCAGATGCGTGCAAGGTTTGATAATAAACAAATTACTGTCTGGAAGGATGCAAATGGAAAGTCCTTAGGTACTGCAGAGGTTTCCATTAGGAGATGCAGAATAACCCTAGGGTAAATCATTTGCAACAAAGATGGGAGGTCGCCAGGAATCCAAGACATAAAGCTTAAGTTTAGTTGTATTTGCTTGCACCAAAACCGTCTGCCTATGTTTCTTATTTTACATGGATTCTCAGCGAGGAAAATACACAGTGGGCTGGGAATAGGTTGGAACTTTTTTTGGCCTAAAAATGAAACTTGTGAAAAGCTGTAATAGAATAAAGCTATCCTTTGAAACTTCAGCAGCCAATGGTCACAGATGAAGGTCCTATATTACTCAATGCCAGAAAGTGGGGGCACCCCTTAAACCTTGAAAAAGGTTGGAATGGTTCCCTTTTCCAGCCTCCAGTCACTGCATGAAAAATTCAACTGCAATTAGCATTTAGTACAAAGCACTTTCTGTAGGCTGACAATAGATAGTCAGACCACAAAGTGTACATAACAAGAACAGAATCCTGTTTTAAATTGCATGGGTTTTGTTAACAATGAAAATCTCTCCACTTTTCCCCCCAGAAAATTCAGAGACATACAATTGCCATTGGTAGTGTAAATCAAGAGTAAGAAAACAGAAGTTTAGATTAAAAAACAGTGATCTAAGTTCAGGGACACGTTAAATGGAATTGCTTATTTTGCTGTTCCATTAAATAGGCAAGCTGAAAGCATCTGACATCCAGTGCTATTCTTTACGATCCCTATTCACCATCAATCATTTAGGCTGTACATCAGGCCCGCCTCAGTGAAGCGCCCATTGCTCTGAATGACTGTGATGTGCACTTTACACCAAGAGGGAAATGAAAGATGAACTATTATATTACTAAATATCTCTGGAAAAAAAAAAAAAAAAAAGGATCTTTGCATTATGTAAATTTCCATGACATTTCAATTCATCTCGGTGCTATTTGCGGTTGTCTGTAAAGTACACAACACAAGCTACTGTGCCTAAGGATTAAGTATCAAAGAGTAAAGTACCAATCGAGTCTTAACTGAGGTGATTCGACTCAAAGTAAATGGTGAAACCAAACAGCATCCTCACCTTTCACATCTGCAAGCAGAGACAAAAGTGGCTGATAATGAAAGCAATAAAAAGGCAGCTTTACAACCTTTGTCACAAGTTCTGATTAATTCCCTACCACTCCCTTTTCCCGAGTACATCTGCCTTTCGGCAGCAGAGCAGCACAGTAAGTAAAAGCTCCGAGGGCATCGTGTGCGGCTACACAGTCCTGAAAGGAATGTCTGAGTTAACGTTTTCTTACCTTTTATAGAAGCCGTGGAGAGGCTGGAGACACAGGAACTGCCAGTAATCCAAGCAGAAGGCCTTTAACTTCAGCATTTTCAAAGAACTGTACTGCAGCAAGCGGATCCTGCAGCTAGATTTTAACACCACGAGTCTTCTTTTTGTTTTGATGTGAATGACTTCAACCCAACGCAATGCACCGCTCCCCTTATTGCTGCTCACAAGCGTTTCTAAGTGCTGGCGGTGCGGCAGCCGGCGCACATGGCACAGCACCTGCACGGCACAGCACCCACTTCGATACAAAGAGGCAGCGCACAAAGGCTACGGCTCGCAGACGCTCTTTGATCCCCACTGCAGTTTATCTTCCCCAAAGTGTCCGATGCCACCGGCTAGCTGCTGTTACACACAAATCCCGCTTCTCCTTTTGGCTATTTTAGGCCACTCGGATGGCCCTCCGGACAAATAACGCGTCTGCGTTCCAGCTAAGGCTGCAAAAGGATCTTTGCAAAGCATCCTGAGAGCTTGCAGAACTTATGAGAAGACAAGCAATTATCTCAATCAACCTCACAACTGCCTGTAATCACAGCAGCGCTATGATCCCATCACACGGGAACGGCAGTCCCCCCGCTCCTTTTTTTGTTGTTGTTGTTGTTGGTCAAATAAAGCAGCACACAACTCCGCACATCAGCTCCTCCCGTGTAAACCACACCAGCCCCGTTGTCTGCCAGCACCTATGAGAACTGTGGGCTCCTTATGACGGGGAAAAAAAGACCAAAACCAGCCCCCAAACCCGAAGCGCCGACCCTCCCCCCTTGGAGACCCCCCCCCCCATCTCCCCCTCCGCACCGCGCTGCTCTCAGCGCGCAGCAGCGCCCGGCGCAGCAGCCCGGGGGGCGCGTTGCCGGGCAGCGGCAGCGCAGCGCGCCCCCAGCAGCGGGCAGCCTCGGCCCAGCGGGCACTTGGCTTGCATTTAGAATCTCCGGCCAGACGTGCTAAAAGCACTGAGCTTTTGTTCTGAAGAGACGGCTGTCCAAACTGCTGTTCTGTCTTCAGTAGAATACCCAGCCGATTCTCCCACCTTTCCGTTCCCTTAGAGCCCACAGCAGGTTCTCTCCTCGCGGGGTGCCCGGGCAGGAGCTCACGCAGGGCTTACGGACGGGAATGGCTTCAGAAGCAAAGCAAAGCACACGAGCCCTGCTGGACACTGACCAGGTCATATGCCCGTCGCTCTGCCAGAATCACCTTTCCTGAAAGTACAGTTTGGGTGAGGTTTGAAAGTCATCAATAGGAGCCACTGGGGGTACTGCTCACTATCAGTAGAGGGAAGGAATTCTACACAAATAACAACAGAACCAAGGGCAAAACCCAAGGAAACATATGAAACAGAACTAAACATCTCTTCTGTTGTGCTTTCTTCGTTTTTACCATCTTTATGCTGTTTAAAAAGAAGACAACCGAAATGCTGAGGCTTAACCAGAGTCCCACCAAGAGTGCAGGCACATCTGAGCCCCGCAGGCCCACGCAGGGCAGTAATTCGGGGCCCTTTGGGTCTGCCTTTACTCACTGTCACCATTTAGTACCACAGGCACCTTGCAGTACCCTGAAACACAGTTGTGGAAGGGTAGTTGAAATGAAACTGTAAGTTAGCTGCTTCTTTACTTTAAAGAAGCCACTGATCCCTACTCAGATATGTTACGCTTAGGCAACAACCTTCAAACATTTGCATGTCACAACTTCTTGTACTTCCCTTGAAACAGACTGTACAGGATGGGTGGTGGGAATGAATTGATCACAAAGAAACACCTAGCAGGAAAAGAAAGAAGCGCATTTCATTTGCATCTTTAAAAAAAAAAATCTTAAAAAACATTCCCTTAAAAACAACCCCCAGCCCTTGCTTGGCTTGCTGGGATTTCTTTCACACCAGCAGAACACTGTTGAAGTGATTCCCAAGAAAACAACTGCTTGCATTTAATAAGCCAGCCCGCTAACAATATAACACACACCATGAGATTTCCAGCCTGCTTTTCTTCCTGCTCTCTCATTCTCCTGGGCTTCAGTAGCTTGGCGGTTTTCCAGAAAGTGATAGCATCAAGCTAAATGTTACATTTTCATATCAAAATCTTCCAACCCAGTGTTCCATCCCTAATATAGGCCTATGCTTTAAAGGGACAGTTTTATTTGAAGGGGAGCTGAGCAAAAGCCCTTTGGGATCCTGTGCCTGCTGGCACCTCCTCAGTGTCCCTGCTGCTGAGCTCTGACTTTGGCTGAGATGGCACTTTCCCATTTTGGTGGTGTTTGATGGCAGTTACTGCTTGTAACGCACCAAGAAAATAACATGGAAACCTTATCCTCTTTTAGAACAAATGGATGGCCAGAAAATGCTTACCTTTGAGGTTTTCCCTATCTGAACATTCTTCTGTCTGAACTTCTTGAGATTCCTCAAGAAACACCCCGAAGCAGCAAGGAAGGACTTGCTCCATAACCAAAACCAGCTACTCTCAGGATCAAGAAAGAAGGGGAGAGCCATACAGAGACAGTTAACCTGATGAGACATCATCTGAAGTTTTAATGCCCGAATGATACTTCTGATAAAACACATCCTTTAACTATTCACATTGCAAAGCAATTTCTTTCTGTCCATCATACACTTTACTGGGAGAAAAAAAAAGGAATTTGTCACCTTAATTGCTTGCTTCTAAACACTGGACTTCTAGTGAGATAAAGCCATGTACCCATGAATTTTCTGACAGCAACCAGAACTGATTATACTGCTCTGCATGCAGACAAAATGCTAATTAGGGCTTTTGCAAATGAAAAGCACCATGTTCTCAACACAGTCTTCATTTTCACTTGTCTTCCATAGGAAACCAACAAAGAAAATTGAGCTTCATCTCACGCTTATGCCAGTATAAAACTAGTTCTTTCAGAAAGACGTTTACTGCTACCCTTGACTCAGAATTCCCAGGCCTAATAGGGCAGTAATTTCTGGCTGAGCTGCAGCGGTACCACAAGTGAGCAGCATGCTGGAAATGTTTGTAGTCATTTAGAGTTTAGCTAAGGAGAGGCAGCTCTGGCAGCACTGTACTGAAGACTCTGACAACTCTTTCAAAATGAGCCACTAAAATAAAAAAGGCAAGATAAAACATACAGTGTAAAGTCCCAGTTTTAGGGATGGCTGCCTCAGCAACCTGGGAGGCTGAAGTAAAGCTGTCCTCTGATGAGGGAGCATGTTGTATAAGACAAACCCACTATAAAGTCAGTGCAGGAAAATCAACTTCTCTAGCTACGTGATCTTTAATTCTTGATAAAATACGTACACTCAACTGTTATATATCTTTAGTTACTTACACCGTTTATCATGATATGACAGGAAGAATCCTGAAAATGTTTTACTTGTGCGGAAGTCTACCTGTGTTTCCGTCTACTTACAGAGTACAGAAACAGGAAGCCTGCAGCAAGAGAGCTGTTTTCCATAAGTCCTTCCTGACTCCAGGACAGGGTATGTCTGTAGGCACAGACAAGAACTTCAAGCTAATGATTCATAGGTTGTGGAGCTCTAGCATGTCATGAGAATAAGATCACGAGGTTCCCATAGTAATTCCATGACATTCATCGTGCACACCACATTGAGGAGCAAGGATTGTACGAAGTATAGTTAACATCAGATTTTGTGCAAATGAATAGGCCCTGAGGTAGCTTCTTGAAGGCCTCACTTTATAGAATATAGTGGCCTGTACAGCCCCTGTATGCTGCAGCCCTTTCTTAATAGTGGAAAACAAATACTGTTCACGTGAAAGTGAATGGGAAGGTTTCCTAGGTTGCTCCTAAAAAAAAAAAAAAAAAAAAAAAAAAAGAATAAGGGATGTTTTCATGTTAGAGGCTCTGCAAAACCAGACCTCTCTTTTAGGATCTTTGATGCATATCTGGGTGCCACATCAGCAAGAATCCCTTCGTGACTGGGGAAAATGGAAAGAGAAACATGAGCAGAGCTCTTGGGCTCTGCTGCACCATTGTAACACCCAGATGCGATGGGGATGTGTAAAGAATCAGGGAAGAAACAAAGGTTCTCCCTGCCTTCTCTTTACTCAAGAGCAAGCTCGGCTGCCTACATGTGCTCTGACAAGTTATTTTGCTTCACAGAGATCTTTGATTTATTCAGCTTCCCCACAAATTATTACTAATTGCCACTCGACATTATTCTTCATTCTTGGTTACTAAAGCTTTTGAAATTGGCAAAGTTTCACAAGAATAGTAAGATATTTGCTGTTCTGTTTCTGAATGTCTGCTCTCTAAACAGATCAACACTGGTTGATCATTCTGTTACAGAAGATGATAAACAGGCCACAGAAATGTGAACATCTGAAGTAGGTGTGATAATACGACAGAAGACTCTCCTTGGTTCAGGAATCAAAATCTTTTTAGACGCTAGCTGAAAGCTGATAGAGGACCACTCAAAATATCCGGAAAGTATACTGTGCGCAGTCTGAAAATGTTTGTGCAAAACATGGTATGCATATATAGCATGTCATTGTGTACAGGTTTTTCTCTTCTCAATGGACATAAGCCCTTTTCCACATTAGCCTTTCTTCTTTACAACACTGGACTCCTTTCTCATCTCCCAGCTGTATAACTTCCCAGCTGACAGGCAGAATACAAGTGCAGTCTACACAGATCCAGGGGAAATAAGTAATCTGTTGGGTGGGGAATCTATGCACAGCTGAAATGAAACAAAATAAGATATCCAGGTCACAATGTTCCAGAGAAGCCAAGAAGAGTGGTTTTAATTGGGCAAAACTTACCTTGCTGATGAAGGTGATGAGCATTATGCAAGAAAAGTAGCTTAGAAATTTTTTTTTGCTCGATAGGATGCTAGATGGATTCATATTAACTGATACCTTCTGTTCCACGGGTCATTCAAAGGAAAATTATTAAAAATCATTCTCTTTAATGTTGCCTAATCACAGCTTCAGAACAGGCTTATTCTTACTTGACCTACTGAAGTCAGTTAGAGTTTACACACTGTTTCTTCAATTATTTTACCCTAGGAAAGAAATCATTGTTTCTGTTGATGACATCTGGAAGATTCTTTAATGTCTCCTCTATGACTGCTTTATTTGAAAGTTTCTAAGTGTCATAACATTTTTTCACTCATAGTTAAAAAGCAACATTTTCACTCCTTCATTTGGTAACTACAAGATATTTCTTTCCTGTTCTCAAAATTCAAAAGGACTTTTCAGATGCAAATACATCTACTGCTAAATTATTTTTTATGAGGACAGTTCTGTAAAACAACATGCATTCTCAAAATCATTTATTTGCATTAGCATAAGAACACAGAAGTTTTATGGAAGTGCATGGGATAAAGAGGGAAGTCTCGAAACCTCGACTAACTTGCACTTTTTCTTTTTTTCTTTTTTTTTAGAAGGTAGAATATAGGCTAGGATAATAAACTTTTGTTTGAAATATAAAGAAGTGCAATCAAGGATTCCATACCAGTTTGCATCACTCTGCTGCAGGCTTAAGAAAAGAATGCAACCCACTGAATGCATACTAATGAGACCAAGGCCATCAAAATTAGCAGTGTGAGTGAAACTTTATGATTTATGGGGCCACGCAGCAAGGGCAGAGGCCACATTTGGTGAATAGTAAGTACTGCAGTCTCTTTTTTAGGAAAATAAGAGAGAAAAAGAAAATATTCACAGGTTTGTACAGTGCTTAGCAACTTAAAACCATTAAATCACTACATTTCCTAGGTAAGCAGGTATTTGCACTCAAACTAAAGCTATACACTTTCCCACCGAGTTTAACCTCTTCTCCTCAATTCTTCCTCATCTCCACTTACATCCTCCCACAGAAAAAAAAATCATTATAAAGAAAAGCATTGTAATAAAACCTGCTGTTCTCACAAAGGTTTGCCTAGCCTGGAATAAAGATGGCAGCAATGCTTTTCTCTGGGATAAGGTTCCCAGAGCCAGATAAGTCAAACCAGCTACAAGGTTCTTGCTCAGGTAAGATTTCAGAAAGGCTGAGGGGAGTGGAAAGCTGCTTCCTGCATTGTCCTGCCACACAAAGAAACAGCATGCTGTCAAACCGGGTGCTGGCAACAACATTGCAGTCAAATCTGTATGTTGTCCACTGTGACTATGCTGAGCTGAAGACAAAGGTAATATTACTCACAGGAGCTCGTGGGCATTTTTTAGGAAGTGGCAGTAAGGCACGCGCTTCACTTTCAGGATATTGTACACTAGGAGATGAATGAGAGAGAGAGAGGGCCCATATATTTGCATAAGGGTAAGCAAAGCAGTTCCCAGTAATGCTGTGTCCAGGCAAACTTAAAACTATACAATATGGAAAAGTTTGCATCCTCAAAAGCAAACACCTTGGAAAGGAAAACATCTACCCAACAACTGTCAGTTTGGGAGAAAAGGACTTTGCCCCTAATTAATCAAAGGAAGCTTACGAGTGATGCACACTTTAATGTGCAGCTATGACAGTAAAACATCCAAAGTGCCCATCTGATATGCAGTATTAAAAATACTAGCATTTTTTTCTTAACTGAGTGACCAAATTTCAGTCACTGTGATGGATTCATGTGGCTCTAATTTCTTAACTCTCACTTGTGATTGTATGAAAACACAAAACAATTTAAAAAACAAGTAACATTTAAACAAAATAAGTGCTGTTATTGAACTGCTAGGATGATCTGTTTAGCACAACTTAGGTTTATAAAAGTCTGAGAGAGATTGTTTTGCCACGTGCATGCACAAGCACGCCCTCTCTGTCCTTCAAGGTCCTCTGAGAGCAAAACCACTGTGCTGAATTTAAGTTGGAAACCGTGAAAGAAAGAGTTATCCCAAACTTAACAACAAAAACCTGAATGCTTGGTCAATATGCCTTCACTAATTACACATTGTAAGATAAAGTTATGTGATGTAAAGCTGATACAGATTGGAGTTCACTGCTATTATTCCAAACCTAAAATGAACAGTTGCACTACTACAGTACCTGAGCGGATCAGTGGAGATGCTGCTTCCTGTTTCCAGTGAGGTCCTGAGATGATAGCAAAAGAATAAAATTATAAAATATTAAGGCAATTTTAAAAAATTGTCTTCATTTTTTATAGACTTTATACAGTACCTAGCATGACATTAAATATAGTTTGCAAAAAAACAAGAACCAAACAAGCATACAAAAAACCCAGCAGCTATTTCCTATTCATTAGTGAAAGGGGAATTAAAGAAGCATCTTTAGGCAAAAAGTGATCAAATATGACTGACAACACTTGGCTACATGAATACCTGACCAAGCTGTACTGCATGCATTATTACAGTAAACATTTCCAGAGCCTCTCTTCTGTTTTCAGTCTTGCACTGTGTGCACTGGCAGTCAAATCTCAGCTCAATCCACCTGTGACAGTACAGCAGAACCTTGCAATAAGCCAACATAAGTAGTACAGCCTTCCTTACAAAACATCAAGAAGCTTTACACTGTTGAAATTTTCAGGCCATGCAAACATCTTTGGAGCTGTGAGCTCATTCCCCAGCAGACACACCTGCATGTTGTTTGCTGGGACCCAGCCCAGAGCACACGCTGCACTTCAGCACACTGTGAAGCTGATTGTTGATTTAGGTATGTAATTTCAAGATCCAAAAAGTGTCCTCGCCCCACTTCCTACTGGCTAAGAGGAACCTCAGAATAGGACAGCACACAACCAAATCACAGTCACAGAACAGCACTGCAGCTCACAGCACGTGCTCACAGCCGCACTGCTTTCATCCTCAGTACGTCTGCTACGCAAAAATAACAGTGGCACACAACAGGGAGCTGGGTGACGCTCTCCTGTGAGACTCTTATGCGATTTTATTCTCTGGTAGCTTCTCTCACACCAGGAAACAGATTTCTTGCATGCATTTACATGCATTTAACAGAACGATCAGCCTTCAAATCCTTGGGCTTCTTCTCTCTCCAGAAAGGCAACTACAGTTGCTGCAACAATTCCCAAACAATTATTGCAGCAGGAAGTTTTAAGATACAAAGTACAGAAGTGACTGCAACTGCGCTGCTGTTTAAATAGCAACACTTTAACACGAAGCACAGCATTAGTGATTAAACTTGCACTCATTGTACATCACTTTAGGTTTATTATAAACATCCATATGACAAAATCAAATTTTTAGAGTAAAAACAAAACAGAATTTCCACAGGCTATAAGGAGATGTTAGCTGAAGGCTCTCAATGAACTTTCCACCATCATGTTAGGTACCATTTTAAATAGCCATTTGTACTTATCCATTTCCATCCCTTACCCAAGCTGCCATTGGTCAGCTTCTCCTCTGGCAGTCATGAACGTGTACGGTTACAGACGCTCACACAATTAGCTTTAGAATTGCCTTCATTATATTTACCGAGGTTATTTGTAAATCAATTGCAAACCTTCAGTTTTAATACTAAGGTTACGGGTATGCTTACACACAGCAAGAGGGCTGTGCGAGAGGAGGTGGCCATGGGCACAGCCTGCACAAGAATCAGCTGCACAGGAATGGAAACGAACCACGCTGCCCAAATAACTGCAGTGCAGGCAGAGATTTAAAACAGACGTGAGGAGCTTTTCCCACCCTGTAATTTGTTTGCTCTCAGAGTTCAGGATCTGTGAATACCGATGCACTTTGATGGGTTGGTTTACACGTGCTGGCTATTTGTTCTTTTAACAGTTGGGAAGGGTGAACCTAATTTCTTTATAATTAAGTTTACTGCTTAACAATCTGCTGTCCAAGTGCCAACCTGCTCACCAGATGGACTTTTTGCCTCACTGTTAGCAAAGATTCAGAAACGTTCTCTGAACAGTTCTAGCCCTTATTGCTATAAGTAAATCCTGACGAGACTCTGTGCGTGGTGACAATGCATCATGCATAACAAAGAGATGGTAATGACACAAGGCCCGGCTGATTAGCCTCCACTAATGCAGCTTTGATTGTGCCAAGTGACACTGAGCACGTCGTGACCTCGGGGACTCCTCGCACAATCACAAGGAGCAGGATTACAGCTTCATTAGGAATACCTTGTTTTCCATCAGAAGGCCCCCTGCGGTAAGGCTCCCCAGCAAATGTCAGGAGATGCAGATCTTTCTGAACACAAGGAAGAGAGCTCAGTTTCCACAGCAAAAACGCCCATCTTGAGGCCACCCCCAAATGTGGCTAAAAGGATCTGAATTTACTGAGAGTTTTCCAGAAATTTTCCTGTTGCCAACAGTGTCGTGCTGTGCTGTTAGCAACAGTGTTTGTGCACCTGGTAGCTGCAGTTAAGAACACATAATGCTACAGATCTAATTGATTTGGCAGCTAGCAGCCATAATAGCTGCTGACACACTTGGGCTTAACCCAGACTCGGGTCTGGTGGGTGCTGGGCAGTGCCATGCCATGCCGGGTTCTGGGCAGAGCAGTGCCCAGCCTGGGAAGGTCTCTGTGCTAGAGAACTCCCATCCACGTACAGTTCACTTCTTCAGTCAGACAGATGAGCAGCCCAATGGGGAAAGGCTTAGGACTGGCTTTCTGAGCTGAAGATCTGATATAAACATAATATCAAACGCAGGAAAGGCTACTTAAACAGAATGGAAGTCACTGGATGGGAACAACCAAATAAAGCACTGTTTCAGAGGAAGAAAGAAACCAAGAATTACGCTGAGGTGAGCTGTACACCCAGGCAGAACTGCAGCAGAACCCTTAACCTGGTCACCTGCACCAAAGTCCAGCTCACCTCTGTGAGATGTCTCAGGAGCAGGCTGATGGCATGTGGGGCAAAGTTTTGTGGCCAAGAAAAAAAATGACAGCAGAGATGGGAAAAATTAGGCGTAAAATCTATTGAGACATTTAAATTTTGGGGGTACACAAAGCCAGTTAATTTCCAACAGATTTACAGAATACTCTTAATGCAATCACACAACCAGTCCTTTATACTACAATCACATATTAGCTTTTGGTTCTTTCTGAATACTGTACAAAAATGAAAAATTAATTTAAAACATAAAAGCAACCTGAAACCTGAACACGGTACCACTATGCTACAGCAAACAAAATGGATCATTTACACAAAGCGATTTCAGGATTGCCTGCTTCAAGAATATCTGAAAAAAAATCTATTTTGTTTTGATTTTTTTTTTTTTTAAGAAAAAAAAGCTAGATACGAGCTATAAAGAAAAGAACAGGCAAATTTAACAACCCTATTTGTTCACTCATAATAGAATGAACTCCAAAATTCAGTACATTTGTCCACCAGAAAAAAGAAAACACAAAACAACCATACTTTAAAACAAAGTCATGTTATACTTGTATTTGCCCAAGGAAGTGGCTGAAAATTGAACTAAGAGACTTAGACTCCCACCAAAAAGAAGAAAACCTACTGCAGAGCAATCCAGCATTATCAGGAAAATGCTGTAAGCAACCCTGTAAGCAGTTTTGTGTTTGTTTCCATGGAATTTAAAAAGCTCTTCTGGGTAAGGAGCAAAGGAAATCTGTACCAGCGCCACTGATGAGTCAGTTGAATGACATCTTCATACAAGTACTTAACATTACAGAGAAAAGGCAGAGGAATCTTTGCATGAACTGGAACTAAAGCTAGCACAGAGGGCTACAATTCAGCTGGATTCTTTGGAGCTAACATGGTCAGCATGAAACTTGAAGAATGCTGTAATTGCTGGTAGAAACAACCTCTTTCAAGGCTGAAAATTATAGGAAATACGGACATGTATGGTTCCTGATTTGAAGCTGCAAGCTCTAAGCAAATACAACAATCATAAAATAACTACTTCTGCAGAGTGTTATGAGGGACAAAACAAATATTTCCAAGGAAAAAAAGGTCAAAAATTCAGACAATTGCTGTCTTAACCCAATAGAATTTATGTTTCCAAAGACACAAATATTAAATACAATACTGAGAATTCTGCCCTAAAACAAAACACAAGGCCACAGGCCATTACACCTGCTACCAGCACTGTATTATGTATCGACTGTTAAAGCTGTGCAGTGAGCTAACCTGAATACGAAAGATGCCTGGCATCCATTTAAAAGATCATGTTCTAAAATGCTTTATCAAGTTTGATTCAAGCACAAAATTATTTTCTCGATACCTTGAGCTCTGACAAGTTCTGGGTTTTGTGCATGTGTGTGTGGGGGGGAGGTTCTTTTCCTCTTCATTTTCTTTCTTTTTGTTCTTGTGATGAAAGAGACTGCTGATTTCTGATAGGTACGGAACCACACTTAGTGAAGATTATGTAACTGCACAGCATGGATTTCCTGACACCACATAGACAGAGAAAAGCAGAAAATGAATGCCTTGAAGAATCAATAATCTGAAATCTTGCTTTCTTCAGCTCTGATAATAAACAAGGAGAGTTATTGATCTAAGACACAGCATTAGAAAGACTTGAAACTATTCTGTGTCTCAGTGTGGAACAGTGATGACGTAAATCATTATGATATTTCTAAGAAAGATGTCAATGTGAACGCAGCAAGCACCAGTGTCGTGGAACTATGCAGTAACTGCTCTTGCTGAGATCGAATAAGTAAAATATTGGAACTGCAGTAGTCCAGCACCGTATCAGTGCTATAAGGCTTCTGCAGAGTATTTGTTAAATGATCTTGACTGAGCACAAAGTTATATGGAAGCTCTCACCAAGCTGAGCAGATCAGGTGGTGCCAATCTCTGTGCTGTGACAGCTCAGTATGGCCGCCTCCCTTCCAGAGGTCCCAAAGGCAGCCTGCAACCCTTCAGGTTCAATTCTAAGCTCAGGCAGGCACAATCCATTTCCATCACTGGAGGTGGCTGCAACTGCTTCAGTCTCAGCTAACTACAGGATAAATGAGTTTGTGCTACTGCCTATCTTAATGGTGCTGGAGACTACAAGTAACTGCAGATAGTGATCAAGCATAGTGTAGAGAGTCAGAAAAATTTCCAATTTGAGAAAAGGAAAGATGTTCCAGCATGAAAGTATGCAGTAATGACAGATTAAATAGCTGCAATTGAAAAATCCACAGCTTGATCCCCACAAAAATTGCCTAAATATGTCATCTTTTGGCTAAAAAGTGAAATTTATTTGGGGCATCCCAGTACGTGCAAAGATAGCCTGTCAGCAACTGATAACTCTGGATGGTGTGTATAATATGGGGGAAGATACAGTTCTGAGCTCCATCAAATCCCTAGTGCTAGAAACAGCATGATATTGCCTCTTTCCAATGCTGAGAAAAGGAATGCAGAACAATACATTAAAAATTTAAGACATTGCCACATACTGCTCAATGAATAGCTTCTGCTTGTCACAGTTTCTTTGTACAAGCTAGCAGCACACAGAAGAAAGGCAAACCTTTACATTGCAGCCTGATGATGTTGATATTCCACATACAAAGAATGACCAAATTGTTGGTATTCTCTAATGCAACTTCATTACATAGAAGTATTTACGCCTTCTTGAAGGCATTCACGATGAACACTTTGTATGCCAGTACTCCCTTTAGTAGGTACAGCCAAAGCATCTAACCACAGCAGGCCAGAAGAAGGTAACAAAAGGAACAGTCTTGGCCAGAACACGCTTCTACAGAAATGGAAGTGAGAAGCCACTATCTGCAGCCACTACATTAGTCATCAAACAACCTACTGCCAAAAGCATCCCTTCATATTCTGTTATTTATTGTTGTTTTTAAATTATTTTTAATCAATTCAGACTAAACTTTTTTTCTTATTATCCCCACAGACATCTGTAAGAACACATGCATTAGAAAAGGTATGTAAATTAAGCTCCACCTCACACTGTAGCCGTTCTGGATTGTATGTGTTTCACTGGGATCACGCTGTGTTCAGTTTTTCTCACTAAAACCAATGACATCATGTGAACTTGCCCTAAGTCACTTCTCTGAGCACTGACAGGGCTCCTGGCTGTCCTACTGTGTCAGCCAGCATGCATCAGCTGCAAGAGTTAGCCACCAGCAGCTCATGACACGCAGTGGAAGGTGCATCTCTCTGTGATGTAGTTCAACAGCAACACACAGCCAGCTGCATCACCCTGCCTCTGCACCCCCCCTCAGTTGCTCAGTGACTCACAGCATGGTGAAGTTACTTAACGCAGAGCTTAGCGAAAAAAGCAAAGAAGTAACACTTGCGATCATTTTATCTTCCCTTCTCTAACGTCTGCTCAGCACATCATCTTGGCTTCCTTCTCATGAGAGGAGCCTGGCTTTGCCTGGGGGTCTGCCAAATTACCAAGTAGAAAACATTCCCCCAAACCTCAGAACTGCTCAAAGCTGAAGGGATCAGCGGCTTGCAATTCAGTGTTTGCTTTTCTTACGCAGACAAACAGCCCTGAAGGAACCTGAAGGAAGCTGTGCAAAATTCTGCTTTGAATATCATGGATGAGAAGCTAACGACACCAGGTTCTTCCCAGAAATTAGAAGGAATCTGGAAATATAGCTAGAAGCTCTGCCATCACATCTTTTATGGATGGAGTGTCATTTATCAGCCATGCAGCTGTGTCCTGTGCTACTGCAACACAGGAACTGAAGGCAGAGCAGCACAGCAGCACGCTCAGCTCGCTCCCATACATCTCAGCACCACTGCAGAGCACTGCCAGAAGCAGGCACTGGCCCAGGTGCAGCATGGCTACTATCAGCCCTGCTTCCATCCACCCAGAGAAAGGGACAATGTCCCAGGATGGCTGCAATGCCTCTGGTAGCTGCACTGGAATTGGATTCACAAAACCTGTCTGATGGTAGCCTGTCTACACCATAGATCTGAAAGTAAAGTAGAACAACCCTACTTCAGAGGCTTCAGACTAATGGTGTGGTAAATAGGACAGAACTAACCAGCACTCCACTGACATTAGTCAAAAAATTATGCCAGTAGAAAACATGGGTAACTAAATCTTTCTTTTGTATGATACAATGCAATACATTTTCTGACATAAAAACTGGTACTAATCACCCATGAAGAAGCAGCATTCATAAGGACTCGGAATGTTAAGTAATACCGCTGAAATTCTTGCTTCTCATTTTCCTGTTCTAATATGTTAAGATCTGGATATTTTAGTGAAATACTTAGACCAAAAAGTACTGAAATACGTTTAATGCTGCTGTAGAAATGCTTTCCTCTCCTGGGGCATGAATGGCACAGCAGGCTCCTGAGCGCAGTTCTGCTGGACCTGGACATTTCACACAGCACCCAGTTGGCAGCACGTGTTTCCTGGCCTCAGGCAGCAGCTCACTGCCTCAGCTCTACAACAGTTAAAGCTGGATTACAAGGCTAAGCAGGCAACAGATTATGACAGAACTGACTGATAATCAAAAGTGTTTTTTCCATCTCTTCTGGACACTGCATGGCAAAGTGACAAAAATATTGGCCACAGAGAAAGAAGCAAATAGAGAAACCAAAGCTCTAGGAAAACTTTGATCACACTTATCTACTTGACATACAGGAGACTACTGAGTTTGGGCTGCATGCAACCTCTGTACATGAGCTTTCTTTTAGTTTTCTTCCTTCAGAACACATCCC
Organism: Lagopus leucura; assembly: GCF_019238085.1. Lineage (NCBI taxonomy): Eukaryota > Metazoa > Chordata > Aves > Galliformes > Phasianidae > Lagopus > Lagopus leucura. The sequence goes on along the minus strand of NW_024962277.1, from coordinate 6,156,673 downwards.
TCCCTTGGCGTGACAGGTTTCTATCATAATTCAGAGAATCTTCAGCACAGAAGCATATTCAAACATTCATCTTCACATGTTTTCCAAACAAAAATACAATCATGGCATCTCAAATAGATTTTAAATCTTTAAGAAAAAACAGCGTCTAGGAAACAAAGCCCTTTCCCCATGACCATGAAGAAATAGATTCAGAAGCTCAGCTAGTTTTATTAATTTGAGAAGACTGTGTGAAGGTAAAATTTATTTTCTATAGAGAAGGTTATAATAAATAAAACTCACTTTGCACATAAAGACAAAACTGAGGCCTATATTCCTACAGCAACCTGTAGCCTAAGAATGGGGTGTCCTGGGGAAGCTTCCTTCTCAATAAATGCTTCAGTTTTACAGTAATACATTACACCATGAAAAACAGTAGTAAAAAATAATAATTTTGAAAAACTCCACCAGCTACATTTGCTCCTCCAATAGCACATAAAAGTTAGTGGCCTTCATGCTTAAGGCTCTTCACCTGCGTTGTGATACAGTTTGAGTTCAGTGATGCCTTGCATTTAGGCAGCCCACCTGCAATGACTTTGAGTAGGTGTTCCAATGGAGCTGCAAAAATTCCCTACCTTCTTATCCTGAAAAAAAGAAATCACCCTCTTGACAATAAATGGTCAAGAAATCATAATCCACTGGACATCTAATCAGCATTCTTATTCAGGCTGCTATCTTGCCAGAGGAATTGCTTTCTTATTAAAATATCTCAGGGATGTGGTTTGGGATGCGTTAGAAAAACACTCCGCCACTTAAATCACATTTATTCCCAGCCTTACATGAGGATCAGATGTTTATTAACAAGCTTTACTACCATTTGCAGCTCAAATTTGGAACCATAAAAACAAAACCAATTGATGTATGCAACATGGGAATAGAGATTTTCCAAAGAAGGAAGAGATAGTGAATTGTTGATAACAGCAGCCAATTGTGCACAGTTCAGTCTGAAGACATTCAAGTTTCTAGATCTGTGTTTAATCTTCTATGAGGAAGGACACTGATGTAATTTGAGAACTGAAGTGTCTGAAAACATTTTGTTCAACAATATGATGGAACAAACTTACTGCCCATTAAAAGTTTTCATTTGTGTGGCTACGGTCAGAAGCAGCTAACTTACCCTTTCCATTTGTGAATCATGCGGGAGCTACAAAGGTCTCAAGTCTACAAGAATCCTCACAACGCATTTGAGATCATTAGAATGAAAATAGCAGAAGAAGGTTATAAAGGAAAACTAAAATAGTCATATAATTTAAAACAAGTGTTTGATCCCCATATTTCCCTTTCAAAGCTATATTGTTACTACAGTCCTTCTAGAACTACTAGCAAGAGCTCTGCACAAGTGATGTAGTGAAGTAAAACAAACAAAAACTGAATATGACAGTGAATCAGCAAGAGTACATTATATGCTGAGAACACAGACTTTTGACTTCATCCGTTAAAACATGGAGACCAATTCTGCTGGGTGTATTTTCACATAGGCTTATGACATTTATGATTACAGACAATTCAAAGTATAAGAGACCTTTTAGTGTGGAGCAGTAACACAGCTACATCGCAGGAATGGAGCAGTGACTTCACCCCATATTTCATACTGGTTAATAGAGTAAGAATTTGTTTTTCCACCTCACATCAGCAGATTTTAATTCCCTGGTTCAGAATGAGTGCTCCGAGAGAAGCTTGCAGCTCAAGTATTTCCTGTGCACTGCTACAAGCTGCAGACACCTCCCTGTTTGTACTGCACCTGCTTACATGCACACAGAAAAACAAAAGGCTCAAAGAAGAGCCTTTTTCCCTTGTACAGACCTGCAGGCAGCATGAGCCAAAGGCCGCACTGCCTGGAGCTAACTCATCATGCACCACGACAAAGCTATTTGCTCCTACCCAGAAACATCAACTACAGCTTAAGAATTCATATGATTTCCAATGTACTTTGATATGCTCACTTGCAATCAATAATTATTTTTACACATATTATTGATTTTTTCTTAGATTACCCAGCATTTGACAAGCAGCAGCAGATCCCAAAAAGATGCCACGCGCGCAGAAGCCTTTTGTTTCCCGGCAAATGGAACACGATTACACTAGCAGTTAGGCGGATTCAAGGACCTGCAGTCAAAGTGCTGTTTCCCTACCCATCAGTAAAACTGCATCTATTTGTTATCATTTCTGAAAAAGAAAATTGCCAGATAAATCCACATAGGCAAAGTCAATGACTTAAAGTGCAGTGCACTACTTTATCAGTCCGCCAGAGGTTAGAATACTTCTTTTAAATATGGAAAATAACCTTTTTATCACTACAAATACAGAGTAAACAGTAATTTTGCTGCTGTTGGCTACAAACCTACCGAATTGAAAATTGAGTTAGATCATTTTAAAAGCATAACAGTTTTCTGGAAGAAAATGCTTACAGATGTAAGTGAAATAACATGAAAGCAGCTAACTCCTGCAGAATCTGAAAACAAGCACAACTGGAGCTACATCATCAGCACATCTGTGGCAAAACAACAAGAGAGGTTAGTGGTGTGCTGCTGGAACCAGGAAGGGAAGCCACACAGCAGCCTAGCCCACAGAAAGGAAACAAAGTTTTTCAGCTAACTGGCAGTTTACATTTAACAATTACTCAGAGTGAATTTACAGAGGTTCAACGAAAATGAAGCATGGATAAGAAATGGAGAGGCACTTCCCTGACTGTACCAGCTGGCACCAAATCCTGCAGCCCCTGCAGCCCCAGTACTGCAGAGCTGAGGTCAGGGGGTTCTGCACAGGGCAGCGTGTCCCTTCATAGGGGCTGATGGGCAGTGGCTGTGAACCCGAACCTGAGGAAGTACCAGAGTAAGTAAGTATCAGATCTTATATTTTACATACCAGATTTTATACAAATTATATAAAACCTCATACATAAATTAAATTTGTTGTAATAATAATGGAAGAATAATTTTCATTACCATAAATTTCATGAAACAGATCAACCATAGCAAGATGACTACTTGGTTAGTACAAATTCAGAGTTCTAAAGAGATTGCCACATTCAGTCTATGCTCCAAATGGTATTTACAGTAGATGTGTTCAGGACACCTTTGTACCATCTATGGGAACTAGAACAGCTTCAGTGTAAACCAAGGAGTCAGAACCATGCAATGCCAGACGAATTTGAGAGGGCCAAAAGTTCTGACTGCCAAGTGGATGCAGCTGTGTGTGTTCTGGAGCGCAGTCACACTTGGGATGTTGCTGTATATATACACACAGGTATACATACACATAACTGCTGCACATATCACTCTGTGAAACTTTTGAAAAAGCCCTCAAAACACCAAAATCATAGAACAAAGTCAAAGTACCTAAAAAGAAAGCTTTAAATGAATCTTTCCCATTCATTTCCATAAGATTTACCCAGATGGTATTACACCATTTACCTTTTCAGCACTATAAAATTAGATGAATCAAATGACTGGTGGAAACATGCAATGTTAGGCGTTTACACAAATGCTTGGCTATGGCCAATTTAGTGCTAGCTCCTATTTTAAGCATTCAAAGATCTGACAGAGAATGCACGCTACATGCAAATTAATAAATACTGCCTGTTGTATTTTCCTGTTCATGGGTAAGCTATCTCTGGACTAAGACTTGTGGCAGAAACCTTTAGCCTCATCTGTAGTAAAGCAATAAGCTTCTACCTACACCTAAACCTTTGCCTCCATTGATGGACCCGGTGCACCTTCAGCCCCAGAAGGCAGCGGTACCCCGGGCTGCATCAGCAGGGGAGCGGCCGGCAGGGGCAGGGAGGCGATTGTCCCTCTGCTCTTGCGAGGCTCCTCCTCGAGCAGCACACCCTGGCCTGGGGCTCCCAGCACGAGAGAGCTGTGGAGGCATTCTTTTCCGCTGAATGCCACGAAATTGAAATTAAAAATAAATATAAAAAGAATTGTCAGTAATTAAGTCTGATCAGAACAGAACGTGCATCTTCGTGGGCTGCACAAGAGCACAACACATGCGGAGAGCACCTCAATGTAACAGTGAATCCTAGAGACAACAAACGCAATTGTGCAGCTTCCACGGTCAGCTGACAGCAGCAGGCACAGCTGAGGGCTCACTCACTAACAAAGCCCAGAGCCCAGGGAAACGGCTTTCATCAGGAACCTTGTAGCCAGCCAGCAAAGCTGTTGGTCAGAAACACCTGCTGCCTCTATGGGACGGAGCAGTGGGCTGCTCACCTGTTCTTTCCCGTATCAGAATACTTGTCAACTGATTAATAATAATACGGCTTTTTGAACAACAAAATAAAATTAAGTCACGTTGCCCGACTGAGATAAATTATCTCTACTATAGCAGCCTCTGGCAAAGTCTTGTCATAAAACATCAGTTACAATTAATTCTCTATTAAGGTGAGTTTAACTGAGAAAGAGAGCAAGACAGATTTTCAATACTATCCAATTTTCAGGTGTGCCATGCTCCAGTGATGGGCTAGAAGAAATTCAGAGGTTAACGAAGCATGACATAATTTCTTTAGGAAAAATACTTACATTATTGGGTTATAAATTGGGTTTATTTCATGCATTTGCCCTATAAATGCATAGGCCAAAATCACTAAAGGCTACAAAGCATACAATTAAGATCAGAAAAGTAAGAACTATAACGGGTGTAGAAACAAAAACACACTTGAAACACCAGAAAAGAGGGCCATATTTTTTCATGAAAATCCATATCTTCTGTGCAATTTTTCACTCGAATACGGAAAACCAGATGTAATGTTGGGAAGAAATGGTCCTTGGGTAATTGGAACGTCAGTTACCCACCTTGTTTAGTAAACACAAAGTCTTTCACATTTTCTGAAATCCACTGCCAGCTCTAAAGGGAAACATATGGGAAACACCCATATTTTACAGCAACAATCAGGGCAAAACATATCGACTGCAGAGCAAACAGGCCATACTAACCAGGATCTTTGAACTTCCCACCTTTGTAAGCATCTGTATTGACAGAATCAGTCCTTCATGAGTACCCAAACCGTTGCTGTATATTACGTATGTAAAGAATACTAGTATTATGGATAGCTGTCCTTTCCAGATCTATAATTTCATTCTCTAGCAAAAAAAAAAAAAAAAACAAACAAAAAAAAACAAAAACAAAAAAAAAAAAAACCAAAAAACAAAACAAACAAAAAACAACAAAACCACAGAACAAAACAAAACAAAACACCAGCAAAACAACCCTCTTCCTGGGAGAATCTCTCCAACACTGCCCAGGAGGTCTCCAAAGTCTCTTTTAAGAAGATGAACTCAGCTCTCTACATTACAGGGTGGAAACTGGATGGCAGCAGGACTGAGTTACGTAGTAGCCAAGAGCAGGAGGCTGTTTCCTTCCAACACAGCCAGGCAAAACTTACTCAGTTCATTACATGTTGTTTCTCCTTGTAGACTGACTCAGTTTATGCCTCCTCTTTATCTATCCATTTCTGACAGCTCACCAGAATGTGGGGAGCCCCCTGACCACAGCTAGGAACCGGTCCCTGCAACCACTGAGCCCAGTGCCTGGCACGTTCTGGTAATCCTGCAACTACCTCATGGCCTCCTTTTGGCAAGGGAGCCCAGTGTCTTTCAGCAAGTTGCTGGGGAGAACAGAAATCAGGTAATCAAGTTCATAGCAGGTGAGTCACATCAAGCTGTTAGTGTCGCAGGCGACTGAAACCTGTGCAGCTGTGCTGCCTTACAGATCCCACCCCCAGTACTGAGCAACTGCTGTGCACGTTTTGTCAAGTTAAAAGAAAACGTGAAACAGACCTGCACAGAGAAGGGAAAAAGCCAAATGCCCTTTCAATAGGAGCGTGGTACTCTTAACTGAATTGCTATAATTAATTTGGTAGAGGTAGAACAGTGAAACTAGAGTTTCTGTTGCTTTGACAATAGAAATCTCTCCAGTAATTTCGAGTTACTCACGCTTTTTAATTGTGATTTTTTTTTTTTTTCCCACTTAAAAACTGACTTGATAACAATGCTGGATTAGCTTCTTACCCAAATGTTCCCTAGCCTTGGAGAAGTACCACTGTGCATTTGTCCTGTTCTTGCACTCCTTTCTCCTTAACTGTCAGCCATCTGACAGTAGGACAGATGGATCTCTTCCATCCTACCCCATACACATACAGCTACACACTGCACTTCCCTGAACACATTCTGCATTGCAGCTTGAGAATGCCAAAGGCAGACTATGTTATACAAGCAGACATGTATATATGACAACAGATAAACAAACCTGACTGTAGGGCATGCTGGATATATATCCAATCTGTAATTCCACGTGATCAAACAACCCTTCATCTCCAGTGTTAACAGACTTTAAAAGTAAATGTAAATTAATCTAGGTTGCCTTTCCTTCTATCTACAGCTTCGTGCTGCCTTACCCACAACGACTTACTTGCAGAGAAAGCTTTGAAACAGATTGCATTGGAGCTCCCTCTAGCCACCATTTCAGGAATTATTCATTTATTATAAAATGGAAATTTTTGTAAAATTCAGTCCTGCCACCAGCACGATGATGCCCCATGCTTCCAGACCTTTGTGAAGATACTTTTATTTTTTTCTTTTTCTTTTTTTTCTTAAAAAAAAAAAAAAATTCCTTCTGATTTTGTGCTTGAGATGAAGAAGGATTTGGTGCTGCACAACAAAACACTCAGTTTGGTAAATCAATATTATATACCAGGAATGTCACCCTTTCAAAGTTATGAATCAAGAGGTTTCAGAGGGACTCAGCCAAGTCCCTCACCCTTGTCAAAGACCTCAATGAGTCACCTTAAATGCTATCTTAATGCTGCTTCATTTTAAACAGCAGATTAAACTTTTCCATTCCTGGACTCCTGATCAAAGAGGTTTATGGCTAAGGAGCTTCCTTAGCCATAGACTGTGCATAATTCTAATTCATTATGAATCTTGAGTTACTTGAAATAGTGGCAATCCATAACACATTACACAGCTGGTCGAATAGCTAAGGGAAATTTTTGAAAGCTTAATTTGATTCACGGTGAAGATCTACACCCCATTACATTTTTCAGGGGATTATTCCTTCTCCTCATGTTATAAAATATTTTGCTTCAGCTAGTTAGTTACTTTTAATACTACTTTGGGAGATAAGACTTGAATTTATCACAGTCGAACTGTGCTCTGCTCCATCTAGTGGTGCATAAATATCCATGGCTTCCAAGCATCTGCATAATATGCTCTGAGCTATGGAACAACAGCCCATAATCAGAGCCACAGAGGGGAAGTGATGCATGTACAGGAAACAACAGCAAGTCAGTAGTAACTGCGTATAATGGGTCCTACCCACCTATTTTGGGCAAAAACAATCAAAACAATGTAAGAATGGAGTGTGTTTGCAAAGGAGAAATCCACATTGCAGAAGAAAAACAATTCCTGATCCTAATAGGTGACAGTGCCGAGCAGTGCCAGAAGAAAAACTTGTGAACAGAATTTCTACAAAGCAGCAGCTTTCGTCCAGCCTTTCAAGGTCATGACTGAAAAGATTTGGTGCATGAAGACAAGAAAAATGTGATTTCCTTCCACCTTCCACACTAGAATGCACAATAAGACAGTGTTAACTATTCGCAAAAGCAGTTGAAAAAATCATCAAGGAATAGGGAGGAAAAGGGAATTTTTCCACTGCAGCCTGTGTCTTGTAATGTTGTGCAGCATTTAGGCTCAACTCAGCCTAGCTAAAAAGGAATCCCTTCCAGGTTCCAGTACTAAATCCAGAAATTCATTGCATGTTTTATTAAGCCAGCCATGACTTATTTAAATAGAAAAGTGTTTACTTGTGCATTTCTGACTTCACAGCATGAGAGAAGGTCACTTCTCTATCTGCTCCATGCAGAGTAAATGCCAGGATTTGATAATATTGTGGATACCAACTTAAATTGTTTCAAATGCCAGCAAATTGCAATGCTACTACCTTTTTTTAACTGGAAAACTACCAGATAGAAAACAACCAATGATAACATCCTGCTACAGCTAATAACACTGATCACTTCTCTACCTTGATTCTCCTGAGGCCCATCATTAACCACAAACCACATTCGAGGCAGAAGTGCTGGCACCACCTACAGCTGGTGGCTTTAATTTTCATATTTAAACAGTAGTCTTTCTTCTTTCCTTTCCTTTATACAAACATACAAAAGATACTTATTAAAAGATTGGACCAATCCTACCCTATGGAAGAGAATAATTACAGTGCTCTAGTTCAGTGCACCAAGGAGAGAGAGTGAATTACTGTTTACATCTGAGAGGGAGATAAGCAAATCAAAATACCAGAAATTCCTCCTGTTGCTATCTCTGGGTAGCAACTCTGAGAAATTCATCACAGCAGTTAAAGGCCAAAATGGTCAGCAACACTTACACATGTTGTACCCTGCCCATGAAACATTAGAACACTTCCAATAACATATTGAACTACAGTGATCTACTACATAATTTCTGCATTGGGTAATTCACACATTTTACAATGGGAGTGAAAGACCTTCATGTTTATCCAACGCCAAGAGATAGGAAATCATGAAGCTATGGTGCATTCAGCACCAAATAATGGAAAAAGCCGTATCTTCTTTAGTCCACACAGTCACAATAAGAGACATGGGCAAACTGTCATAAAATAATGAAGGCAGATTAGCTTTCTACAAGAAAGTTCTTCCCTAGGCTTCAGACACTTCACTATCATGCCTACAACAGGCACAAGCAAACATTTATCAGGACGTGTAAATTGGTATTGTGTTGAGAAGCAGTGAATCAACCCTAACTGGTCAGAGTCATAAGCAAAGAACATTACTATAGGATGAGACAATCTTACACTACTTTTCCAGATTCTTCCCTTGATTCTGATCCTCCATTTATTCTATCCTCAAAATTACATATAACTGAAAAAAAAAACCAACCAACCAACCAACCAAAACAAACAAAAACAAAACAAACAAAAACAAAACAAACAAAAAAACCCACCAGAAACAAAACAAAAAACCACAGTTGTTCACCCTACACTCAAGCAGCATTCTGTTCCAGAGAGCTGGAAGGAATATTTTAAACAGCCCCCCCACCCCTCCAATTTTTCTTCCCTGCTAGCTTCTGGCTAGTAAACGACACTTCATAGAGAACCTGTTTCCCATTATACCTGCTCTGGCTGTTTAATTTTGGAAGATCCAAGTAGTGGAAATTCTTCAGTTATTCTAGAGCAGCAAGATATGCCTGGAAAGATACAATCAGCAAAGTACCCTTTGGGCAATGGTAACTTGGTCTCTCTTCTTCGACACACATGGACATGTTCACATTTATCTACCTGGAGCTCCAGGGCTATTCAATTAGTTCACTTCGTGCACAGCTTAGAGAAAAATATTTTCATCAATTAGGTACCTGAAGTATATAAGAAATGATCTTGTGCTTGTGCTAACACTTCATATGGGACTTTGACAAATACAGGCTAGCAAACTTAACAAACAGGCTGCAAAGAAACTAAGAAACGTAATCACTCAGACTATTTATCTGTGTAATAACATAGATGTTCTGGTTATTCATAACAAGCAAAAAGCAAAGAAACAACTGTTACATGTAATCTCTATAGAGTAACATGCATAAAATGTCATATTGGTGGTTTCCAAGCCTTGAAGCAAACTTCTAGGATCAACAGCAGAAAAATCTTGGCCTAATGCAGACTGTAATAAACAGCTTGTCTCTCTTCCTCTCCTACTAGGGAAGAAATCACATTAGTTTGTACCCTTCATGTCACATGACCACATACAACAACAAAACGCACAGTACACTTAAAGACTTACGATACCGTTTATTTTACTTCAAAATAAATTGTGCAATTTATGTGTTTGTTTACAGTTTGCAATAGTTTTAAATACTGGACACATGGAGGAGAGCTGTAGAAGAGCATGGAGAAGGGATTACCAAGTACTGATGGCAAAAATTTATGGCTGTGACATTATGAATAAATCAAACTTGATACGAACAAGAATCCTATGGCATCCATGCAAGTTTCAGTCCCATACACACCAGTAAGAGAGAAGAGGAGAGATGGACTACACAGATGTAGCACTGACTGCACACTTAGCGACCCCGAGCTTCTCTGTTATCTTGAAGATGGACTACTAGACCCCGAAGGCGGACAGCAGAACTGGTGCAGAACATTATCTTCCCTGCCAAGGAAGAGGAGGGCAAGAAAGAAAAGAGACAGAGGAACAGAATCATAGGGAACAGCATTAGGAAAATTAAGCTTGAATTGTTCATTTGGTTTGCTTTTAAATCCACAAATAGTGCAATTTGCTGGTAAATACCAGCTGGCAGCCCATTTCACGTCAGCAACTGGACTTTCAGTGCAATGATTAACAGTGCTAAAGGAGTAGGCTAATGCTTAACAGTTAAACTCTGATCCAAGGATGTTTTTAAAAATTTCTATTTTTCCCATACAAAAAAATTACTTTAAGTAGCCATATAACATACTCTGTCTACTATGGCCTCAGAGCTTTTATTTTAAAATGTTAAAGAGAAATGTTTCATGATGATTTTCACTTGTTTTTCACAGCAAATGCAGAACAAACGCACTCCCCTTCTGCTGGTGATTTACACACAGAAGTATTGATGATTGATGGAGCTCTACTTGACCCTCCACACCATCTCCCTCCTCCCCCCCTTTTAAATTAGAGAGAACTGTTTCCATGCAGCATTGCCAGCATCATGAATGGTGCTACTAACCAGAAGGCACAAAGGCTGTTAAAGAAGCAGTTTGGAATACCTACATCTGTAATGCTACAACGTGCTTTATGGCAGGTGGAGGAGGGGATGCAGGCAGAGCAGGAAGCTTGGATGAGGTCACTTCTTTACCAGTAACACAACCATGGGTGATTGTTTCCTTTAAACAAAGTAACAAGCTAAAGAAGAAGAGTGGAAAGGAACACAAGGAAGAAAAAAAAGCCAACAAGAAAATCCAAAACCAAATTGTAAATCTCACAGATTCTGCCACCTTCTGATTGTTTTCTATTAATTTGCTGTGTATGAACACAATTCACTCTTTTTGCATCTCTAGATCACGTAGGAATCAAGTAGAAAATTACAAGTTTTACTATAATTATTCCAGCTTTCCTACGCCATAGGGTATGAACACATGACTTATGTAATCATCTGAACCTCGTACTGATTTCACACAGACTGTGTGTTTGGATTTGTTTTGCTTTGTTCATGAAAATCAGGATAACTAGAAGCAAGACGTGCTGGCTGGGCTGAGCAACATAGTTTTCACTCCTTTGCTTAATGTGAAAAAGCCTTGTCAAGCTTTTAAAACCCTGCATATTACAAGAAGACAGTGCTTGTGTATACTAGGTCATACAGCTGGGAATTGCTATTCGGTTAGAAATAAATATCTGTTCAGCTTTTTTCGGTAGAAATTTTCAATAAACAGCCAAACAAACAGTAGAAAGGACTCCGAAGCATAGCTCCTGCTGTTGGCTTTGTCTGTGACTAATCATTAATTGGGAAGGTACCACATGACTGAGGCATCTGTTTGGTAGCGTGGGATGCCTTTATAAATGCTCATGTGAAGGACATGAGAAATATTGATGATTTGTCTAAACCTGGCAAAGAGCAGAGAGCTTATCAGCAGAAACAGAATCAAATTTATCTGAAAAACAGATATTTTCCTACTTCAAGAATTTGAGCAAGAAGTTCCCAATTTACCTTGCCTAGTGTGCAAGAGTTCCCTCAGTGCTCCTGAAAAGAAGATAAAAACCAAAGCAAAACTGATTGAAAAGCATCTGCAGCCAGGCATCGTTGCAGGTTAAGCTTCTGCATTAGCCAGTTAGGGTAAGAAAATAGGTACAATGCTACCACTGGTCCAGGGAAAAGAAATAGCACCGTATCATTATCATTCATATCATCTTCTATACAATGGTTTGTTGCACATAAGCCAACATTTTCTGGTGAAACAAAGCTTCCACATTAAAATTTTACAGAAGTGAAGTATTTTCATAACAATATTTTTACCTCCCAGAGGTGCTGATTAAACATTAAGCAGGTAGACACTGCAAGAAAATGATGTGATTTCTTTGGTACTATAACATCCTTTGCATTATCTGTTTGTTTTCACAGGTACCACTGGGGAAAAAAAAAAAAAAAAAGAAAAATCTCTAGTTTCAAGATGCCTTTGGACACGATAAGGGCATCTAATTAAATATTGGAAGCATGGAAGGTAAAGCAGATGGGGAAAGCAATGAGTGACAGTCAAAAGTGCATGCAAAACAAAACAAGCAAATCACAGAATCACGAACAAACACATCACATCAAAAGATTCTTAGATATTAGGGGTAAGCAAATCTGCTTGCAGTTGTAGCTGCCTGTAATATACCAATATACTTGTACACTTAAGAGTATTCTCAAGCACAAGCACTCTTCATTATAACTTCTTGTCTGAAGCTATTCCTACAGCAACTTGCCTCACAAAAGGCTGAAGAGATGACAGCTACAATAGTACTCGGGCTGCAGGGCACTAAAAACAAAACAGCCCCTCCTCCCCTCACCTCCAATTTCAGCAGATTAGGAAGCTTTCTATAGGGCTGGCTGGCAAGCTACCCCCAGCCTACAACTTTAAGGTGCCAGCAGACAAGAAACTGGGAAGTTCATGTGAAAATGGTGTACAATTTATGAGGTGCACAGCGAGTGCATTCTGTTAGTGCAAGATAGCTAGCACCTGTACAGATAGACTGACATACTAACTGAACCTTGTTGACACAGAAAAACGAGTTTGGAAAATGCTGGGAAAAGATTATTCTTCAACAGGAAACAGATATGATTAAATTTACTCCCTCTGAATGCCATTATATCTCCGGGCTTTGTTCTCACATGTTCTAGCTGCAAGGTCACTAAATTATCCGGGCCATATCAAGCAAAAGGCTCCGCAACAGATGCACAAGTAATACTACAAATATCCACGGTTGTTTTCTTTTTTGACGCCTCTGGTTCCAGTCATCTCCTTCACTTTGCCCTCAGACCAGACATAAAATCCATATTCAGGTGGTCACTAACAAAGATGGAGCACCTCATGGAATCTGCAGCTCGGAACTGGAGCATATTACTTCTAAGACTCTACACCGCAAAGCAGGAATAGGAAGGGACTCAACGAAGCCAAGCTACAGACATTCTTTTTGCTTTGTTTTCTCAACTTCCAAACCAGAATAAATAAAAAAGAGCAGACATAGGAGGCATATGGGCAAACTGGAACACAGACAGATAAATAACTGGCTGGAAGCACGTTATACGCTTCCTATAACTGCCCTTAGAATAGGAAAAAGGCAAGATAACTCATTTTATTTCTATTTTGAACATTGTAAAGTGAGCAAGCAAGGGATTACTGCAAGAGCTGCAGTTATTAAAAATGCATTATTTCTCTATTAACAATTCAAAACAGATGCCAAAGATCATCTTGACTGGAAATAAAACTGCTGGAGTGAATAAAACATCCTGCAATTAGCTACCAGCAAATCAGAGATGCTCCAGATTTCACCGTAGTGCATTCATTAATTGCTTCTTTCAGAGCAAATTTAATTTTTAATTCTGGGCTAGAAAATTAATCCCTCTGAGTATTTTCTAAATAAAGCTTCAAATCTGAAGCTAGAATGAAGCATCCGTTCTTGTTTGCATTGTTTCCACCAACTTCTATTCATAAATTGATCAATGGGAAGACTAAGAGCTAATTTTAATACTATTAAATGTACGTGCAAATTAAAAGCCTAATTGTGCTAATATTCTAGTAGCTGATTTTCATTCAGAACAATAGGATTCCTGCTTACAGATCATTTATGCAAACATGCAGAATTAGTACTTGACTAAGAGATTACAGATGCAGGGGTGTCAAGCTGTAACAACCGCTTTGGAAACAGCATCTTCAAAAACCTAACTTTGGATCAACCAAACTGTTGACAGGAGGAAAGACTGCAGGGGTGACCAATGCACCACCATGTGGTAGCATGTGGGACAGACAGCATTAGCATCCCCAAATAATATGAAACCACAGTTCTTCAGTCCAGTGAAGAACAAATTTGCAGCTTGTTTTTGTTCTCCATGGAGGAGTGCTTCAGGATCACAAGATGCTTTATGCTAGAAGACACTTCTTCAGGTGCTGGTCTAGTCTTCTGCCCAAAGCAGGGCCAGCTACATAAGGTTGACCAGGGCTGTGCCCACCTGAACCGAGTACTGTTGAAGACAGAGCTACCATCTCCTTGTCTGGCTTCTGATCCAGTGTTTGGCTGCCCTCACAGTGAAATTCACTCCTTACCTTTCTTTATATCTAACTGGAATTTGTCTCACTTGCAATCTGTCTGTTGCCCCTTGGGCCATCATTGCACACCTTCTAGATGAGGTGTGCAGCACCTTCTGCATATGCTCCCACTGAGGAGTTGAAGACAGCAAGTGCCCTGATCCTTTCCTTCACACCAAGCAGCTCCTTTCTCTCGGCTGCTCCTCACCTGTCACACACTCTGGCCCCCAACCATCTAGGAGGCTGTTTGCCAGACATGCTCCAGTATCCTGATGTCTTTTGAAAAGCCAGACAAACCCCCAGGATGTGTTCTGGCAGAAGGGGAGAGAAGCCTCTCTGCCTGCACTCTTGCTAACACAGCCCTGAGTGCAGTTGGCTGCTTTTGTCATACGCTGCTGACTCAGTATCACCCTTTGCAAAAGTCATCACCCAGGCAACTTGCGTGCTGGGGAGAAGACGTATGAGAAGAACAAGGCCATATCTAACTCCTGACAGCTCTTCTTCAGTAAGTCCTAATAAAATGGAGAGTTAGCACAGATCACGTGCTGCTGATAGATATAAGCAGGAAACAATGAGGGAGGAAGGGAGGAGCAAAGCATGTTAGCTCTCCTAGCAGCCAGTGGCAAGCCTATTGCTTGCTCCATTACCACTATATGAACACAGGCAGTGCTGGTACAGTTATATTGTCAATTGCTGGGAGCTCTCATATCTCCACAGATTGTAGCTAAGTTCTCATTACACGTACACACACAGTTGCAAAGTTTGAGAACTAAATTTCCCTGAGAGTAAGGTTAGTGATGAGTTCCTACACGCATCCCAATTCTTAAGCAAAAGCTTGCAGACTTACAGCAAGTTTGGGCATTGTAAAAATTGTTACGTTTTGCATTTTTGCACATTAACATTCTCCATAACAAATCTGCACATGCTTTGCAGATCCAGCCACACTTATGGCATTTATTACTTTACTGCACAAACAAACACAGAAGTAAGCCAGAGATGGATGGCATTTTTTTTTCTCCCAAGGACAAGGTTATGCTGCTGAAAGTTTTCTTTCCAAAAGATATATTAAGACACAAATAAATTTTGTGGTGCAAGATACTGAAACATTAAAGAAACTACTGATTTTGCCATCAACATCACTATGGGAAAATCCCTAAAAGAGCCCTAAAATGAAGCATTATAAACTAGGAACAAAGGAAAAATAAAATCCTCATTAAAAAAAAAAACAAAAGAGCAATCTAATTACACTGAAGTCACACTCCTCACTGAAGAAATACTAAATTGTTTTACAATTGGGCTACAGATTCACTACCACTAAATAAAACTAAGAGCTTTAACGAGAGGAAAGAAAGCAGACAAAGTGACGTTGCAATGTAAAATAACAGGATGGATCCAAACATGCGAGGTTATACATAAGGAAGACATGAAAGATTAAAATCAGAAATATTTAGGCATTCACAGATTTAGGATTCAATTTAGGATTGTTTTTGGCTTTCTCTATTACTAGTGCAAAGCAAGTTGATTTTTCAGCACCAGATTTCCAATATTTTGATACTAATATTATTCATGAGCTGGCAATCATGACTAAGTTAATCACAGTTAAAGGCAAGTTTCTTCATGACGTGTGCAGAGTTTCTTAGCAGTTTTCACATTTCTGGTAACTTAGGTTACTATACTTTGACGTTTCTGTAAGCTGACTGCTAAACTCTGGCACTGATAATTGCTTTTATTAAGATGCACAGTTACTGCTGCCCCCATTTAATTGAAGATTTGAAAACACACATGCTAAGTTACTAACTGAAAATCATGTATTTTAGATAGATGTAGGGTAGGCCACTCAGCACTGAGAACCTGCATCTTTTTAAAAACCCTTATTTCCATTCGAATCAACAGGCAGCACTGAGCCTTCTGCAGGTCCACGCATTGCATAGAGCCATGACTTACCTACGTACCGTCGTGAAATACTCAAGGGGCTTCAAAAAAAGGTTGTGCTTGGAAAACTTTAGCCTACACAAACTATGTGAAAATTTCAATGCTTGAGGTGTTCGTTTTGTGAGAACTAAACCTATAATTAATTTCTTCCTATCTTTCAAAACGTCTGTAGCTTTCAAATAGTCTGGGGAGACGTGCCTCTTAAAGCGCATAAAACCCATTTTACTATCTAATTAAATAGTGCCTAAAATAAGCAAATAGCCCGACCCCTTGGGATGTTAAAGTTGTTTGAGATATTTCCTTAGTACTCAGTTTTTAGTTAATTCATTTTATATTTTAAAACTTAAACTGCCATTCCTCTGCTTTTGTCAAATTGTAAAATCAGATCTCTCTTCCAAAGAAGCAAGTGGGTGGATCATATCTACTCTTACCTGTACTCTGAGTGTGTGGCAGGGACTGCTAGCTGGGTATGGTACAATGGAGCTGGACAGCAAAACTGGTGCAGAGTATTTAAAGACCTACGACACAAGGAAAAACACAAAGTCAAAACACCAAGTGTTTAGAAAGGGGCTTTTTAGGGAAAAGCAGGAGCTAATAAGTATAATTGAAAATCCTGTTAAGTTTGAATGAAATTTGAAATACGGCTGTCAATTTTGAATCCCAGGAAATAAAGAGGGAAATAGTCTAGTTTAAGTACAGACATCGATAATGATAGGGATGAACTGTTGCAATGAAGAATCAAAGTTTTGTCCCAACACAAATATAAAATGCCAATTTAAGACTTAATTTTTGCCTTGCTGCATGGAACAGAGGCAAAAGATAAACATCGAGGGTTAAAATTTGAATGGAAATGGAACTTCAGACTTGCACGTTACTCTGCACCAGTCAAGCTGTTTCTTTATTAATGACATTTCAAACACAGTGCTTAAGCATGAGGAGGTACAATGAGATGAGTAAGGACATAAGCTTTCTTCAGGCCCAGCAATTATACACACATTGCAATACAAATTTGAAAGAATCTAAGCTTCAGCCAAGTTTTAAGCAATATCCTGAAATGTGCAGTACAAGTTTAAGTGATGTCATGTCGAAACATGAGAAGAAGCTTAACACCACAAAAAGATATCCTACATCATAGATAATTTGCATGTTTCAAATTAATGCAGACGGAGTTGCAAAACGATACAAGGCACTGCATCTGAAGTAAAGCTTAGACAATCTTTAAGCAACACACAGTACACTTAGCATTGTTGATGGTTTTGCTCGGATGCATTAAACAAGGTTTAGCACAGTAAGTCATCCATGATAAAAGCACCTAATCAAATTTCTTAAGGCACAGCATTCCCCTATGAAATCATACAATTTAGATCATTATTTCCTAACTCCTGCATTGTGAACACGTGGATGAAAAACCTTTAAACTGAAAATCCTCATTTAGAGTCAAAAGAATCCAAACTGACTATTTAATAGAGAATGTGTGCACGGCACATACATTTCCATCCTGCCTTGTCTTTTGCTGGCATCTTGACAAATGTTTCAGAAGATTGATTTTGGTCGTTCTGAATCCCCGAGGCTTAGAGCAAAGTCCTGTGAGATCACACTCTCATAAGATCAAGCAGCATGGTTATGCAAAAGAAGTTAGCCCTTTTGAGAAAGGCATTAGTTACTAATCCCTTTAGAAAAAAAGAAACCCCATAAGGTCAACCTGTTCTGATTCTATTGCCAACGTTGTGTCAGCAATTGCAAGGCCAAGATGAGCTGGATTTTCTGTTTAAAGATGGCAACTGATGGTAACTCCTATAAATTATCTGAGTGTTTGGAAACAAAGTGGCAACCGAATTCAGTCATTAGGCAGACTGCCATCATGGGACGTACCCTGCTAACACCTCGCAAGTGCACTGGTGGCACCTTCGTGCCACTGGGAAAGAAGACCTTCACAAATCTAGAAGAAGATGGACAACGTTGTCAAAAACACTGATGGACCACGACAAAAGCAGTTCAAACATGAAAGAGTAACGTTTTCTGACGAGGAACATATGATATTCACACAAGCTGCTCCACACAAGTCACAGAACCAGGCTAGTATGTTATCATTGCGCCTTGGATGGTAAAGTCTCACATTGGGTAGGGAAACTGATCACACTGATGAAATCGCTGCTCCCTGCTTTGGGAATACCTAAGGTTTTTGGTAGAAGCAAAATGAGGAGATTAGCATGAAGATGCCCCAGACCTCTCTTCCCTCCCCCACCTCCCTTTCCTTTTTTTATCCCTAGACCAATCTTTCCATTCCCATCAGTGGCATCTCCTTCTTCAGAGAATAAACTACTAAAGACATCAATGAATCTGTCTGTGCTTAGCTCTGTGCAGTAAAATATTTTGAACAGAGCTCACTCTCGGCTATCCCAGCAAGGTTCTGTCTAGAAGGGTGTCCTACTCTGACTGCCTAGGTTCAAAAATATCAAAACAACCACAAAAGTTCTCTCTGGAATCTGAGCTTCCTCATTTGCAGTTAAGGTCAATACTCACCCAATGCACAAGACTGCTTAGGAGCTCAACTGCTTTGAGTTTCTTTTCGAAGGTGCAGTGGAAATGCAAAAGTCCAGTCACCTTGACAGCAAATGAGAAGTGCTATAGGTTTGTCAGATAGCAACTACACTGGCACTCCACTGCCTTGCAGATGAAGGTATGGAACAGACAAAACAGACGACAAAACATTCAACTGCAGACTCGTAATTAAGTTACCACATACTGCTTTCTTCCAACAAGAATATCCCAGATGTTAAAGACATATGTTCAGTATGTGAAGTTTGATTTCAGCCCTTTCTCATGGTGTTCAGAGATAGACTCTTATCTAAACAGTTACAGAAACAAACATGAGGTTTGGACTGTGCTCCAAGCTGTAAAATTCAGGAGTTTTCATGACCCAGCGTTTTGGTTCCACTAGGTCATAGTGACTGATGCCCAGTCAGTATGATAACAGATAAGGGCTCAGGCTTACAGCCTCTGTCAGCATACTAATTTTACCCAAAGCAAATCCACCTTCTGCTGGTACATGGTAATATCTGCATGTTGCATTTTGTACCTTTGGTCACATGCTAAAGCAATACATTCATTTATTTTCTCCTCTGGATAGTATCAGTTCAGTTTCAACTTCTCTTTTTTAAGAAAGAGAACCACTAAAAACTTAAAAAATATACATGTTTCAATCAGCCTTCAACACAAATTTGCACTCAAAATAGAATTGATTTAAGTCATAACACCTGAAGACATAAGAAATAAATGTAAACAGTTTGGAGAAGTGATCACCTTCATCACATCACTGTTGGCAGTATCAGAGATGCTTGATTTTACATCTTCCACAGGTGATTTAAAATTAGAAATAGAGGAGAGATGCTTCAGAACTGACACAAGACAAATGACTAAATTGATGAGTGCTGCTTCTGGTCATTTCAGTCTCTAAAACACTGCAACTTCGCATGGAAGATTTGTCATTTCCCCTTTGCAGGCAGTTTCCTCCAGCCCTCCCCACATTCTCATGGATAGGTAACCACTTGTCATTTAAAGGTTTACTTATTAGTTCTTTTGAGAACATGCTACTGACACAGTATAAACAGAACTAATTCCAAAATAGCTTCTATGATTGCATGATAAAACCAGGAAATCACATTTCCTTCAAGACACCCATACCACCATTAAAGAAGTCCAATCTACAATGTTAGCATGCGGACCCAAAGGAGGTTTGCCCATTCCTTTATCTCCTGTATAAATTCCCATATTTGCCATTAGGAGCCACTCATTTTAACATCACTTTAGTATTCATCAACTGAACAAAAACATCACTTGCTGCTCTTTTGGTCCTGCAATCTTGTTTAAATACACAAATTAAAGTGACCTAGATCAGCAAGTAAAGCTACAACTGCAAGGCAACATACTTTCATTTTCTGCTATGATCAGCAATGAGCCTCCTAAACACAGTAGATGTATTGCTCAGTATTGGTTTCAAAACAACCTGGGAAAACAGAACACCCAACCATGAACATGGAATTCCTTCTGCTTTAACAATCCATTCTCTCTTTCCCAAGGGAGCTGTTTGCAGGACAATCACAGTGCCACCACGCCACCAGGCAGCAATCACAGCGAAGCACCAGGATCCCACAGAAGGCTCCTCCTCCTACCTCTCACCAGCACGCGGCACTTCCTGCAGGAGAGGATATCCTACCCTTTCTGTTTTACTGCTGTTTTATTCTAACTGCATATAACCTCTGAAAAATTTGGTAGAATTATTACATTTTTACTGTCATAGAACATCTTCCTAACAGTACTGTCAGCTTTCATACAGATGATTTTAGGTGGTACTTGTACATAGACATTAGAACACAGTTGTGTCATCAATAATTAGAAAACTGTATTAATACAAACATTTCTTCCTAATACAGTCCTGCGTTGACAATGACACAGCACCAGTAGGTATATTTGGTCATCTTAACTACTGTGATGTTCTGTAGCCCTATTACTTCATATGCTATTCCTCTTCTTTGTCTGAAAGAACAATCTGTCACCTCCATCTGCCAATATTCTTCTCTTTCTTCTGATCTATCTTCACATCAACTGCTGCATTTTAATGACTATGTACAAGTACCACCTAAAATATACACCAGAACAGCCTCTTGTGCTGCCTAATGTAATCTGTATACCTGGTGCTAGCTAACACAGATCCATTTTTAAATTAGCTTGCAAACAGCAGATCTGCTGGATAGGGCTATTTGCTCCACTGTCATCTGAGGCAGCTCACAATATAATGATTTATTTGATTGGATTCATGCCTACAAGGTAATAAGAGGAATGCTTTCATTTTAATTCCATTTTAACCTGATGAAGAATAACTTTCCAAATTGATGGTTTTCTTTTCCACTTCAATCCAGAGTTATGGTTACAGCTGAGGTTAGAAAAGATCATGTTTAAAAGATAGTAAAGTCTGTCCTGTTCCTCTATAATGAACCTAACGATTTCTTTAGCAAAAAATGAAGTTTTAAATGTAATAACTGACTTCCAAAAGGATGGTCAAAAATCAAAGGCACCATAATAAGTGCTCATATCAACTCTACCTAAGTTTTTGTTAATTAACATTTGGTTGATCATGCTGGAAAGGCTTTCAGTGTGTTAACTATTCCCACAGGATAACTTTTTTTCAGAAATTCATCGTGCAGAGGAAACAGCAGATAGTTTTATACAGCAACTCACACCAGCTCCATAGTCCGAGTTAGTTCACAGCTCTCTGCAGACATGTCCACTGAGGTGCAACTTCATGCGTATCACAAGATCCACGCCCAATAACTGCCAACATAACAGCACAACCATATGCTCTAGATCTGCACTGCTGGATCTCCCTCCTTCCCTCCCTGCTCACCATGCAGTTTTCATGTAAACTAACTGAAAGCAATATAAGACAGAATTTTTCTTAATAAAAAGCAGAGATAGTTTTACTAGGCATCAATAACGTTCAAAAAAATCAATAGCTCTAAGAGTTTAGTACATGTAGCTTAGAGTACAAACTGCTGAATTTTGCATAAGAATACATAAATTCAGTTGTCATCAAAATGATGGAATATCTGCATTTCTACAAGTTACAATATAAACATAAACAGAGAGGTTCTTGTTTGTCACTCCTTACGTATTTCCAACTTGAGTGTCCACAGCTGGATTTAAAAAATAAAACAAAATTAAGTATGCTTGCACTCTCATTCATCACAAGGCCTCAAAATAATCATCTCTTCAGAGAACAAGACCAGTACCATGTATAACACACTAAACAAGAAATGTCTTATTTCTACCCCATCCTTGTGCTTATTAACATTTCAGATAATGATCTTACAAACAATGATTATAAATCATTTTTGGTTTTATGGAAATGAAGTATTAGCCCATATAACGCAATAAACAGGCATTAGGTGATTCTTTTACATCCTAGCCAATGCACAGTTTATAGGCAGTCTTCAAAAGTAGGATAACTGTACCTAGGGTGAACCTAATTAAGACTGTTCATGTACAGATAAATACAATTAAGATCATTTGTTTTCCTTTTGACTAACTCTTAATGCAAGAAACCTGTTCTGAACAGTGACATACAGACATTTACATGACGAATAAAATGCAACTTTACGAGCTTTGCTTACTGGTCATAATTTAACATTCATAGAAAAAATATACAATCCAAAACATGAAACAGAACAGATAAATGAAGCTGCATTTGATTGAAAGATGATAATATTTTAAAGGGAAGCAGAAGATCGCATCTTTTCTACATTTCTTACTTGATTGTAAGTAAAAAGGTTTGAGATTTTCTGACGGAACTGCCACTCACGTTACAAAACAGAGCCCCATCTATAATTGCACAGCATTGATCACAGTAAAACCAAACACAGAGCCACATCTAGAAATGATGACCTTGATAAAAAAAAAAAAAGGGAAAACCAGTGCGCAAATGACAAATCATTCAAGCAAAATGGAAGAGATTCTTGACTCATCCTAGCATCTTACATTGTTTTTATGCAAAGAATTGGTTGGGTTCTTATTCCTTTTCATCGTTTTTTTCCACTGCAATAAACTGCTGGTTTATTCACTTTCATCAGGTTAAATTTTTGAATATCTATGCACATAAACACAACCACCATCTGTGCATTTCTAAAATACAGATCATTCATCTTCTAAAAAAGGTAACACCCTAAAAATGGTTCATGGAAAGAAACCTACCAAACAATAAACCGATCACTACTCCCACTTCTGGAATCCTCAACACAGATATCAGAGACGTGATGACAGATGAAGAAGGAAAAGGTACTCACAAATAACACCTTCTGCAAGCCATCCTTGAATGTGTTGTGGATTTGGTATTTATATTTTCTTTCACGCAATCTGAGGTAGAAAAGCTTTCTTAAGGAAAAAAAATTGCATTCACAGTTTTGCACGCTCATTCACGATCAGCCATGGTGGAACATCACAGATAAGTAAGCTGGTGATGTAACCAGCCCCAAACACCGCATCAGATAAACCCAAAGGCTCTACAGGGTTATATTTTGCAAAGCCAAAAGGTTTTTCCCTGAGAGGAGGTTCAGCAAGCACAAACCAGTCACATTGTTTTCACATTCCTGATAGGCTTGCTTTCTGCTTCCAAAAACAGTCCCAAATCTGTATTTATCATTTAACTTCATCACCAAGAAAAAACAGTATGCTTCCTCATTTGATATTCAGACTGAAATTTGAAAGCACCAAATGGTGCATTTTCGAATGCACCGTCTCTGTATGAGCACTGTAGTACAGTCCAAACCAAGAAAAGGCCATTGGTCCTTTTATCTCCATGGTAACAGCAGCATCTGTGAAGACGAAGCAAATTCCCTCCTCACTGCAAAGTCAATTTATAGTCACGTACTATGACATAAACTGATAAGACAGCAAAGCTAATCAGCAACAGGGAGAAACAGGAACCAAAATACGAGATTAAGCTCCTGCTCAAGAGAATGCTCTTCTGTGTATACCATTTCTCATGTGGAAATTATAAGATGAACTCAATGAAGCTGTTCCTTTGAGCTGATGCAAGCTGGGAATTTGCGAACTACTAGTTTAGCTAACAAGGGCAGCTGTTGAATATTTTATAGAATGAGTTTCTTGATTAAATCCAGTTATACCACATTTAATGGGGTGACAAGCAATGTAGTTGTTTGCAAAAATCACTCAATGGTTACTTAAATGACATTTTCCTTTCAACATTTCATCAAAAGACTTATCACTATTAGCAGAGGCAGAAGGTTAACAGCTCTATAAGAAACTGCCCCTCCCCACTTTTTTTTAATTTAATTTTTCAAAAGCAACATCAACGATGCAAGAATTTCAGCAGCAGCATTCCTGTGCACTAGCAGCAGCTATCTCCAGATAAGAGATCATATGTACAGGCTTGAGGAGTCACATTCTTGCCTTTATTTAATTGCTGTACATGGTTGTCCTGTGATCATCAAGAAAGCAAAGAAATTTTGCTTCTTCCTCCCCTTGCTTATTGCCCCACTCTGATGCTTACGTTATCAAGACAGCCACGCTGTCTCCCTTGCTTCATGAATCAATATAATGACCATCTGCTCACATTATTAAGTTAAATATATACCAGAACACACTGATGAGGGCAGCTGATTTGCCATGGTCAAGTGATCAGTTCATAGTTGTTCCACAGCCAATTGTAATATTTCCAGAATAAGAGAGAGCAGGTGGTCAACCAAATGCTACTTATCATAGCACTACCTGTGATGTTCCCCGGGCTAAAGAGAAGCATGAACTGTCGCTGCTAATTCATGCAACAAACAAATAACAAAATGCTAAGGCTTTTCTGATGGTCTGTGTTCAGAACTGATTTGCAAGAGACTGCAAATTTTATTGAAAAATACCCTCACAGCTCCTCTTTGGTCAGGCATCTGCCTAAAGCTGAGCAATTAGCTTCTAACTTCCCTCCCACCTCCACACAAATTCCCACTGCTCTGGAAACCAATACAGAAATCTTATTGAACAGACTTGCACTTAGTTTTACTTAATCACCTTAACCTTCCTTCCCTACCGAAACAGAATTTATGCTCAGTTACAGAATTTTCAAGGAAGCCACAGCCCTGGGGTCACACCACCACGTGATAGCATTACATCAGTACAATAGGAAACCACACCTAATGCAGAGACAAGTCCCCAAATTGTCCATTCATCCCCATAATTAGCCCGTAATGCTTGCATGCTGCACCAACGGGCACTTTATCTGGTATTCAGGTTAAGACACATTTATCTAACTATAGACTCGATGTGACACTGCCCCACATAGCAGAGAAACATGGCAAATTCCAAAACGGATTTATGTTGCTCATAAAACCTTCACTGTGGGCCTGATCCTGTCACTCTAACTCACGCAGGCTCATGGTTTGGCCCAGGTCCCCTAGCAAAATGGACCCATTCCACAGTGTAAGCCTGATCTAAAGCATTCAAACCTTGATACACATATGGACAGCACTGCAACAGAGTAATATGACTGCTTGGAGTCTGCTAAATTTGTAAGTTAAGAATCTTTTCCACAAATTAAGGCAAATGTTTTTGTCTACTGCACAGAGAATAGCCAAAAGGTAGCTTTCAATTTTCCAGAAAAGTCTTCTTGGGATTTGAGTACTACCTTATTTTTAGCAGATCCTAAATACAAAGTACTGAAGGAACAGAACAATTTTAGAAGGTGCTTAAGTATTGTGAAATTGTATATCAGAGCTAACGCCCCTTAACAACAACCAATACATCACAAAAATAAATGCCTCCTAAGAAAATACAACCTCTGCATAAAGAGTCCCATAAAATGGCTTTCCAGCATATTCTAATATCAAGTAGCTTAATCACCACTATTGTGCAAGGTAGAGGATATACAGAATTCTCAGCTTGGACTCGTTATTCCACTTTAAAATCCATTTTTTGCAGTTATCTGGCAGTACAGTGCACAGAATGAATGAAAAATGAAGAATAAGTTACACAGATACACAGAATTGAGCTCACTGGATGATAACCATTCCAGGAGAAAGTACTTGGGCCAGGTAACTGTAATAGTTAATCATTTCAGCTATTGTTTCAAAAGTACAGTTTTATGGAATAAGAAAAAAAAAACAAACTGAAAAACCAAATAAAAAAGCACAAGCAAAGTGCACATTACCTGCATTCCACTAATGGTAATGCTGGTAGAGAAAGGCTCTCAGCTGCTGCACTCATTTTGAATTCTGTACCCACACAGGCTTAGGGCTGACTTCTGTTGTGCTAACTTAGGTTTCCTCCAATATTTTTCGTATCAAGCTTCTCCACAAGCAGTAACTCACCTTTAAGCCAGTTTCTTAGTATATGAAAGGTACACTCATAATATAACAACTACTTCTTCCTGTTCTCCGATGAACGTCATTGAAGGTGGAATTTTAGACAGGAAAATAATACGGAAGCTTTTTGTTGTGTATAACATTTTGTCTTGTTTGGTTCCAGTTTTGTGCTTGGTGTGTTCAGAAAAAGATAGCTGAAAAACCAGTCATCTGAGCCCTTACTGTTTTAGTCAGGGTAACTGTTTGAAGGAATACATCTCTCATGCATTAACTTCACCATTTCTCCCCTAGTAATATGAAGCTGGTCTAATGAGTAAGCATATAACACCTGCCCACACTTCTTTTATATGAATTAGAAGAATTTTACAATTGATGAAATACTAAGTACAGACTGCCAAGCCTTAGATTTTAACTTAGAAAAGAGATTTTTTTTTTTTTTTTTTTTTTTAATATGAAAAATATATTAAGTAGGGCAGACTTGGAACATCAGGGTTGCAGTTTTTCCTGATGTTACGAAGTCTACTCAGCAAGATACTCAGAACAGTACGTTATTCAGTGCCAGCCTGTGAAAAGACCTAGATGTAAGATGCCAAACCATTATCCTAATGAGTTTGCAGTGCAGAATTATTAAATATAAATGCCCTGATCCCTCTTGAATTATTTGGGAAGAACTCCTATGGGTTTCATCAGGGGCAGAATGTCACAGTAAACATTCAGTTCTACTGATTCCCACCAATATTAGCAATCCATCTATGCAGCAAGTAAAGCATTTCAAAACAAACAAAAAACAGTTCTCTCTGCTCAGATTCCTGTTCCTTTAATTACAACAAAATAAACACACCACCTGAACAATGCCAAATAGCGGTGTATACAATAAACTTGGGGAGGCCATAGCAACTTGTGCACCACATGAGTTGTAACTCATATGCCAGATAACATTTACAAAGTAAAATGAGCCTCTACTACTTGCTGGCTCATTTGTTTTATATGAAGACCTGAACTTATCTTGAATGTTTCAGGATGCACTACCATGCACAGCCATTTGTTATCATTTATTGTATTCTCACGCTTATTACTTACACGTTGGTCTCTGCATGATTAAGATACTTAGTTGTTTATTCATTCTAGAAAATCAGAAGAAGCTCAGAAGAAGCCAGGCTTGTGTTTGAAGTTGCAACTGAAGTCACTTGGGATAAAACATCTTGCCCCTGAAGTCTCTACTTATCTGCTGGAATGTACAACCTGCCAAGTGTACTCCAAATCTGAACAACACATTTACTGGAACAAAGCCTTATAAAACCTAATTTTGATCTCTAGATTCTAATCATTGGGGTGATTAGAAGCAGCTGTATTGCCTATTGCCATGTTCTACCTTGTTTGCTTTACAATAGCATTCCTATCAGACTCTGGCTCTTTGTTTCAAAGATCCCCTCCCACTTCTTTTTTCAAAAATACTTCTCCACAAATTAAATACAGACCTTTTCCTGTTAGTCTTCGTTATCACAGCCCCAAAAGCTACCTTACATTCTTAAGACTAATCAGTATTTCTGGACGTCAAGGACATTATCTAAACATCACCATCAAGAAATACTTCTGCAGCTTCAGAAACATACAGACCTCGCACAGATTGATCTGGACAAAGTTCAGCGCCCTTATTCTGTTCGAGCCTCTTTTTTAAGCATCAGTGTTCCCGACAGCGATCAAATGGGAGCCTGCAACAGAGCTCCCCAACAGCAGGAAGGCTCAGGAGCCCCCATTTCTCTCCACTTGCCAAGTCACACCGCTCTGTATGATTCACCGAGGGTCAGCACTGTTATGTAAGTGACCGCTTTGCTGCACGCTGTTCTGCCGGCCGGCGCCAGCCCGCTGTGTGCCCGGAGGTGGCGGAGCGCCGCTTCCCGCCAAGATCTCCTGGCAGCGGCCCCATGCCGGCGTGCCGGGAGCAAGGAAAGCTGCGCTTCCGCATCCCGAAACACCGCGTGCGAACAAGTGCCTCATTTCAGCGTGTTAGAGAGAGATTTCCTATGCCCTGTCTTAAAAATCCTAAATATGAGGGGGCTCGATGGTACAATTACCTCAGCACACTGAGGGTACAATGCTGACAACTGCCCCTCTGAGGAATGAGAGCCATTGCTTCCACAGGAAAACCATATTCAGTACTGGCTACAAATCCCCACACATTCATCTATCCTCTCTACCACACAAAACTGAACTATTTCTGAGAATCTGGGGCTTGCGCTGCACCTCCTGACCTCCGCTCAGCTCACAGGAGCGCAGCTGAGGCGTGGACCCAAACCACATCTGAGGACACCATGGATGGAACAGGGACCCGAACTCAGGGGCCAAAAGCACCGCAGCCCTGTGAGCCCCCTCACCTCTCTTGCAAGGCTCCCGCAGGGCACACAGCGTTCTGTAAGGAGAGGCACTAGCATTCGCTTCTTGGCTTCACAAACAAGTAAAAGAGGATTTAAGCTGCACAACCAAAATCGTCATTTCCACAATAAAAGATAAACAAGCTTCTTTTTCCACACTGCATGGTGCACACCTTTCCCGCTTTAAACATTGAGCTGCTCAGTCCCATACCTACTTTACTGAATTTCTCCATCCTGCTCCTGTGTCTCACCCTTCTGCCCCCAGCAGCCAGCACTGCCTGCAGGCTGCCCTCGGGGCACAGCTGCCCGGAATGCCCTTGCTGATGGATACAGCCCAGCCCAGTGAGGCAGCAGCTCAGCAGCTGTGGAATTAATCCACAGCTCTCCCTGCTGAAAACTGCTGGTGTCACCATTACTGGCAGCACAAAAGAGTTCTGGGAAACTTGAATCATGGCCCACAGTAAATTTTCCCCTATTCAAGCTCTGGTTTTAGCAGTAAAAGTGTCCTTTGTTACTGGTAGACAACACAGACTCTAAGTCAAGAAACAACTTTCCTTTAAATTGTGCATAAGAACTCTGCTAAAGCAAGGTTCTAAGGTTCTAAGTACTTATTTCTACCCACTTCTCCTGGGCAAAACAACTTTTAGAAGGAAGAAGCCAAACAAAAATCTACCCCATCCAAGTTCCAGTGCTTTTAATACCCTTCTATCAGTCCTAACCACGTACTTTCATTTCAATTTAATAAAAACTATTTGTTACCACCTTAACAAAACTCTAAGACTTATTTTACTACAGATATAAATACATACACGGTGAATACTTCTCAGTACCCTTACTCTCTGGACTTGCAAACTTTATGTTGTGCCAGTTTTATCCTGCAAGCTATTCAAACTGCCTTGCACTTCATATGACTAAAAAGGGCCTTTTCTCTCTGAAGGAGCCCAAGCTCTTAGTAAATAAACACTATTTAAATTGAAGTATCAAAATACCAAGTTCTGTAAACACTTCTATACCAAGTAGGAACTATAAGTAACACTGTATCTCATCATTCCCTGAGCGCTTGTTTTCTGCTTACCTTTCTAAGGATTTTGCTTGTTTGCAAACTTGGAAAGAAAAGCAGAGCGATGCAAATACACTTGATACCTGTGTATACACACACATTTGATATGCTTTCAACTATACGATTCCATTTCTTTCACTGTAGCAAATACAATTATCTGTGAAAGAAGCAGAGGGATATGGAAAAGGCCACGTGTATCAGCAATATCCTCCCCTCAGATACAACACCAGCAGAGGAGAACTTCCTGCTGCATTCTGTGTAAACATTTTTTTCTAATAATCCCTGAACACTGAAAGGACAGCAGCCTAGTTGGCAACAACAGAGTTCTCAGTTTGAGTATCACACTTGCTTTGCCACTGGAGAACACTAGCAGACAGAGGGGCAATGCACTGCAGTCTGCTTAATTTAGAGCACGTACTTTGTGTGAACATTTTACAATAGGCTCAGCAGACCCCCCTGGCAGCATTGTGCTATCAATCAGGATGTACGTATGGCTTGTTAGATTAACTATTTTCCTTGAAATATCTAGGGCAAGGCAGAAATCTGAACTAAGGAATAAAGTGTCACTTTATTTGCTACATAAGCTCCAGCTCAGTGTACACATTTCCAGCTCAAGAATATTTGTTACATAAAATACCTGCTAAATAGCAAGAGATGGCAGAGGATCTGCAAATACTGATTTGGCAGAAATATTCCAAAAGACCTGTGCTGCTTCTGTGTGCTGTTGACAACAAATCCAATCAATTTGAAAATTGGCTTCCAAGAAATCCAACTGCATTGGCAATGATTTGTGATGATGAAGGGATTCTTATATAGATAAACTTTGCTTTGGTACTTTACTAGCTATTGCTTTTAGATCCAACTAAGATGTATGTACTCTGGTAATAAGATCAAAATTTACATAGTCTTTGCAAGAGATGACCTGAAGACAGCTTATTCAAGTAACACTGCTATGTTAAATAACTGTCAGATATTTTCTTCTGACACCTGATAAAAAGACAGAAATATTTCAACATAAAATCTAAGCAGTAGCAGGGCTAACTGGAATACAGCCTAGAAACAGTTGTGGGCAAAGAATAAGAACTGTAATTTTGGCCTGATCACTCTTCTGAGCTTCCTGATATCAGGTCACAGCTGCTGTCCTCTTCAATAAACGCATACACTGATAATGAATCACACTGTAATAGGTATTTAGAAAGCAATTAAGTTTCTTCAGGGTTGGGATGGCTTCTTAATTACTACTTTTAATTTCACATATAGCACGTAGTTAATAACAGAAGTAATAGAAGTAGAAACTATTTGCTCAGATTCATTCCATCATGCTTTGGACAACAGAACTGAAAATGCACAAACAGAGCAAGACAAATCTGCTGTACACACCTTTCAGTGTTTAGGATGGTATAAAACTGCGAATGAATGTCAGCAGAAGAATGAATACAATGAGCAGAAAGTAATTAATGCCTACAGATCTCACGGCCTAAGTAAAGCGTATCTGTCACCATAAAATATCTCACTAACATTAGCAAACTAATGGGCAATGTAATAAATCATTTGAGAAGAGACAAAGAGGTGACTGTCTACAGCTCAGGATGTCACACTTGATGCTTTTTCTTCTTTGATATGTATTTCTGCTCTAACCCAGATTTAAGAAGTCATTCATCCAACAGTTAGCGAATCCAGGGCATCTTCTCAGAAAAGCATCCAAGTGGGCTACAAATAAATAAAGTTCCAAAAAGAATCAAAGTTCAGAAGTATTTCCCACATCTTTTACTCGTATTCATCATGCACTTTATTTATGTCTTTATACTTTGCTGACTTCAGCTGCTAGTCAATGGATTTTATATAACACTGGTGTTTCTGTCATTTGTTTCATTTTCGCTACATAAAAATGAGATGCCACCTGATTATTTTTTCTTAGCATTCATTTACTGTGAAGGCTTTTTTAAATATATTTTGTCCCTGGTTATTTTAATAAAAACCCATCTTAATATGTCTTCAGATGAAGGAAAAAAAATACAGGTCGATGATCATGGAACTATTTTGGCAACTAGTGCCAGGAAAGATTTCACAATAAGGAGCTTAAACTCAATTTTAGTCACTAGACTCATTGGAATATTTGCCACAGAATTATTATCTAGATGTTCAGTAGATCAATTATATTAATTAAACAGACAAGACTGAAGACAACTGTTATCAATAAATAAGTCAATATGTTAATAAAGACACCAATGCCATCTCTCTCCCCAAGGCAAATATAAAAAAAAAAAATAATCTAGTTGGGGATTTCATGGGTGCAGTGCTGATGGAAGTACTGTTTTCATATTTACAACAATTAACATTCTCCATGAGCTTATAGAAGCTCCTGAGCACATAATAAAGAAGTTACAGCTGAGATCCTGAATTATAAGTGCTTATGTCTGTGTTAATCCCAACCCCTGGAAATGCCTGGGAAATACCTGAGTGGCTGGGCTGAACGGAGTACCACAGTGGCAGGAACAGGATGAGCTGGCTCAATTGAGCTGCTTGTACATCCACAAGGAGTCATAGACTGCGTCAGCCTATTTATGGGCAAAAAAATTGCCAAATTTATTGCAGGGCTAATCGCCTGCACTTACATGACAGTCAACCACAGCAGCTTGTAGCACCGGTCTTGACAGACTGCATGAGGAGATAACAGCTTGTGGCAAAAAACATGGGAAGTGCAGAGCAGTCCTGCTCTGGTGTGGGGTCAAGGGCAGGGTCACCACCTGGTGCTAGAAGCCTGCCAGCATCGAGCTCCAGTCTGTAGGTTCCTACGTCAGAAAGTGGCTCATTATCCTTGACAGCCCAATCACACATTGTATGCGTTAGGTTTTAAAACATATTGTCAATATAGAGAAGGCCAAAGGGATTTTCAAAAACATTCAGGAGTTCTGAGAATGTGGAAGCAAACACCAATTTGATGCCGCTTGGTGCTGTAGGGGCCATCAACCCTGACAGCAAATAAGTACAGGTCCCAAAGAACATTTTGGAAATGATCAGTGCTGGAAAAGAAGGGGAAAAGACCATTCATTGGAAGCCTATGTTTGAAGTTAGGACACAGGAGAAGAGCGAGGCAAAGAAGATTTCATTGGAGAGAAAACCCTAGAAATCAGTATAGTGTGCACGTAAAATTAGTGCAGCAGGGCATGAAACTTCTGGAGTGGTTTCACTTGAAAAACCATCTGCAATATTCTTTCAGATGATGATTTATCTGCAGAAAATGCAAGTGGGTCAGATATTCTAAATACTTATGATTCCATAGGTAAGTTTGCAGAAAAAATGAAAATTCAGGGTACGCATTCCGTGACAGTTGTAATAGAGTGGAAATTTTAAAAATCCATTTTATGGCTTCATGCAATGTCCTCAATATTATAAAGCATCAATATTCAAGCTACGTTGTTATTCTTCCTTGCATTCTCCTGAAAATAGGTAAAGGTATCTGAGATTTGAGTCCAGAACAACACACGAATCCAAAGAACATGCTTCACATTATGCTCTGTTCTGAAGGCAGTTAAACGCCAGGTCACAGAGCTGATTATAGAGTTAAAGGCTTCAAATCAGAGCACTTGTTCATTCAGTGAGTGAACACAGGACTTTAAAGGCCAGAAACAGAGTCCTGCCATCCACGATTTGTTTCCAGGTCTGTTCCATTTGGCCTCTAATTCCCTCTGTCCTATCCTGTAGTCCTGTAATGGCAGAAATTATACTATTCCCATGTTTTATTTAGGCTTAAAATAATAGAATTCAGTATTCTGATAAACTATTGATTGACAACTTTTGCTCAAGAGTCAATCCCACATTCAGCAAGTAATGCTTCCTTCTTTTCCCCTGCGCTACAATTGTCTCAGCATTTGCTTTTCTGTCCTGTTCAGCTTATGTTGCCTAAACTTTGAATGGCAGAGGGGAAATTTAGTGCTTCCAAAGGGATTAGATAGACAACTAAAATTTAGAATACTTAATACAGGAGCTCCAGTCAAAAGGCCATCAGATTTCAAAAGTTATTTCCACAAGCACTAATACACTCTGACATATCTTTATTTATTTTAACTCACTAAAATGTCTTTTCAGATGTAAATCAGGTCAGATTACTGGAATTAGTGCTGTGGGTGGAGGGTGACTGTTTCAGTACTCCTTTTTGTCATTCATTATATAGAACAGAATCGTAGAGTCGTGATGGTTAGAGGATCTCCAAGATCATTCAGTTCAACTGTCCACCTACCACCACTATTTTCCCACTAAACTGTATCCCTTAGCGTGGCACATCAACTCAGTACAGGATTGCCCTTGCTTCATTTCCTCAATAGTCCCAAATTTTTATTTTAATAATGAAAATTATGATGTGGAAAAAGTAACTGGATGAACTCCCAGCACAATCTTGAATCAGTATTGTTTTTCCACAACTCTTCAGTTTACCGTCAGATCAGTTTTCGAAGGAACAGCTCTTAGAAGTACACAGTGCATCTAAAACTCCCAGAAAAAGTCAAACTGTCCTATATTTTTATCTAGTGTTTCTAATATGCCCACAGACAGGAATGGTTTATAGTATATTCCCTGGTGAATTCACATTACATGAAAAAAAACCAACATAAATATCCATCCTCTCAAGGCCCTTCTACAAAAGCCTTAAATAAAATACCTCCACTCGTGGTGTTCAGAGTCTTAAAGACAACTCTATTTGAGTTTGTACACAGAAAAGTCATTTGCTCACAAGAACCACATAACACACACTTGTAAGCACAAGAATTCCTCTTGAGTACCATTTGCCAGTTCCCTTTTCTGGCAAGAGACACAGTGAACTTGGCCAGCACTACTCAATGCAGCAGAGGCATCAGGCTGGTGAAACAGCTGCTTGCGCAGGCAGCCTGAGTAGGAGTAGCTGGCCAGCTTCTCTGAGAGGTTTCTGGAAGCCAGCCACCATCTGAGCGAGCCTGTTTGAGAGCAACTATATTGGATACTAATGACCTTGGCAGAACACATCATTAAAGTGGAGCTCCTCTAGAAGAATCCTAAAAACCTCTACACAAAGTTCTTTCAAAGGGTAATCTGCTGCTTCCTTCCTATGCTGCAGTGATATTGACAGCGAATACTTAAGAAATTTAAATGACCTTTCCAAGCAATGCAAACAAATAACAAAGCTCCTAGCAAACATCTGCTGTTAAATCCACATAAATGGGTCATTTTTGCAGGAATGCTTCAGCAGACATTTACATTTCAAGCTGAAATTTGACATATTGAGCAATTCAACCTAAGGGCAACACATCTGAAAGTTTGATGGAAACGGGATGAGTCATGAACCTATTATTATTATTTTATATGCCGAAATAATTTGAAACAACTTCATAAATTCTGATAACAGCATTTAGAATGATAAATTCATTTTAACAGCCTTGTAAGTTTATTCCATTTTAATTCTCCTTCACATGACCCCTACGCACATTTGAATATTACAGCTGTTTTAGAAAGAACAAGATACTGCCCTGCTTGCAGTTACCAATCACATAGACCTAAAGATTGTGTCCTTTGAAGCAAAAAAGAATGAGATGTTAGCATTCTAGCATGAGACTTGCCATTCATCCTTGAGCCCAAATTGGCCCTAACACACACACACACAAACCAGATAAAATGTGTCTGCTTTTAAGAAGTCTAAGTTGGTGCCGATGTTTTCACAGCCAAGCACTGAATCAGAAGGATAGCCAAAGAAAAAGTATCAGTGTTACCCCTCACAGCACAGGGGATTTTAAAAGTTATTCCTTATAATGTTACATTAAGCGATTTAAGAAAATAAAGAATTTAACATGTTTTTAGTTCAGTATTTGTGTATCATAACTGCATACATTCCTTATTTCCACACTACCATGATATCATAAAACAATTATATTATTATTTAGTAGTTTACTCAGGCTTTCCTGAGATTAAAAATGACTAATTTCAAATGGTTTTTCTACATGCAATATGCAATTCTAGGAGAGCATAACCTAATGAATTCTAACCATAGCCTTTTGAACATAAGGTTGTCTGAACCCATTAGCCTCTTTTCTATGCAAACATCTAAAAAGAGAGCAGCACTTGACAAAACAAATTTGTGGTAGATTGGTGCAACCATTGCAGGTTGTTAGCAAACACCTACAAAAGTAACCGCACCAATGACATTTTCATTGGATGTTCTGAAAATCCAAGGATGTTTATGCCCTTTGATATTGATTAAGAAAAGACTTTCTAAAAATGGGAAAAAAGAATAACACAATTTACATAATTTTCATGAACTTCATTTCTGACGCGGTCTGTAAAAGGATGAATGCCTTGATGAACCAGTACTGAAAGAGATCCCAGCGGAGGTTTACTACCGTCATGCTTGGCTAGACTGAAGTTCCGTTTTGTCCAGGAGCCCACACTTATCACCAGCCAATAACAAATGTGTATAGATGGGTACGAAGAGAAATTTATTCATTTATTAGTGAAGAGAAAAGAACATCTGGGGGAACTGAGTGCAGCTTCCCAGTACCTTCAAGGAGGCTACCAAGACTGATGGAGTCAAACCCTGCACTGCGGTGCATAGCTGGGGAAGAAGACAGACACCCTGCTGATGCAGGTGAGTACTGGCTGAACAAGGCAAGAGCTTTATGAGGATAACTAAGTACTCAAAGAAGTCCCAAAACAGTTATGAAGTCTTCAACTTCAGAGGCACAAGACCTGGCCAGACAATCCCTCATCAAATTGGTCTGATTTCAGCGTTGATGCTGCTCTGGCAGGTTGATGGAGCAGATGACCTCCAAGGTCACTTAAACTTGAACAGTTCTGTGATTCAATCATACTCCGGTGCTTGCCAGTTTCCAAGAACTTTCAGTTCAGTGACTCTCTAACCACATGAGTGTTTTAGAGGTTAATAACATACGGTGAATTTCTCTTCCATGACTGCGTCTTTTGAATCTGAATGAACTCAACTTGAACTACACACTATGGCAGAGCACTGGAATTTTTCTATTATGCTTTACAGGGAAATATACTCGTATTTTCTTAATCAGCCTTCATTTTCTGTTCAGTAGCTATGATTACAGAAGAGGCTGAATGATTACTCTCACTCTCTCTATACTCTCAGTCCTACTGACCTTTTGCATTCCCTCCCTCTCTCCCTCCCTCCACCCCACTAGTCACACCTCGTCAGGCTGAAGGCCAGTGCACTTCATCATTCTTTGTACAGAAGTTCCTTTGATCAAAAGGATTCATAAGAAATGAAGAAAATTTTCAGCTCTTTTCAGCAAATAGCAAGAGCAGCTGTCTTGCCCAGCACAGCCTCTGTGAGAAAAAGCTTTTCATGGCAGGGCCAACTCCTTACTTCCTTATAGGATCAGGATCATCAATAGCTCATTATTAAACTTCCCTCACCTGGTAATTAGGTTGCAACTTGCAGATGTAACTGTGGTGTTTTGTGTCACTGCTATGACCATACAGGATATGGATGAGGACTGAGGCAATATGCCACCTGAGCTAGTTGAAAAAATGACAGATGGAGCTGGAGACAGTGATCAAAGCTATAGCAGGTAAATCTGTTCTGTTTTCATAATTATGGAGGGTGTTTCATTTGCTAGATTAACATCAAAAAGTCATGCCTATTGATTCAGGTTTTTGCAGGCCTCAATAGCATAGAGTATTTTTGTTCTTTACAAAAAATATTTACGAGATCTTTTAGGTATGAACACATCCTTTTTTTTCTGGAACAAAAATTATTGGCATCCATTGTACTGAAATAGGATGCTAGGCATTCCTTATCACATATTCTCCAGAAAATAACAGCTGGAAGCTAAGTTAAAATGGAACCCAAAAATTCAATTGCAGAACTTCGCAAATACATCAGAAAAAATGTTTTGTGTGTGTTGTTTTCTGACAATGCTAGTTTTAAGACTAACAGTGTAGCTTTTTACTAGACATCTGACTGCTCAGCCCCAGGAGCCAGTATTTTTCCTTTATGCCAGGAATTCCTCATATTTAGGGTCATATTAAAGATAATAACATGGATCTGAGGCACATGGCATATGTTGCATGCTTTCTTCTAGAAGCATATTCTTCTGCTTTGTACAAGCAATGACCAGTGCAGTTCAGAAAGTGAACATTCACTAAAAAGAACTTAAATATCTCTAAAACTCCTCAAGTCTTTCAGTCTTGAGGATCATAAAGATATATAGGAATTACTTATACAGGACAAAATTAACACTTGCTAAGACTTCCTAAAGTCCATAGAAAGAACAAAAGCAGCAGGCTCCAGAAGCTGTCCAGCAAAGCTGACTTCCCTGCTGGGATGTCAGATCTGGTCCTGGCTCAGGTCAAATCTCCTGCTGCTGTTTGGATTCTGTGGGTCACTGCACTCTGTGGAAAAGGGCCTCAACAGCACTTCATTCTCAAGCCTACCTATTTCACATGGAAGATACGATGGAACTACTTTTAACATGAAGATGAAAAGACATCCAAAAGACCAGATCTGCTTGTTTTGAGAGATTTCCATAGTGACAGAATGGTATAACCTCCTTGATACAAGAGCACAAGCTACCTAGGCAGAAAGGTTTCTGCTTTCTTGAGAAGAAGCCAGAATTTTTGGGTACCTCATCTGAGTTGGCTTGAGTAGCAATTTTTTTTACATCTTTGTGTATCTGACAACTCAGCTAAGATTGAAAACGATATGAATTCTACAGAACAGAACTCTGATGTGACAGGACACCCCAGATTACATGATTTCACTTCCTTAGCAGAGCAGATAAGTTACTTCAGTCACGGTTAAGGAAAGCATGCAATTGTACGCCACATTTTCTGGAAAGAACAGCAAAGCTTATTGCTCCCAGCTCTATTAGAGAAGCCTAGTAACAACACACAAACATTTGTTAAGCCAGAAGCAATTTGCTCTGAGTATAGTAGACTAAGTTCTATTGAACTGAATTAGGAAAGCTAGGATTTTTCTTCTCAACACTTGCTTAATATTGATTTTTTCCCCTCTTAATAGAATTTTTTTTTTTTTTTTTTTTTTTTAATTTTTGCAAGACAGTGAAAGAAGCAGTGAACAGGAAATCTTCGAAAACATCTGTGAAGGCTTTTATTTTTTATTATTTTGTTATTTATTTTTATTTTTTTATTTCCAATTAAAAAATTCGCTGAAAAAACAATTACTATTCCTGATTTTTGTCACTTCCACTTTGTGTTTTTAATGAAATGAGAGCATGGGCATTACCTGGCTGCACCAACCCCATGGTCCTTTTGCTGGACAAGAGATACAACAGTCACAAGGCCTAGGGGCTGCCAGAAAATCAGGAGGTACCCCCAACTTCGGCAAAGATAGAAGGATCAGTGTGAAGGTGTGCTCTGTTCTTGCCTTGCTTTTGTTTTAGTTTTGAAGGAGGATGGGGATGATTCCTGTTCCTACATTTTTGTACCGCTACATGGAACCAAGGACAATTACTCCAAGCAAGTAGTTAAAACTTAGTGAGAAGTAAACTCTTATTCTCTAACAGAACAGTGAGAGTCTTAATCAATAATAAAAACCTTATAATCCTATTTTAGTTCAGTCAGAGTTGAGACTGAAACAAAACCTCTGTTCAACCTCTGTTGACCTCTGTTCAAGGTTCACGTTCTCCAAAAAGAAATTCTCCAATGTTGTAACATTCTCATTTTAGGATGCAGCACCAATTTAGGCTTTAGTACAGCTGGAGTGCTCATCATTTCCAATAATGCCCTCCCAGATTTTCTCTGGAAGCCACATGAGGATCTGCAAAAGAAACTCACCTCAGACAAATTAAGAAGCCTCAGAAGCTCTGCTGAGCACAGTTATGTTTCCCAACTCCATAGAGCAAGGAGCCTGAGAAATCCTGTGAGCTCAGCTCGTCTTCCCAAGCCCTCTCAGTTCCCTGCTGTGGAGCTGGAATCTCTGGGTTTGCTCCAGACCCCCTGGAGCCCCTCTGTTTCACAGCCTAAAATAGGGCATTTACAACCATTCTTCCTTGGGATAGCGTGCAGCCTGCTTAGTCTTGGGGGGGAAAAGTGAAAGGAAAAACAAAAAACAAGGCTAAGAAGCTTGACATAGATAGTGAATGTTCTAGATACCTGAGTTCCAACTAGAATGCTTTTGGCAAGTGGAGAAACTTCAGTGCCAAGAGCAAGTCACCCATAGTAAGAACAGAACACGGGCAGACCTGCCAACAGCTCTGAGCTGATCTCTGCATTCCAAGTATCTGGTGAATACTGGTTACTGATGTGTGCAGCTACACACCCTCTGGAGGGTATAATTAGGTGCAGGAATTGATACAAGAAGGGCTTTTAAAGCTGAAATCAGGTCATTACCGCAGGCGGTTCAGCCTGGAACTTAAATTCAAGTTTAACATATGTAGAAAATAGTTTCTAGAACTCCCTGAAGTGCTATTGTTGTTCCATGTCAATAATGTGAAAAAGAAACACCAAAAGAGTGCATTTCTCATACTGGGCAACAGGTGTTCCGATAACTGACATTACTGCACTGGATATTAAAGAGCAGCTCGTATCTGCTGAGTGAACAGGTCTGCACAAGGTACCAAAGTGGCTCAAAGCAAAATAGCTTTGCTTCTTACACAATCAATATATGAATTACCTTGTTGCTATAACAACATGAATTGCCTAGGTGGAAAAACATCTGCTGGTGGTTCCTTCATGTAAATCAGCTCTTGTCCTATCGTATGCCAGACAACACATTTCAGATTGTAGGCACTGCAGTAGCCAGATGAAGCCAAAGGTTTCCCCTTTTAAGAAGATTCATTTCAATGTTATTTTTTTTCTTAACAGGTGAGAGCTGCCCCAGGGATGACCAGATGGCTATGAAATACAGGCTGCTCACCACGAAAGAAAATAATACGCTCAGACATGATCTGTGCAACATGCAAGCCAAATATCTTTCGCTTCTCTGATCAGTGCAACACATTCCATACAAACTGTGTTCAGAAACACAGTTATAAGTAGACTTTATAATGTAGAGAATAACAGTAGGTCTCTAACATGAGATGAGTCACTGAAATGACTCAGCTCTCACTTGCTCTTGTTATTCAGACACTGATACAATATGGCACTAGTCTGCCTTTTTTAAGGCATATTTATAGAAGCTTGAGTCACTGACTAATGAAAACCACCTTTCTGAAATGAAACGAAACACTCATTAACGAGTCAGCTCACACATTATCCTAGCTCAAACGTA
The DNA here is from genome assembly GCF_019238085.1 of Lagopus leucura. NCBI lineage: Eukaryota > Metazoa > Chordata > Aves > Galliformes > Phasianidae > Lagopus > Lagopus leucura. The sequence continues at coordinate 6,115,906 of NW_024962277.1, read as the reverse complement.
CTGCCAGAGACACTATGAGGATATTACTATTCATATCTGAATCCACACTTATGATATTAAACATTCAGCACTTCTTATTTGATGTCTTTTTTTCCCCAACATCTCCACGTGTAATGTTCATTAGAGCTTAAAGGTTTTATTAGTTTTCACTGCTGCACAGCCCTACAGACACCCAGCCATCACAGACTCTATTTCTGAAGGAGGATCTATTGGCATACTTATTTTAGGATTCATCTCCATGCTAACTATCCCAATATCCTGGAAGCAGGAAAAGTGCATAGGTTTGGTCAAAACCAGAATTTTACTACTAAAAAGGAAGCATGAAAATGTTAGATACTTTCAACCAAAATGATGCAAACCAGTGAACTCTTATCACATCAGAAGCTTTCAGGAGTGGAACGGGAGATACCAAAGGAAAAAAAAAACAAAACAGCAAAACAATGGAACAGGTGCAGCTTTTCTAGAGACCAAGGGAATTGCTGCAGTGGGGTTTTCACTGTTGTTGTTGAGGTGTTTTTGTTTTCAGTACAGAAAGGTGCTGTTTAAGCAGTTACTTCTTTCAGCTGAATACTGAAAGCTATTTGATCAAGCTCACATCCTTCCAAGTTAAACAGCTTGGCAGATTTCAATAATAGATGCATTGGACAAATATCTCCTTCGTATTTCAAGCACTGTTCTTAAGTAATGCAGTTTATCTTCTGATCTACAAAAAGATTTTCTTAATGTAGTCTATGTCAAATATTTTAGTCCAGAACTTATAGGTGTCAAATCAAACCAGACTGCTCAGCAATATAACCAAGGATGAAGATTCAGAAACCAGTCTGTATGAAAGAAGGCTATTTGTGGTGTAGTTCTGGCTGTGAAATGTAGGTATCATATTAAATGTTTTATAACATGATCATTCTCTCACAGGAAGCACCTGCTGGAAGAAGGCAGGTGAGCAGATTTTTGAACACTAAAAACAATGTTACTTGAAGCACAAGGATGTTCTAAAGAATCCTTTGATGAGTCAGCAGATAAATCCCTCGTTGGGGATTTGATGAAGCAGTGCTTGGAATAAACTTCAGTGCTCAAATGGCTGCTCTCTTACCATACATGTTCTGTTATGTCTTTACCAAAGCTTGACTGGGACTGAATCACCCGGTGTAAAAGCATTAGAGCAGAAAGGAGGCCGACAATGCAGCTGGGATCCCAGCTCTGCTCCAGCTGAAGGCGGCTCATTCGCACAGCACCCGGCAGAGGGCAATGCCTCGCTTTGGAAGATTTCGCAGCCCTTTTGCTTTTCTCATGTACAGCATGCAAGCAAGAATAGTTCTGCTACTAGCAAAATCACAAGCAAGTACTCTGAAAGGAAGCTAAAAGAGCATGATTCAGTTTATTTCTGCTCATTTCCAGCCAGTACTGGAGGCTACCCACAATAGCTGCACTTTAACTTTCTAATACAAGAGATAAACGGACTGAATTTACCCAGTGAGAAAGCAACTCCTAGTTTCCTCCGCTCAGATGACCAGAAAACCCTCTAACAGGCAGTTCCAAATCCAACCATTAGTTACCTTGATGTAAACCATTCTGGAAGCACTATCACAGCAGAGCAGGAGCAGCAGTACTCCACACCTGGGCCGCCTTGCTGCTAGTTTGAGGCTGACATGCAGAGAAACACAAGTCTCTTTTCCTTAGAGACTAATAGAGAGTGATCAGTGATAACTGTTGTAAAGGCCATGTCATTTTACAGCTGAAGTCCTAAAGCTCCTGATGGCCAAGTGGAATAGGCCCAGAAAGTCAACCCAAAAGTCTCACCTAATTTAAGGGTCAGTTCAGACCTTCTCAATAAAACAAGAACAGTCACAACATCGTAGAAAAGGGCAAACAAAAATGCTTGGCTTAGGAGCAATAATTTAAGTGTGCTTTTTTTTTTTTTTTTTTAATTAAATATTGAGAAATGGATTGAGAAATCGACTACATTGAGAAATTTTCAAGTCACTTAGGAGACTTCCTCTTGAAAATACAGAGGAAAAAAAAAGAGAAAATTGAGGAAAACTGCTCGTGATTTTAATGAAAACACTTTTAAATGTACTTTTTTTTTTTTTTTTTTTTTTTTTTTTTTTTTAGGTTTCAAGAGAAAAAGTATTTTCAAGAGTCATACAACTGCAGAATTCCATCAGTAAATCTACCCTGCAAATTAAAATCAAAAGAGAGAGCAAAAAAGCCTCTTCCTTTCAATCAAAGCCTATATGAGATCCATGGGAAGCTATCTAAATTTTTAGCAGAAGAAATTATTGCAGCAGACCCAGTTTTGACCTGAAACAACAGACAGATGAGTCTAGCTTCATGATTAAACTCTGCAGAACATTCACATTGTCTTTTCTTTCTGGCCAGAACAGTTGAAGGCTTTGAGAGTATCTGATTTTGTCAACCTGGGTTGGGGTGCTGCAGGTGATTGTTGTTTGTTTTGTTATTTTTTTCCTCCCCCTTTCTTTTTCCTCTCCCTCAAAAAATATCAGAAAACTACCAACATTCTCCTATGTGTGACTGCAATAAAGAGCGCTGAGAGCTGCCTTGAGACATCATGATTGCTGTAAGTACATTATAAAGATTGATCACTTCTCACAGCACAATAAATCACCACAGTGGTGCCTTTGGTGCATTTCAAAGTCTGAAAAAGTGCTCTTGTAAAGACAGATGAACTTCAATTTCTTGAGGTAATAACTTTTTAAATAAAGCTATGAAGTTCTGAAAAGCAGAAAATCTTGATTCTTCAGATGTATAAACTACACGTATATGAATTAGCCATCTTTACCATCAGTCATTTATTTGCAATCCTCTTGAGTTAAATGTTTCACTGTTACTGAAAAAAACATCTTCCCAGGGACACAGAAGAGCTATTTAAGTTGAGAAGCTCCATCAGCATTACAAGAAATTGGTATGAAATAGATAAGTTAAGTGAGGATTGAATGGAAATGGGAAAGTTTTAAGTTCTAATGCACTCCTGGCATAGGCTGGATGCCTGGGGAAAGGCCTGGCCAGGCTTAGGAAAGAGTTCATAGGACAGCTTTCCAAGGAGAACAGGAGAATGAACAGCTGAGCATTAGGTTGACTTAACAGCCATGAAATAATCAGAATGAGTGATACCTTTTTTCCTATCTTTTGAAAAGGCCCCTTAATGCATCCCTAAGGACAAAACTGCCCAAAGACACACTGCAGCTCCAGTAAAAGTAGCAGGCACCAACAAGCCACCAGAGGATATTTATTCATTGGAATTTACGGTCAATATTCCCTGAAGTTCAGCAGGTAGCAGGATCTCCCACATTCCTACTGCATTAATATTTGAAGTACACTGTTATTTTATTGGGTTCTTATTTTATTGCTTCTGTACAGATCAGTGTTTCTGCTCCAGTAAAGGGAAATTGTTATTTTTTGTGCAGTTGAAAGTCCTTGTAACCTGTGAGCTGCCTCCAAACACTGTTGGGAAGCCATCGCTCCTCTTCCATAAATATCCCCTCGTAATTGCTCTGCTGATTGAAGCAATTGAGCCCAGGGGAAGTGTGATCATATCTCAAATGCCAGCTTCAGAGAAGTGCATACAACCACTGTTAAAGATTCAAAGTACAGAACTTGGAGACAGAGGTGCTACATGCAGCAGGCGGACTGCAGCTTGCCCTTGCTTTCTTCTGCCCAGCACACAAATGGCTGTCAGCTTCAGTGCAGGAGAAGTATTAGTTAACACTCAGATTTGATGCAGGATCAAAACTACAGCAACAGTGTTCTGGAGATGGCTTTTTTGGGTGTGTGTGTGTATATCTCACAAGACAACATTTCTGTAATTTTATACTACTACTTAAAGCCAAAAGCAGAACAGTATCATCACAACTGGATTTGGTGCTCATAAGAGTGCCTGTGCAGGAATTTCAAGAAGCAATGGAAGATTATCACTGACAGCCTTGGTTCTGCGTCTGGATCCTGCCCACATGCAGACACCACCCCCAGAGCTGGGGCCTGAGATCTGCACAGATGGCCCCATGGAAGGGGGTGCTTGGGAGCACCCGGGTTGTTCCATTGCTGTCAGCAGCAGCAGAAGAGGCTGCTTTTATTCCACTTAAACCAGGTGAGCCTAATGAAGTCATACCTCCATGTTTATCAAGGGCTGCCAGCAGCCATTTTTCACAGAAACTGTACCAGTAACCTCTACAGGGTTCAAAAGGCATGGTTAAGAAATAAGGTAAACAAACAAACAAACAAACAACATTAACTCCACAGGGCCAAAAGCAGTTGCCCAGTTTTGTATGCATTTTGTTGTTTTTAAGCAGGAGTCTCTCTGCTTCTGGAAATCAAGCACCTCGGCACCAGAATCGCTCTGAACATCCCTCCTGGAGCCCAACTGCTCTGCAGGAGATGAGGGCATTTTGTAAACATGGTTAATGCTCACCTGCAAGATTAACAGTGGACATTCAAGGAGTTTTGTGGGTTTATTTTCTTTTTCTTTTCCCTGGATTACTGTTGCAGCTGTTTGTACAGATATATACAGGATGCTCAATTCAAGTTGTGCAGGATACTGAATGTTCTGAACTCAACTGCTGTCTGTCACTTAAAATTTGTTTTCAAATTTTGAAGTCTTTAAAGTCTTGATACCTTGCTATCTAGTCCCCAGAGAGGAGAAATCATTCATTACATAAAGATCCTGGTGACCAGTCAAGAGATATAAGAAATTTTAAACACCCTGTCAGAATGATGAGAGACATACGAACACAGAATCACTGAGCCACAGGGGTTGGCAGGGACCTCAAGAGATCATCAAGTCCAGCCCCCCTGCTAAAGCAGGCACCCCACAGCAGGTTGCATAGGAAAGTTATATCAATCCATCATAAAACTGCAATCCAATGCAGGATATGATCTTTCATAATGATGGTTATTTATAAAATATATTGCACAGTTAAATTATTAGAAAAACAAAAAAAGCCTTCTACTTTGGCAGTTTCGTTGGTTGCTCCTGATACTAACTTCTCACTTTCCTGTAAGAATATAACACTAGTCAGTCACTACTATGTTCAGTATTTTATTCAATTACTCTGGTAATTACCATGAAAACAGATGATCATTTTGTAAAGAAGAAACAGAAGACACTTCATTATTACAGTTTTTAAGGTGCATATAGGTAGTTGGAATTTTGTAGATAATTATTTGCTAACACTCCATACAAATGTTCAAAGTTTACGGAGGAGTGTATGATGTTCATAAAGCACAGCTGTGAGGAAGGTAAATACCAACATCTTTAAAGGTGAGAGAACAGACGCACTGGGATTCTGACCATCTTACACAAAGAAAAACCAAAGCAGATTCAGAAATAGAATTTAAGTTTCTCAGCTTCCAAATCACAAGGTACAAACAGAAGTACAGCCATTAATCCCCTTGCAAAGTCAACGTTATTCTGCAGACAGCCAAACAGAAGTATTTTAATCTGCCTGCGTATCTACAAATCTAACCTCTATTCTGCATTGAAACTTAGAAAGTTTTAATATATACTTAAACATAAATATGTTATATTTTCCATTGTTGATTAAGATGTTATTAATCAAAGGAAACTACTCCACTGCAGTTCATTATTCATTTTTTTCCACACTATGAACAGTTTTACATAATAACAATAATAAATAATAATAAAGTTTTTTGAAGCCCAAAAAACACAATGATTCCTTTGGAATTCTGCTAGAAATCATGTAAGACTTTCCTACAAGCAGATCCCATGTTTGATCGAACACCTCTTGGAAGAGTTCTACAGCAGCTAAAATAAGTGAAACGCACCATATTAGCTTATGAGTCTAAGCAAAACTTAAATGTTACCAATGTAACATCCTGAAGTTACACACAAGTGACTTGATATTTGAGTTAATTATTGTATAAAAGCTTCCTGTGTTTTCGAAGTGTGCTGGCAGAATGGCTCAGAATTTAGTATTGTCATATGATGATATGAAGGAGAATGGGATTACTGCATTTATGCAGTGCATTATTTTACATTATCAATTCTTACACAAAACAGGTGGTAGAGGTCTAGAATTTGACACACAATGAGTTTTATCCGGTCACAGGCAGAAACGAATCCCGTTTTATGCAGCGAGGACATTTCCCCACGGCCACAAGTTCATCCTAATGCATCTGGGCTAAGCAGTTGGACTTCCAAGGCAGGCAAACAAAGGTGAAGAGATGCTGCCTGGCTTACTGCTTCCATATGAATGAACAATTGTTTAGATTTCATCGGTAACTTCAAGTACTTAAATCAATCGAATGAAAGCAATGAAGCCCAAGCATTTACTTCAGAGCAAAGTTAGACAATATAAATATTTCTTAGCAGAGTTTCTGTGCATGAAGATTGATGGCTGATCACAAGTTGGGCAAGAATCTGTGTTCTTGTGCATGTGTGAATGAGAATATCAGCTGTGTTTTGGACTTGCTGAGCTTTCTGGAATACCCTTTCACTGGAGCAGCAAAGACTGGAGCAATAAGACAAGTATGAACCAAGAACTCTCACCTCATAAATACTTCCACTACTCTATTAGGTATAGTTGCTGGAAATTTGCTGTGGATGCCCCATTCCAGGAAGTTCTCAAGGCCAGGATAGATGAGGCCCTGTGCAACCTCATCTGGTGCATGGCAACCCTGCTCACAGCAAACGAGTTGGAACTGGATTATCTTTCTTTAATGTCCCTTCCAACCCAAGCCATCCGATGGTTCAGATGGTGAACATATTCACCTCAGAAAGAAAAAAAGTTGATGGCATCTTTTAATAAAGCAGTGCCAATGCTCTCCTGGAGTGCCTCAGTCCACTGCACGCAGTGTTTCTCCATCTCCAGTAACACCAAATTTAATCTCACAGGCTGATACACAAGGGGAAAAAAATAGAACGTAAGCAAGATACCATCACTGTTTCTATAGATATTTTCAAAAGGAATAAGAAGCATCCACTAGTTAAGAAGTGTTTCTGTCTATAAACAGATCTTACTCACGTGATTAAAATTGCTTGGAAAAGTCTTAGAGGTATGGGAGCACTGACCTTCGTGTTATTACATCAGGCACTAGAAAGCTATATGAAAAGTAAGGCTGATGTTTTCTCTTTAAGGTTATTTTTATTTTTTTCCCCCAAAACACACTGGATGTGGCCTATTTGAAAAATCAAAATACAGGTAAAAAACTCTTATTTTGCTTTCTCAGCCAGCCTTTATAAAAGTACAGCCATCTTCTGTCCCCAAAAAAGAAATATACACAGCTTTTAACTACTCTCCTCTTGTACTTAATCTTATCACACTTGATGCTGTAACCATCTACTACACACATGTACTACCATAACGGACACATTTTGGTTGAACAAAAAATTGGCAGGCAAACACACAGAAATCTAAAGCCTTCTTAGAAGTTTTGACAAGCTCACCCTAACTAGACACAAAATAAAACAACATTGGGCACGTTTCATTTTATGTTATAATTATTTACACAACATTATTTCCATGTAGGCTAATTTTTTTCTAGCTTCACAAGAGTTTGCACTGGATTCTACATTTGTTATAGCAATCAAATTGAAAAGATGCTTGGATCTTCAAGTTTTACTGTTATGAAGCCTAGCTAACATCTTTGTTTTATCTAAGCAATTGGCATACAAATTACAGATGTGGAAAATGAGCAATCAACTGTCGTGCTTGCCATAGTACAATGTTTAAGAAGCATAAAAGAGAGCTTCAAGAAACAAGGAAAACCTATTTAGGCTTATGACTTAAAAGCAGATGAATAAAGAAAACTGGAATAAATACACAAGAAACGAAAATTGGGAGAGGAAGTGGAGAAATTAAAAAGAACCACACATGGGGAGGAGAGAAATCTTTAGCTTTTCTCCCCTTACAAAAACAGGTTTGTTTTGAAGGTTTGAGCACATTTCATGTCCATGGAAAACAGTTCTGCCCAATACTGCTAAAAACAGTATTTTTTTTACCTTCAAAAGACAATCTTTTCCATTCATTCTTTACATAATGGTTGAAGACACAAAAGATAGTACAAGAGAAGTCTGCAAGTGTTTAAACCCAAGACAGGGATCACAGCTGCAGTTCTTAGGTAAGTGTTCCCACCCTGGCCATCCCTCCAGCTTAGTGTATGCAGACCAACATGGAACAAAAACCTAGGGCACGTAACACTGAGAAAAACATGCAGCCTTAGTGTTATATTATGCAGTGCAGCATTCACAAACAGCCGAAAAGCACTGCCATTTTGATGCATATTGAAAGTAAACCAACAGCCTCTGAAAAACAGATGTAGGAGCAGAGAGAATGCGACTTTTCCGCAGGCAACCATCTTTATTCCAGGAAAAAACTTGATGAGAATGACACCTTGCATTTAGAAACAATCAAACCTACCAACAGGCCTACAGGAAGGAAGGGGGAAAAAGGATAAAAAAGGAAAATGAATTGCTTCTGAATTAAATTCCTTTCCCTGTCCTTCTCTTATTTTCAATCATGTTGTAACCTTTCCTCAGTTCTAGAAAGAGGGGAACTAAATTCCCACGAATGGACATAATTTTAGTAACACAAATATTCACATAATTCCACCAGCATTATTTTTAGAAAAGTAAATACAAAAGTTTCATGTTTCTCCTGGCATTGATTGCCCATTACATCCTTATATGCAGAAAAATATTAACTAGAAGATTGTCATTAGAAGACTGAAATTGCCAGTATAAAAAAAAAAAAAAAAAAGCAGCCCTAATGCTGAGAATGAAAGCCAGAGCCTCCAAATGCTGCCATGGGGCTGAATTTGCTTTAATGAGTGAAGTTCCATGTTCCTATTTATCCAGCCCCAGAGGCTTCCACATCTCAGCTTCACAAACTCTGAAATTGAATAGGTCATCTCCAAGAAGAGTTTGCTCAGGAGATTCACAGACACGTAGAGGTACTCTGACCAGTTCTATGCATGAATGCTGTGTGTATCCATAACTGATCTACGTGCGTATTTTTTAAAAAGTTCAAAGATTCTTTTATAATTCTGGTTTGATACATTTCCTTGCCCATAATTAATCCATCTTTTAAATTCCAGCATTAACAAGCTTAGTTTCAATAAATGCAGAACTCCTGTTTCGATGAACATTTTAGGAAAAACACAGGGGAAAAAGAAGTGGCAGAACAGTACTGCTTTGATACAGAGCTTCTAGGAGTACAGAAAGCAATAACTGCTGTGAGCAGTATTAACTACACGTAACCAGTAAGCCAGCTAGCATCCACTGGATGTTTTACCAGCCCATGTGGGCCAATTTATAAACACAAATCAAGGGAAGGATTTTCAGACATAACTTAAGACACCAACTTATATCCATATTTTGTATGAAAGCATGCTGCTCCCACTCATCAAAACATCACAGCATCACAACTTCCACTAGCACGTGCAAAGGACTCAAGTACTCCTACACTGGAGTACAGAAGGAAGATTATTAAAAGGCCAATTTCACCAAACAAATAGGACACAATCTGTAATTATTATTACTATAATTAAAATACACATTTAAGCTTGATGGAAGCTGATGGAAGTTAATTCTCTATCTTCCAAAACATCACCTTTAATACTCCTAATGAAACAATACCCTTCAGGTTTATCATTCATCAAATGCTTTTCTCCTGAGCATAGCAGTACTTGTACTGTACTTAAGAGTACTTGTACTCTTAGGTAGCAACTGCCCTTGGTTCTTCATTAGCACTGCAGCTGTTCTGTAAGCCCTGCTGAGCAGCCTCCAAGCCTACACCACCCATCTAAGTCATTCTCCACTCATTCTGCTCCGTATTTCTGTTACAGCTTCACAGTTTGCATTTCCTCTCTCAGTTCAGGTAGTTCCCTGAACACGCACATTTTTCATCTTTATTTGGTAAAGAAGAAGCCACCATTTTGTCCGGAATAATACAACATAACACAAGGCAAGGATGTAGTGATTCCCGTGGGGAAAAAACTCACTAGAAAACATTGTACTGTCTTCATTAAGACAGATTTGGCCAATGCGATCTACTCCTTTGACAAGCATGTAGATAAAATACTGAAAAAATAAATCACTTGGTAGCTGAAAACAAACACTCATGAAAAATGTAGAGCCATACAGCTATTGTAAAGCTTGAAGAAACCTCTGAAAGCAAGCATATTCTGCACATTTCTTTAATATCTCTACCTGTAAATGAATTTAAGCACAGGGAATATCAATCTTGAAAAGGAAGGTGTTTGGGAAGGAAGCTGTAGCTGCAATACTTTTTTAATACTAAAATTACTGTGTATCTACATACACAGTACCAAACCTCACACCTATTTCTCTAGCAGACTACTACTGACCGCTGTAGGGACATCATCTGTGCAACCTCAAAGCGTGAGAACCACAGCCATTACTGGCCACCCAGACTATTATTTTGCTGATCCTCCACCCCACAGTCTTCAGGAAAATATTACGATTTTAATTACAGACTGATTATAGAGTCATAAATTTACTCTTGAATTCTTTCATTAGCTATAGATTTCTCTGCAAGACAGAAATGTACACAACCAGCAGACTGCTAATGCAGCACAGTTCTGCTGTACGTGCCTCACTGCCCGTGTGTGCCGCACTCAGCTTGCCTGTATTCTGCGCCTCTACACAGGCAGGGGTCACTGTTCTCCCGACAGCTCAAAAGCATCTTTCCTCAAAGTATTCCTGTATTTTTGGGATTTTCAGTGACTGTAATCACCACACAGCATTACAAATGTCTCTATTGAAATACTGCTTACAAATCCGAAGTATTGCTTACAAGCCGGGTTCTTTCTGGCTTCTGCCTGGCACGGGATGTTTGTGAGCTAGTTAAATTACTCACATAAATACTCTGCATGTGAGCTTCCTACATTCTTCAGTCCACCCTCAGTAACTCAAATGCAGTGGGGATCTAGCAATCCTGTGGAATCACGGATGGTGTTGGCCTTTTATCATACCACCATGAAGCCCATACTGAATGCTTTAAAGTTATGGGCTACATTTTAAAAGCAATGTGAGAAACATTTTTCCAGATCGATTCTTTCGTTGATATCAGTGGGATCAAGGTCAGCAAGCAAAATTTAATCTCCCATATTCCACCTCAAGTCAGTGCAACAGGGTATGAACAAAATACTTGTAGGATCATGATCATGTTCACAAGCTTCTTGCCTGCTTCCCCAGATAAAACACCCCTGAAAGACATGTGCAAGACAGGCACAATTCATTGCTGTGTTTCAGCAAAATAGGAGCGTGTGCCTGAAGGCTTTGCCTGTTATAGCAGAAGCCATTCCTGTTAGTGCTATTCCTAACTGGGCTGTTTCAAGTGAAATGTGTATCTAGTTCACCAAGACAAAGATCTGCTCTGAGCAAATTATACAGTGTTTGACTGTAGAAGCCCATCTCATTAGCAGATGTTGATCCCACTAAGTAATTAGCACGTTTCCTTAGCTCTTAATCCCACTCTGATATATAGCAAAGCGAAGCATCCATAGGAAAGAGAACAGGAGTTGCAAAGGGTAGCACCACTGAAAATTAATCATAGAATCATACATATCACCAGGGTTGGAAAAGATCTCCAAGGTCATCCATTCCAATCATCCACCTGTCACCAATATTCCCCACTAAACCACATCCCTCAGTACAACATCTAAACATTCCTTGAAAATCCAGGGACAGTGACTCCACCACCTCCCTGGACAGCCCATTCCAGCACCTCACTGCTCTTTCAAAGAAATAGCTTTTCCTAACATCCAACCTGAATCTCCCCTGGTACAACTTGGGGCCATTCCCTCTAGTCCTATTGCTGTTGCCCAGCAGAAGAGGCCAATCCCCAGCCCACCAGTCTCCCCTCAGGCAGTTGCAGGGCGCGATACGGTCACCCCTGAGCATCTCTTCTCCAGATCGAACAATCCCGGCTCCCTCAGCCGCTCCTCATAAGACTTGTGCTCCAGATCCCGCACCAGCTTAGTTGATAAAAATTTTTGTTATAAGTACAAAAGAACTGAAAATCAAGCAGGAGCAACTCAATTTCTGATAACATTCCTTATTATTTACCTACAATACTACTTAGCCACTATTACAGCCACTCCAAAATAGAAGATAGGTTCCCAAATGCAGGGCACCGGCCCTAAGAGAGGTGAGGTTCCTCTCTTTGCACAGATAAGTGCTCTTTTTCTCCTCAAAGGCTGCGGAGAGGTTGGTTCTTTTCTGTTTTAAGTCAGCCAGTGGTTCTGAAAACCAGTTTCACTTAGAATAAATGATCCACTGTAAGTATTAATGCTAGCAATTTTGTATTCGATACAAAAGAAAGATGTTATTTGCTATTTAAAAAGTAGTTTATTAAATTTAATATAAATTAAATTTGTTGTAGCTGAATGATTTCACTTTAATAAACTGCCCCTGAAGTGTGTGAAGTACCTTTTCTCAACATAAATCTCCCTGCCCCGACTGGCTCAGTGCAAAGAGCGTATAACTCTCTCCTACCTCTCTAACAACAGAGAAGCTGCTTGCATTTCATCAATATTATCAGCACTCCATTAAGGAAATCTAATAGCTACTTCCAGTCATCTTTTCTTCCCACACAGATTGATCTTCTCAGTGGCTTAGAACTTCTTGGAAAGACTACAACAATTCCTTCCATTTTCACATGCACAGATTAAGCAATTATGTTAATGTTTATCTTAGCATTATATTGAGAATTCTAGTTTAGCAAATAATTTTAGTTTCCAAAACTTGTATTTGTCATATTACACACAGCAGTAAAAGTTTATAGCCTTTATATATTGTAATATGACAAATTACAGAGCTACCTCTGGAATAATCACTGACTAGAGTGGTCCAAAGAAGAGGAATAGAGAAGTAAAAAGATTCACTTGCAAATAAGTTCCTATGAATGAAGGGGAATTAATTTTGTGGCCAAACAAGACATTCAGTTACATGCTGCATGCCACTGCACTGGAGTACTTTTAAGCTATGCTTTTCTAAGGCACATAGTATCAGCATACACAAACTTTAGTAGCCCAAAAAAGACTGAAGTCCTCTCTTTCACAAAGGCAGTCTGCTTCAACAACAAGCACTGCTGACATAAAATTCAATCCAATACAGCCCAAAGCTGGCATAATAGATAGGGACTATACTCAGGGTGCCACCAGCAGCACTGTGTGTCCCAGCGACACACTGGGGTTCCTTCCCCATTGCTGAGTTCCTGTGGGATGCACAGCACCACAGCCTGGGTCCCCTTGGTGCTGCCTGCTGGGAGGTGATGCAGCCACTCAGCATCACGCTGCCCACTGGGCACGGGGCTCCTGTGTGGTTAGACACTGCTTAGGCACTCTTTCAGAAAGGCTACAAGAGGAACTGTCAGAAGTCCAGGTTATTCGTGCTCTTTAGACAAAATTTCCTCCCCAGATTCACCATAGATATTTTTGAAACATATTCTCAGTATTATACTAAGTTGATCTGGATCAACACTTGAGACAATGTCAGGCCTACTCTTAGATCATTTGGGCACAGTAATGAAGAGCATGCATGTTGTAGCACCCAAAGGCTGCCAGCTAACACACAACTTGTGTCACACAGTGCAGACTGCCATTGATTTTCTGCTTTGCTAGTAAACAGTCATTTTTCAGCCTTCACAGCAACACATAATTGTAATCTCACCTATGGTATAACCTTCAGAGTGTCTTCAAATTCCCATGACAGTTCTTCGTTTTTTATTCCTTAATAGCATGTACCTTTACCTCTTTTCAATATCTGACCTTTAAAGCTCCCTTTTTCCAGGACTGTAAACACCTGGAAATCAGAGAATGCTAAGATGATTCTTTGTTAGATATTGAAAGTGAGAGACTGAAGGAAGAAAAAAGAAAGCTTAGGTCCTTTGGTTTTGCAGTGCCAAGGCTCACGTGTCTTTCTGGAAGGCGTCACTGAATGTTATGCAGCAGTGCTGCTCTAAGCCTCGGAGGTAGGAAGGCTGAGGGAGATTTGGTACAGGGAAACAAAAAGGAAAGGATAATATTTTGAGGTGAAAAACAGCTCTTAAAGCAGGATACTAAAAATAGGAAATAGTGATGGTTCATCACCAAAAACAAACAAAAAAAGCCAAACACCAGAATTCAATCCAATGGTACGCTCTTGAAACATGGAAGTGTGAGTAAACCATCAAAATGGAACAATGGAAATGGCCAAGCCTTAAGTCTGAAACTCAGAAGTCATTCAGATGCAGAACGTGTTCAAATCAGTACGCTTTTGCTACACTTCTATCCTTCCACACTCAGAAGTCATGGAAACACTCACAGTGCTGTACCTGCATAGCTTTCCCACTTGATTGAGTTGTCTTAGGACGCAGCATCCAAAAGAGCCAACTCCTCACTTAGCAGCACTGCTTGTGAGCGCACCTTTAAAGGCCAAAGCAGTAACAAGGAACTACAGAGATTGTCAGCCTAGGTAAGTAACTAAAAGGAACAAAGATCTAAACTGGAACTTGCTCTACAGCATTTCATATTACAGTTCCCAATACTGCTCTGTTTACTGCATTATGATCCTTGGCAGCACAAGTGGGACTGTTAGGTTATTGCAATTTCTGTTATTTGTGCACACTGCACAAATCTCTCCCTCCATCAGGAAAAGAACTCTGAAAGCACTGGATCATCAGGCTATAAAATCTGTGATAAAAATATTTTTGTTATCTGTATGCATATTTTAGCAAATGTCTGACAAAATTAAATACGGGTATAATTTTTGAGATGCGCTGATGGCACTACCATTGAGTCTATGCATACTGTGATCACATCAGTACAGGACAACAGCCTTTACAGCAAGGAACTCAGAGCACAGATGACTATCTGTATACATGCGTATAAACATACACTTGTGCACACAGATCAGTTTGATACTTCCAAGTTTGGGTTTCAAATTAGAAACATGAGCTGCAACACACGCATGCCTTCTATTTTTCACCTTGTTCATCTCCGTGCTGGAAGGGAGCAGTGAAAGGGTTCTGAACCAGGTTTGTCCTGAGGAGGGCAGCTCTAAATCTCAGTGGTGGGATTCAAATGTTAGCATATTATTCTCTGCATGCAGTGAATGGAATAGCAGGTTAAGCAGAAAAGGGGGATGAATATAAAGGCAGGAAAACAGATTACTTTTATTAGAGAAGTGTTCCTAGGAAAGAGGGTGGACTGAAACAGTCTGAATTTGAAAGCCTAACTTCACGTTTCTTGAGATGCCTTACTTTTCTGAGAAGCTCCATCACAAAGCTAGCAGAGTGTTTTTCACTTGTATTTATTTGTAGCATGCTGTTTTCTTACTTATTGCCTTCTTCACTTCTATGAAGCTAGTTTTGTAAATCAACATGACAGGTCACATTCTTCCCTTGGCAATCATTGTGATTGGACTTCAGACATTTTATAGTCTGATGAGTGCTGTGTCCAGTTAACATCAGCAGTGCTTCTCTCCTAGCATTGTCTTCTGCGCTGTGATGCCAAAGCTCAGTACTGAACTCCATCCATGTTAATTAATTCTAATTTTAGTTCCATCTCTTTTTGACCACCAATAAATCCATGAAGCTTTGCAATCCAGAACTGGGATGTGTTCCAGCATTACAGAACTTGGCACTATAAAACCATTTCTGTACCTACCCCATTTGGCAGCAATCTTTGTGTTTGGCATATAACAAAATATACGTATCTGCTTTCAGGTCAAATAAAGCCTATGGGATGTAATTCCCAGGACTACAGACAACAGAACACAGTGATGCCATTTAGTATGGAATAAGTTTCTTTGCAGAAAGAACATGACCTACTGGTCATCAAGCAGGAAGTTCTTCCAGTGCATCAGCTACTAGAGACTGAAATTCTGTAGCAAAACTACAACATTCTCTGAAAATCCTTTACATTCCCCTCACAAAACCTTTATACCAAGACAAAACTTTGATTCTATGTGAAAAAAAACATCCTTTCTTGGAGTTTTCAGAGCCTTTTAAACATAAATGGTAACAGAAAGATGCTTTCATTAGTCCCAAGACTGTTGCTCAACAAATCCTCAGATATTTTATAAGCCAAGAAAGAACTCCAGGAACTCTCTCTCTCAATCCCACACACACACACAAAGATTTTTCTTATAGCATGGGTCTACTTATTTAAAACTGTGTCTTTCAAAGAATCCTTCTGTGATGAGAGCACAGTAGGTAGGGCTTTTACCAGGCTTTATTACCAAGGAAATTAACTGTTACAACTGGTGTCCAACCAACTTGACAGGGTTTCAGCACTGTGCTAAGCCCCATATCCTCAGGCACCTTCCAATTACACTCAAGC
The DNA here is from genome assembly GCF_019238085.1 of Lagopus leucura. Classification (NCBI taxonomy): domain Eukaryota; kingdom Metazoa; phylum Chordata; class Aves; order Galliformes; family Phasianidae; genus Lagopus; species Lagopus leucura. The sequence goes on along the minus strand of NW_024962277.1, from coordinate 6,099,589 downwards.
AGAAAAGACTTCCACTTAATTAAAATACAAGAAAATAAATAATTTGGTTCTAACTGAATGGGGGAACAAGGAGAACAGTCCATTCACAACGAAGAGCACTTGTTATGCCTGATGGAGGTAACAGCTGTACAGATTCATGCTCTTGCCTCTCAGGGACAGCATGAGAACCCCAGTATGAATGCATTCTCCTGGTTCAGTGAGATCTCTGAAGTAAAGGGGAAGGTAACTGACATGTTAGAAGGAAACAAAAGAGCCTGATAAACAGTATGGAACACAGTAAAAGTACCATTGTGTTGAATACTTAAAACAATCTCAGTGCAAGATGCTTGTCCCACTTACAAACACTTCCAATCTAACAGTCCCTACGCTGTAAACAGTATTTTGATTAATCCCACTGAGCATTCTCTTCTCAGTACGATATTCCACATTAGCGACAAACACTCAGAAGCATTGTATTTAAAGAAAAGCTTACCTATTAAATATATACAGCCTGCTTAATGATGAATGAAAACCCAAAATATATGAAGCTATAAAAATGTCTTTGATATACAGATTGCTTCTTAAACTTGTGCCTGACTGTCCAGAAGGATGACTGTGCAAGATTCTGTCTATTTTGTCCCCAGACTCAGCATGACAACGGGAAGACTGGCAATGCTGCTGACAACTGGCACAGCATTTTCCAGGAGCACTCAAAGATAAAATGTTCTTTAATAGTTGAAATAGAACAAACTCATTCAACAAAAATAAGTTAATTCTCCAGCCCCATGCTGTTAGACTTAACAGTGCAACTCAGGGGTTGCTACCCTCTCTCCATGCAGTAGCCTGTTCTCAATGGCATTCCACAATTGCCAGCCTTTGAATTCTATTTTCAAACAGAACTGATATGCAGAGCTGGGGATATTCTCTGTGACTCACATTTCAGCCTATGGACACTGAGATATCAGCATACAGCCAGCCATCCCATTCTGTTTACAGTGCAGTTGTTCATACAGAAGCAGTGAAATACAGAGTGGTCAGTTACTCTGCAAGCAGATCTGAAAACAGCAGGAACTGACCCAGAGCCGCCAGCCCCGTTGGGTGAGGAGCGCTCTTCCAAGCATGCCAATGGATCAGCAGGGAGGAATAAACTCTCAGTACATCTTTGTCCACTGTCACCAGTATTGATTCAAAGAAATACTCCCACAGGAAGACAGACACGAAATAAAGAATGTACTATAGATATTCTTACAGTCTCAGATTTTGTGGGTAAAGTATTAGCTGCTTCTAAGTAAATAAGTTTTTATTCAACATTAAAGCTAGAGGGTGCTACCCCTGCAGTCTAGAACAGGTACAAAAGAAAAGTGGTAGAAAAAAAGACAGTGAAAATTCTCCATAGCTGAGTTACCTATTCAAATATTAAAAAGGAAAAATTGAGATAGGAGAGCAACAACTCATGAGGCAAGTTATGCTTTAGATAACTCCAGTCATGTAATCAACATATTGACACTGTTACACTGATATAGACCTGCTCTAAAGACAGTAAGATTTATGCCTTATAGTAAGTCTTTGACTCGCTAGAATAATATAATCTCTAGAATTTTATTTTTTTTAAACAAAAGCCCGCTATAATGCATGGAGATGACTTCAAATACAGGCAATCAGTACACCTATATATTTCAGATGTGGATTTACTCTATTCATTGCAAAAGCAACACCAACAGCTTCAGACATTTAACATCCAGCACTCACACTCAAACACTAGAATATTGCCCCAGAAATTATTTCTAAAAGGATTTCCCACCTCATATAGCCAATAGAGCTATTGAAACATAGATCCTATGCATACACCTTTACTCCATCACTTCCACGTTAAAGCTCAGACTTGCACTGCTTGCTTTTACTTTCAACATTAGGTTGCATTCTACATAACTCTTTCTCAGCCAATGAAAACGACCAGAAATCTGTTTGCCTCAACTATTTGCACTTCAATGTGCAATCTGTATGACTCAGACAGGCGAGCTCATTGAATTCAACTTAGAAAAATGCAAACATAATTTTCCTTCTTTTCACATGCAAAATCACACACATGCTCTATTACTGCATCAGCATTAAGGAAAACTTTTTCTTTAGTATTTTAAACAAAATTACCTTTTTTTTCATAATATAGCAAAAACTGAAACATCCATAAATTAATAAAGGCTCTAACTATTACTCATTTAACCACCAGGCGCAGAAATATTATCAGCTTCCCACTTAAGGAAGGTTTCACAGGCAGGCTTCATTAAAGTGGAAATTGAACCTGCAACATCGCCTCTCGAATTCAGCTGTTTATTGCCTGAAAGCCCTTCCTCTTGGAACGCTGGGCATGGCATTTTCTTTGAACCTGCAGCTTCTTTCTGTTAATCAAGAAGAATCCAAGCCCTGATGAGTCTCCTTTGAGAAATAACAGAATTTCTTGCAGGTGGAGGGGATTGGGGTTAACAAAGACATGGGTGACAGAATAACATCATTCAGGGGCATATTTTTGTTTCTAACAGAAGAGATCTCATCCTTCTTAAACACCAACAACATAATTACTTGAAGTTGTTTGTTTCAGACAAAATTTACTCAGCAATGCTCAATTTTTCTTTCTTGTTGTTCTCCTCTGAGTCAGAAGGGGGAGGGAAAAGGTGCTGGACCACAATTTCAGAAATCTAATTGAGGAGAGCATTTTAACTCATGCTGCTTCTGCGATAGAACTGCAGTCTGTGGTACAGCCTGCACTGTTAATCATTACGCAGAGGATGCTTCCTGCAGATCTAGCACAATTCCCGCCCCCCCCCCCCCAAAAAAAAAAAAAAAGATGAGATTTTTCTATTAAATATTGTTTTAGAAAACTACTCATCAAGACTCACAGAGAATTTACAGAGAAGTCCCAAGCACATAATTTTTTCCAGGTTCAAGTAACCTGAGCAGATACTAATCTCTGCTATGTGCTATAGAATATCAGGAAGACTGTCCCTAAGAGATTTTTCTTCCCTGTTAAGAAGTGAAGAAGTAATTCAGCTGATATTAGTAATGCCAAACTATTAACAATAATGCAGTATTAGTAATGTCAAAAACAATGCATATAAAGATGTCTCAGTGCTGTCATTAAAGGACTTGTTGGAAGAGAGATCATGGCAATTGTGCCCATATTATCTTAAAGAACCTTAAATATATATATATACTCTTTACCCTCTAGATGGAAATGCTCTGATAACTTCAGTCCAGCAGGCTGGGGCCTTACAGGAACTTGTTCTAGGGACTGGTTTATGTGAAGCACATGGACAAGGAACATCTTACTGCACTGAGCTAAAACTGTCCTAGTCTTGAAAATAGCTGCAGCCTTTTGGGCCACGGAGTTCCCCAGCAGCAGCAGGAATGTATTGCAGACAGAAAGAAGCTGCACTGAGGATCTCAGCTCTCCCAGCTATTTAAACATGCACAGAAAATGCCATAGATACTTTAAAAAGATCTTTTGCAAGCAGATACCTATAAGCATCTAATGTTCAAGAAAATGTTAATATTTTGCCAGCATTATTGAAGACTAAATATTTGTGACAATTTTGGAAGCAATACAGTGACATTAAGTATTTTCTATTACAACTGTGAGCTGACCCACTTTCAGACCTTCAAAGCTAAAACTGCTTGGCAGAGTGGCAAAACCGTGTGCAGACATTTTCTGCAGTAAAGAAACAGCAACCCTATTAAAAAATCCAAGAGACAGCAGAGAGCAGCCTGGAAGACATCGTGGATGGCAGAGGAACGTCATCCATCAGCACAAAGTCAGGCAGTGCTTGTGTTAAGGAGACAGGCTGCAAAGGGGCCATCAGGCCCATGACTCCATCGCAGGTAGCTGCACAGAGGTGTCCCACAGCACGATTAACCTGACAGCTCTCAACCGAAAGCTGCCAAGTGCCACTGCAACAGCACAACAGCTTCAGGAGAGACCCTGGTCATCGCCACACTGGGCCCTGACAACAGCAAACCCCCTGTTAGACAAAAGCACAGAAGTTCTCTTCAGAAATTTACTCCCAACTTCTTTGCCTTTTGTTTGCCAGTGTTTTAAAGCAACAAGATGTGTCCAGTGATGCACAGTCACACAGACAATCCCATGCCACGGGACAGCATTGATAGGTGGTTCTTCCCACGTTAAATAATACTAGAAAAAGTAAGCCCAAGTGTTCAGAAATAACCATTTGTGCTAGATCACATCAAGGTCCTCTGACTCGCACCAGTATGAAGTTTCTAGGCCAAGGAGTTTAAGCAGCAGTACGGGAAAGCAGAAGGGACTGATCCTCCAAGAATTCAGTTCAATTTCTCAAAAAAAAAAAAAAAACAATTCCACTGGCTTGTATCAACTTCAGCTGTGACGCACTAAGTAGCATCCAGCACAAATACACACATACACCGTCGCATTTTCCTCCCTCTCTTTTCCTGTAGTCTGTCTCACGTGGATTACAGATGGCTCACCTCAACAGTTCTTCAGCTACACAGCACTGCACAACCAGGTGCCTGCATGCAGGAGGGCAGGAGAAATACAGAGCGTGGCTTCTACAACACCTAACTGTAACAAAACGGCAAATGAGATTCTGCCCAGGGCTCTCACTGCAGAGATCTCATTAGAGATCATTAGTTATTATATTAGGAAATAGTTATCATGGATAAGAAATACAGAGAAATACTGCAAGTGGGAGAAGAGTTATACATGAAAAAAGACTTCAACACCCCACAACTGCTGAACAGGGCACAGGTGAGAGATGAAACAATGTTTCCCACCACAAAGTCCTCCTCACCCCCCCAGGGATCTTTACTTTCTGGATTCTGTAAACCTACCTGACTGACCCAGGACCACGCCATGGCAGCCTAGTGGTAGGTACTGGTGCAGGTGGGGTGGCAGTGATACCAGCAGCAAAATGGACAGAGAAACACTTCAAGGCTATTCCTCAGCTATCTGCATCTGGATAGAATTTTATCATGCCAGCTTTGTGATGTCCAGTGAGAAATTACTAACAGAGAACGATTTGAGCAAGAGTCATTAACATGCCCTCTGAGGTTTAATGGCAGGATTACAGTAGGGCTCAGCACACCAGAAGGCACCATCAACCACCAGGCTGCTCCTGATTTTGTCTGCTGGCCCACTGGGGCTGCCAGAACTGAGCCCTGAGCACAGAGCGGGAGCAGAACAGCAGGGAGGAGTAACAGACATTATCGGGTCCCCAGCATCAGAGCTTTCATTTCATATTCACTTTGCTGAGCTCTTCCTTCTCTCTGTGCACACTTAATCCACTAAGTATCCTGTGAATGTGTGTTTACAGCCTAATGACTTTTCTTATCTTGTCTCTTTCCTGACTGGAGCTGGAAATTAATGAACAGAAACCTCTGCCACCATTGCAGTGCACTGTACATTAAGGAGCACATCCCAGGCACACAAACCATCAGCATCTAATTTAGAAAACCAAAAAACAGGAGACTTCTATAGCATGCTTCAGTGCCTCACATCTGTGGCTGTGGCTATTGCAGGAAGCAGAAGGAAAGGAAGTATTAGTGCAATAGGAATACTCCTCCCGTGGATGATGTTGACAAGAAAGCAGCAGTGTGTGATGAGCACAGCAAGTTCTTAAGGTCCAAAAAGCACTCATTAACAGTGAAGAAAAAGCTGATTTCTTGACAGCATACCTAGGGGTGCATTTTACTCCTTTTTCCTCCCTTTGTGCCTTTAGGTCATGACAAACTTTTACAAATGGATTTTATGGATTTTCAATTTCAATATTTTTTAAAAGGTTTCTTAAAGCAAAGGCAATAGAAGGCTTCCTGGATCCTTCAGAGCACAGCTGGCTGGCAGGCTAAGCATTCAGTAAGGCTACATTTGGCAGACCAAGTGGGACACACAAGATGACTTAATAATTCCTCCCTACATAAAGACACGTCTGCATTTCAGTTAGCTAAAATCGCACCTAGCTCTTTATATGGCTTTCTATCAAAGCACTTCAAACGTGACTGAATTAATCTTTGGTGTGAGGCAGACAAGTATCTAGCAGTTAAGTACGATCCAATTTTGCAGAGCAGGGAGCAGATTAAAACACCTGTGAATCAGCTGCACATCCTGTGCTTCATAGGTACATCCACAGAAAGGTGGATGGCTGGGTTCTTTTCCATTATGAGAAGGAACACTGATAAAAAGCAGTAGACGGAAATCCTGAATTAAACAAGTTCACAAAATTCCCTGACCGAGATTTTATCTCGATCTGAAGAAAAAAACTACCCAAGCATTGGGATACTGGGAAGTTGTTGCACACAATGTTCTCGTCAGCTGTTTAAGACGTCATTAAAGCACACTCCTGGGGTTTGATCCCACTGCTGGCAGTAGCACGTTTTGCTGTCATGAAGAACACCGTCAGGTCAGTGAGAAGCTGAAGCAAGTGCCAGTGTAGGAGAAAAGGTGGCAAGTAACTAACATCATAGGAAAGAACTTCTATTGAAATGCACAAGTGCACCAGGAACAACAACTCCTCTGCATTATTTAAGGAGTTTTCATTTCTTTAAAAAGGAGAGAAAACATGTTTTGGAAAAAATCTGTTTGAATGCCCTTCATGGACAAGCACAACCTCATGACAGGTTCATCAGATCAGCAGCGCCTGTAAATTTGCACCCCAAGGAAAAACTGGATGAAGCTGCAAATTCACAGAAGACAGTTTAAATGTTTCCCTTTGCAGTTTGATACTATAGAATCAAATCCCCTAGAGATATTCTTACACCAAAGCAAGTTCAACTCTAGTGCACAAACTACTGCAGTTCAAGCAAGTATTACAAGACCTTTAATCAGGAATGCTGGTCACATAATCTGTTTTTCTGACTATAACTGCTGAAGTTCTCTGCTAAGACTAAATGATACTACAGTCACGTATTTATCCAGTCTTTCCAGTTGGCAGCATCTACAGCAACAGCAAACAGCACACACAGGACATGCTACCCACAGCCAGACATCTCATACCTCAGTGCAAAAAACCAAAAACCCATCCTTAACATCAGTTTTTCAGGAAACTCTGTTCCTGATCTGATAGTGAGTAACAAAAGCATATTCTTTCTTGTGACTATTGAGTTCAGTGAGGTTATTTTGATCTCTGGATTATTGAGATGTTTAACTTGCTTTTCACTTTGCAGAGTCAGCAAAGAGCAGAGACAATTTACTGAGTGGATGTTTTCTCATTTCCTAATCCAGACACTTTGAGACTGATATATTGTCCTTGAAAAGGTTTAGCACAGAGATAATTAGCATGCATAATAGAGCTTTTATCTAAGGACTATCATTATTTTCCTTTTCAATTTTTCACTTTACCACCATTTGATCAATTCACAGATGTCTACCAAGGTTCATTATTCCCTCTCCTCACTCCCGATATAATTCTTGAGAAAGAGTTCGTACAAAATTATGATAATAGAGATCTGCCCAGCAATTCTGGTAGCAATAGGCCAGCTGAAATCAGGCTGCACCTTAAGATGGATTCTCTTCACCCCATCTTTTTCTGTTCTTTATATGTTTGTGTTTGAGGTGGAAAGAGTTAAAAACAAACAAACAAGCAAACAAAAAACCACCACAGCAACAACAAACAAACAAACTCCAAACACATCCACCTTCTCCAAGGATTTCAACTAATAGTTCCCAATGTAATCAAGTGGTTCTTCGTATTTTGGGAAGTTCTTAGAAAAAGGCTTGCAGAAAACACTAACTTTCAACTAAAGACAACACTGTCTTGAAACATGAAATACCTTTTTCTTAACTGCTTGCTGAAGACCAAATTTCAGTGAAAATTAGATGTTACTACCAAGGATTACACTGAGGAAAAAAAAAAGGTAATGTTTAGATAGCATGTTTAGGGATGAAATCCAGCTGTAGACACGGATTAGGTTTTTATCATCCTTAGAAATATTGAATTTTCTTTATTTTTCCCAAATGACAAATTGATTTTAAAAACAGAACAGGGAATTGTTCTGGGCTGTAAAATTTCAAGCTCAGGAAGATGAAATATTGCTGATCTCACTAAGGAAACAGCCGTCCTTCCTCTACCTGTTGCTGTCATTCAGGTTTGAGAGAAAAGCAAAACCAGAAAGACAAACTGTGAGACTGTGAGGAAGACAACTCACGTAAAGCTGTTCAGCTTTTTCAAAAAGCATCCATGCTGGAGAGTTCTCAGAAGGGTTTTCTAACAGGTGGTGGACAAATGCAGGCTTTAAAAATATTCAGGTAATTTGCTGCCAACAAAGCAGAGGCAATTAAAACTTCAAGGCACTCCTGTCGCTGATCATTTGTTCACAAGCAGGAAGTGCTAATGAGACACTTGCCAGAAAGAATGGGGGGAAGGGGGCATTTATGAAAGGGGGCAATTTCTTTTAACCCAGCCAGAACGTGAGAAACGTGTATATCCCACTCACAGAAAAGCAGATGGGAAGAACCAAGTCTCCCTGCACTGAGGAGGCAGCTGCTGTGTGCCCCAGCCATTCGGTTCAGCTGGAGCTGAGAGGCTCTCCCACCTAGCTGTGTTTTGGGAAAGGTAGGCTAGCAGAGGAAGCTTTTGTTTGCTTGAAGATTACCGATATTCACTCATTGTCCCCTCAGTGGTTCACTGTATACGTCAGTTGAATTTTTTTGTTCCCAACATTTTTCACAGTAGCCTTTCATAAACATTTTAGACTATTGTCTCTCACCTATGCTGGGCTCACTTGAAACTTCTTCAAGAGGAGCCCATATTGGCTTTTATGAAATCCCTGGAAGTAAAGCCAGTACAGTGAGTTCAGGGCTCACTTTTGATTTCACATCACCCATATTTTCTTCTCAGAGCATACTGGAAAGGCACAACTCACCCAGAATCACATCTCTGCTGCTGCTCCTCATAGGGATGAGCAGCAAGGCTGAGTAGTTCTGAGCTGTACTGTACCATGCCCTTGACTCCCACCACCTGCTGATACCAGCTAGAGCAGCCCAAACATAGCCAAGGAAACCCTCTGGCTCCTAGCAGTACCAAAAACACCAGAGCTAATATTACTCCGTTGCAAACAATCTCAAATCAGGCTTGGAAAAGTGAGCATAGGCATGCTGCAGCACAAGACTGACCACACTTGTTCCCAGAGGCTCAGGAGTTACCTCAGTGAGAGCAGAACCCCTTCATTCAGCAACGTGATGAAGGTGTGGTGCACACTGTTTAGCTATGCAGGCAGTGCACGTGCAAGTTCACCAAATCCATCCATCTCTAACAGGACAAAAATACAAATCATCATCACCCAATTTCACTCCAGGCTATAACTGAAGAAAACAGCCCATTTTCACACCCTCTTGAAGGACTATTGGAAGGCTTATCCTCCGCAGCACTGTTGAAGAGGGAACAAATATTTTTAGTCTAGCGATAGACTATCTTCACAAACAGGTTCACAGCGATCAGGTGGCTGTGAGAAAGCAAAGTAGGAAGATAAGACAAAGACATGAAAAATGTGCTGTTTTCCCCAGTACCTACAACATTTCCCACGACCACAACTAAACCTTTGACCATGTGTAAACATGTAACAAAAACATGCCTGAGAGAATTTCTCTCGCAAAAATACACATAAATATCTGTGCATCCAATCAGCAGGAAACTTTGAAGAACTGTTTCTGTCTTTGCCTTTGGGGAACAGATGGGGCATGGGGAACAGTCCCAGCACCATGTCAGTTTACTACAAGGTTATCCTGCTACAAGAACTGGCCAGGTGCACCTGCATGGTGCTGGACAAGAACTAGACATGCCTGCAGTTACCAAGCAGAATAAGGCTGCATAGAAACAAAGCATCTACAACATATTTGCAGTCAACTATTGAGTCTAAAACACTTTTCCCATCTTGCAGAAATTTGATATCTAAATGTTGCTCTTGTTCCAAAAACCACCTCACTCGGTATCAAATTCTTTTGAATAATGTGATGCAGAAAATCAGTTTCAATGTTAAGGCTCTTTACCTGTACCGCTTCTGCAGCTCCAGAAGAAATACTTCAGCGCATTAAGTCAGGGCAATAGTGCAAAGAGGACTAAAGAAAGCAAGTAATGCAAAAGGACTACAGAGCTCCAACCCCTGTTAATCTAGAAACTGATGCCAGAACTGCTCAAAGTATTTTATAATCACTGAGCACAACTCTTAATGGTGCTGATGGTGGCAGCTCCCATTCTTTTCAGTTGGAAGATTTATGACTATGGGGTTTGTAGCACTCAGCTCCTCAATATCAAGACCACTTATTCACCATAGTAAGATATCTAGGAGGCCCTGAACACTTGACAGTAGCAGCTTGTTTAGCTGCTACTGGAATGTTTAAGAGAATTAAAGAACTTCCTGCATTTAATTGTAGAACTAAGTAGTATCTAGGCAGATGAAGACAGCATTGCCAAAGATGTAATTTTTGTATCTCATTTTCTGTGAAGCACAATTTGGCATTTTCAAAGATCAGTAAATCTCTATTTAATCTATGAGATCAAGTATGTTTTTGGTTTTTTCCCCCATAATTTCTGCATTCAGTCCCAAGTGTTACCCATTTTATGTAATTACAGGCACAGAGATTTATTCATCAACAATTGCCCAGAAATAAAATTCACTTTTGTACAGGAAAACCAGCAAAAGTCAGGTCTCACGTAAACCCTGCAGTAGGCTTCACCCAATACACAAATGAACAGCACTTGAATAAAACCTCAAGTTAATTTTTATATTAATCTAGAGCATAACAGCTCTTACAACCAACATTTATTTTAGTAACATTGTTTGCAAGTGTTAGCTGTTCAATAAGAGCTTTAGTTTGTTCAGTAGTTCAACAAACAACAACTCCATGTGCAGCAGTGAGTTGCTCAGCACAGCTGGACTCTGTGCTCTGCTCAGTGGGGCTGGGAATGGGACAGGAGCATCTGGTCACAAGGCACTGGAACTCTGGGGCAATTGAAGCTGCACGATTTGCTGGAAAACACTTGACTGAAAAGTAACTCAAAATTTATAGCAGTTCCTAAGTTAGCTATTAAAAACTCTATTATAATGAAGTTAAGCCCAATTACATTGGTGTAAGAATGTGGTATAGTCACTGTTGTCCCACACAATGCACTTCACCACCACTTAGTCCTACTCTGGCAAGGCAAGCCAGCCTGAGGTCCTACAGTTGTATTTGAGACAGCTTTTCAAGCGTCTAACGCAGAAATTACACCTGGGAAGTTCTCAGTACACAGCGGTTATTCAAGAAGCAGCTCCTCTGATAGCACTGTTCAACATCACAATGGCAATTTCCACCAGATTTTTCATCTTCCTGCTTTAAATATAAAAAACTCTTGAAATATCGAAATACAAGGAACTAGTGCTGCAGCAGTTGAAATGCTAAGGAAAAACAGTCTGCACGTATGCATTAAGATTATATTAAGGATGTCTTCTAGAATTTTTTCAAATGACAGTATCAGCTGAAGAAGGCAAATATTTGAATAGCTTCAAGACAGAAAATGGTGACTTGCAGAACAAAATGCTGTAATTTCAAGAGCTACGCTTCATAATAATTTTAAACAGAGTAGGGAACAGTGCTACAAGCAGTGGGGATACAAACCCAACAGTTGCTGCAATTAACTTGTTTCTTTGTAGCTTCATATAATTGCCAGTTTTTAAAATCATCCTCTCTTTCTGAATGCAATACCTACTTGATTCCTACCTCTGCTGGAGGATCTCTGGCCACTCAGCTCCCTGTGCCTCTATTTTCTGCTTGCTAGCTGCTTGCAGCATGGGCCATGCTTGAGACAAACAGATTTAAGAGATGCTGTCACCTCGAGATCCCAGCACAGTGTCACAAAACTCTTCCTACCACCTTGTGAACCTCTCAGTGACATACCCTAACACAAGAAAATCCTACCCGTGCTGTGGACTTGCTGAGCAGCTCTCACTGCTCCCATGGCTTTCAGCTGGGAAATATTGCCTTCCATGTTTACCACAGCAGTCAGTGGACACCTCAGAGGACAAATCCCAAGGAAAACTCAAGATGATTGCTAAGATCATTGCTAAGAGGGATCTGACATCCCAGAAACAGGCTGGACATCCTGAAGAGGAGGTTATCTACTGGTGCAGGATGACTGTAGGAGAGCACACTGTGGGACATCCTGGCTTTGGCTGACCCAATGGCAGCAGCTCTGCTCTCAGCATCAGGGCACACAGGCAGGGCTGTACTCGTGGCCTCTCCACGAGCCTCAGGCTCAGACCATCCCAGCACGGCGCAGTTTCCTAACTCCACACCAACCAGAGTCCCTCCAGCTTACAGATTTTCCATATTTACATTCATGTTGCACAGCATGAGCACTGCTGCCTGTACAACTTCCAATCGTTAAGGAACATGAATAAAGAACTGCAGAGTCCAACTATGATTTCCACTTCTAGGGAGGCCTTTATTAGGATCCCATCAGCAAGCATTCATACCACAGCCATGGTAATTGACTGTCCAACCTTTAGTCTTGTGTAAATCTCAGATCAGTGCTGCACTTTATGCATATCAAACTTTAATGCACTGAAGAAAGCACGCAGAGCCTAACAAAAGCAAGAGCGATTTGTGCCTTGCTACAAACTGCAATAATCGTCTTAAAAACATTCCGTCTATCTTCACTAGGTGAAAAATCACTCATACCAGGGCAGGCAGCAGACTGCTTATGCATAATTTAAAAGCCTCATCTAGTTTCCACCAGGTCAATGAAAAATCTCTTGCAAACCTTAATGTCAACCGAATTGTGCCACAGGGACTGAACTGCTTAACTCAGAGCTCCCACATCAATGTCTGTAGCTCAGCTGCTCTTTCATTTGTTTCTCCATCATCTTTGCTCCTCAGTCAGATAAAAGAATATGTGAATTTAAAGCAGAAGTAGGAAAACAAGCAAATCTAATTCTATAGAGAACACAACAACAAAATCGCTTCAGAGGAGCACAGATTAAATGTTTGAAGCACTCTGGTGCTTTGCATTACAACACAGCATGGCTTCTGGAAGGGCTGGGTAAAACCAAACAGAGCAGGGTGGCTGCTCAGCACAGGATTGGCAGCTGCTCCAGGGAACTGGGCAGAAAGCAGAGATAACAAGCTGCATTACCACAAACATAGCCAAGGCCATCAGGGATTTCTGTGCACGAGTTTTTGTTTGCTGTATTTTTATTTTTTTTTTAAAAACAATTGTTTTTAGAAGCGATTGGTAGAAGGGAAAACTAAGTCAGAACCTTTTTTTTTTTTTTTCACCATTACATTTTTAATTTCTGGGAGGAGAAAGAGCTTTCCTGGCACACTTTTGAAGTATGTGCCTCACTGTGCAGGCTCCCTTCAAAGAGGGATGCTAAGAGCCTGACCAGTTAGGACCACAGCAACTAAACCCATTAGAGAGCTGGGGGCAAGGCTCAGACTGGCTTTACGGCGCTTACAGTCAGTGAGTAAAGCACTCTTTTTGTCACAGTTTGGACTCATGCCCAGTTACAAGAGCCCCACTTTGACACTCACAATCTACAGTCCAGGTACAATCAGCCGAGTACAATGCTTTACGTTAACAGATGTGTCCTGTCCTGGTGTACATCACCGTGACACTCGTGTACCTAAAAGCTGCAGGTTTGATGCCCATCAGCTACTAACAGCACTATGTGAGATGTAACAGATTTTCCCCAAATCCAGCAATTTAGGGTGTGAAGCTTTGCAGTTAAAGTACTGCTAAGTTTTTTCCACTTTCTGTTCCACAAATCTTTATGGATTTTTTTTTCTTTTAAGCCTCAGTGCCCTCTCCTGTCATTACAAACACAAATTACACTTGTTAAACATTTTAAGGCATGTTAGTAAGCTGTTAATTAAGTTTCCTCTCCCTTCTGTTTTAAGGTAGACCAACGCTTTGCAGTGGATATTTTCTGCCAAGAGACACTCTGTTCCCTTGCTACAATACTCAGCAGTGCCTCACGACTTTCTGCTCTGCAGCTTGGACTCTAACATTTGCCAAGATTCAGTCAGTTTTACAGATGAGACTTCCTATTGAGCTGACAGCTTTGATAACATATTTTTAGAGGCATTCACTGAAAAAGGAGAAAAATGGTCACTTGTCCTTATTCTCAAGAGGCTCACCAGCCTCTGTGCACCAGCAGAAACTCCTCAGAGCCTTGCTATTAAGAACAGCTCTCACAGAGGGATGTTTGTAAAAGGACCAGTTCAGTTCTATCCACAATAACCTCAGTGCGAATCCACACTAGCTTGAACAAATCAGCCAAGTTCCCTCAAGTATTTCAATCCGTTCTTGGATTTGGATATTCAAAGTCTAAGGAAATGAAATCCTCCGCTAACACTTCAGCTCTGCCTTTCTTCAGCAGGGAGCATGTGAAATGAGAAGGCTCTCCTGGTGAACAACAAAGTGGCCATTCCACTTCTCATATCATTCTTTCCCACACCTCATTTTGTAAAGATCTCAGCAGTATTTTAAAAATACCAAAAACATTTGCAGTATTTCATGTTATTTTCCATGAAGCAGCTAAAGCGGAAGACGAAACCCTTTCTGTCTCCTAACATTTATATACCTTGACTTATGCCACGCTACTGATCAGCTACATGTTTCTTTCCAAAAGCAGCAGCATGTCTTCCCCACCATCTTTCAGCCTTTGAAGTGCTTTAGCCTCACAAATGCAACCACTGCCATAAATGTAACATCCAGCTCACTTACATGACGTCGCAATGTTTTTAAAGGTAAGTTCAAGTACATCAGTATTATGAGGTGCTTTCATACCGCATTAAAAATTGAAGGGTACATCAGCCTTGGATCTCTGCATTCTCAGAAAGGTTCCTCAAACGTGCAGATTATACAGCTCCCTCATTCTAGGAGATAGCTTGTCACTGCTGGCACCGTTAGGTGCCTAATGTTTCAAATGGTTGAAGTCAGCTCATCCAAATCACATCAGCTTCTCCATATTGAAGAGAAACCAGTACAAATGCCCTCCTACCACCCCTCCATGTGGACTTGTGGCAATAACCTGCAGCTTTTTGTGAGCTGCACAGTATCTGTGAGCACTTCTACATGAAAAGTAAATATGAAGTAATTAGTTATGCTGCAAATGCATTACAGGTTCACTGTGCACCTTCTAAAGAAGTTGTATAGAAGGCAGAAGTTTCTGCCGATTTGTGCCTGTGCCAGGAATTCATACTCTTTAAGAAGTCTATGCTTTAGCAAAGAAGTTATTCCCTAGGGTCAGACATGCTGTTCTCTTAATTTGTCTTTATTTTTATATATTCACATCCCTTTCTTCATTATTCAACAGGAGAAGTAGTTACCTTTAAGATCTGCCTATGAGCAGATTATTAACAAAAGATTTTCATTTACTGCCTTGCTCTTCTGTTATGTGAAGACAGCAGCAAGTTCCATTTGCTGCTGGGTTTTCTTTTGTTGTTTTTTTTTCTTTTTTGTCAGTGCCATGTGAGTTACCCGGACAAGTCTCCTTTTTCTCCCTATCACTCTGCTTGTGGCCTGAGAACAGCCAGCGCAGAAAACAACCTTCTGCTTCTTCCACTTTCCCAGCACCTCATTTTATGAGGATAAATCAGTTTAAAAGTGGCCTAGAATGCTATTAGGGATAGACTGGACAAGCACCCTGCGCACCCAGCTAAGATATCCAATAAATTCTGTCCCTGCCCTGCAGTCACTGGCTGCTGGTGATACACAGCTTAGGCGCAGTGTAAGAGATTGAACTTCAAATTCAGTGGTTTAATTTCAAAGTTGCAGACATTTTGAAAGATGCATTACTCATATTAAGAAACAGCATGCACCTTCTTATTATTGTTTTGTCCAGGAATGATGATGTAAAGTCAGTAGTCTTCCTAAGACCGCATCATTCTTTACACCACACTGGGCAAATCAACTTGCAACCATTTTCCCTCCCCTCCTTCCCATTAGAATCACAGCTCGGAGCAGTCCAGAACAGAACTCCTTATGGCATGTCCCAGAGCAGACATCAACTCTTCCCAAAGCAAGCCATGAGAAGATGAAACCTCAATTTGTCTCAACAGGACTTTCACAGCTACTATGCATAAGTGTAGTAAGAGCACCATTATGCCTTTTTTTTTTTTTTTTTTAATTATATTCTCAGGATTTATGATGGAATGGCTTTGTGTCAGGAACACCACAAAAACAAAAGCATTTCTATCAGTCCTTTCAGAAAGGATAAACTCAAAAATCTGGTATGATGGGACCAATGTAAAATTAAAATCTGGCATTTATACATTGAGGATTCAAGTATGGGACACATTTTATACTGTTATATACCATGCCTGTAAGATTCATGCCAACCACTTCAGAATTGTTTATGCTGCAGATCAATCTCTATTGCTTAAAAATATCACTTCAAATAAGCAACACAAAAAAAAAAAAAAAGTCATGGAAGAGCACTGACTTATGTATTAGTTTTGTTGCATAACTTCTGGAGTACATTTTCTTGATAAGCTACAGTGACTCCATTTCAGATTGCAAATTTTCCTATGGAATTACAGCAGCTCCTTAGCTACAAAAATAGTATCGCCAGATATAGTTTAGAACATCACTAATAATCTTTAATACATTAGTAATTAAACTGATAACAATCAGATGTTGAACCTGCTTTCTTTTCTTTGCCAGATATCCTGCGTTACAATTAGCTTTCTATTCTCTGCATGTACCACAGTAAGTTCTGTGCATTTCCTGCAAATTACTCAGCTTCAGGGTCATGAACAACACATCTTGGGAAGAAAAATGCAATGAACGTTAGTCCAAAAACAATAATGAAATCACTAATACTGATTTAGTCTAACTATTGAATCTTGAAGGAAAAAAAACTTGAGATGGTGATTAGGTAACTGAGTTTTCATGAACAACAGGAATCTCATCTCAGACATTAGAATTTTACTACTTAGTGAGTTCAGATGCTACCTAAAGTACCCAGCTGACCCTCCAATTCTCACAGGACTGAACACACAGATCATTTTGAGACGTTGTCACCTGTGCATCAGCTTCCTTGACATCTCGTTACAGTGTGCCTCAGGCTCCAGCTCCCTTCTCGTGGCTACAAGAGTAATTCTCTTTGCCTTTCAGAAAATGGAATAAAGTAATATATGACTCCTAGTAGAGCACTGGTACAAAACTGCACTAAAAATCCACTTAACATTTTTCAGCTTTGGTATCGGTGCCTTCCGCTATTCCAAATGAATCCATTCAGCATTTCAAAGTAGGAAGCATTCTGTGTCGACATTTTGAGAATGCATTTTTCAAAGCAGTAGGATGCTTTGTACATGCAGAGGGTTGCACACATGCCATGCTTACACAAAGTATTTATAAATCAGTTTCCCCTCTCAAAAACAGAAATGTAACAGGACGCCAACTGTCTTGCTGACTTCAGAGTTCTTTGGGTCTTTGAAACGAAGAGAAATTATTTGCAGAAAGTCCTTTAGTAAAAGCATTGCCGTGCACTTGCACCAGGGAACTGATTTAATAAGCAGCATGAAAAATACACGACGAAATTATTCTGGATACGTCAGCTCCTGGATCCTCCACAGCTCACTGCTCCTAGGACCCCAGAGCCCCCTGCTCCGTCCCTACTGGCACCAGTTTTCCCCAGGTTACCACACCAAGGTCTGCAAAAGCCTTTCCTGTACAAGGATTTTCCGTTAGGGAGAGGCAGGCGAGCTCTCTCTGGTAAAAACTATTTACAAAGTACTCAAAGGCAGCTCAAGAAATAATCAGAAAGTAATGTATACCTTGTCTGACCATCAAAGGGTTAATTTTTATTCTCAATCTCTGATATTTTGACTGCCATCATCATCATCTGTAATTATTCACTAGAAACTATTAAATAAAATCAGGTGTTTACATAGAAATAAGTGCAGATTCAAGTGCTTGGATAAAACATTATTTCTGTAAAACGTTCATTGTTTCAGCATTGCTTCATAATTCATCAGAAGGCGCTGACAGAACACGGTGCGTTATTTGATCAGGGCTGTGAGCTGTGGGCTTTCTAAAAATACTTTCAGTTCTATTTTTTGAGAACTTGATTCTATTTTTTGTTTGTATAAACCAATTTCACGGCAAGCTGAAGCACAAGCAATCAGCCAGTGTCATAAACATGCCAACAAATAACAAAAACCCTAGAAGCCATATTTCATTCATTCTAAGTTGCAGAAGTCCTACAACCTTAAATAGGGTTGAAAATGTTCATTCAAACAACATCCCCCCTAGGATAAAGGGACATGCCCCTTTACTCTCCCACTACACTCCTCACAAAACTTGCTGAAGTTCTCCTTTGGCACAGTGTATCATGTTCTAGAAGAACACTTCACAGCAAAATGAGATAATCAATGTAATAAATTAGTTTGAACTCAGAATAAACTTCTAAAGCCACACATCTCTCTCAATAGTTTAATTTAACCACTTTCTAGCCTAGGCCAAGCACTTTTTCAAGTTGCATTTTGTAAATGTGAATTGGATACCGTGAGACTGCAGCAGTTCTTGCAGGCTTATTGACATCAAAAGGAAAGCCAATCTTAGTTGCCATGCATTATGACAGCACTGCAGAGATGCAAGCTGACATATTCCTGCCCTATTCCTGCCCTAACAAAGGAAATTGTAGGGCATGGGAAAGATAGAAAGACAATTTCCAGTATTGAAAGCTGAAGTAAATCAGGCAGTTCTAAATCAGAGAACCTGGTTGTCTATCAGTAACACAGGACCTGCATCGGATCTTTGAGACAGGTTCCTAAAACCTTCAAAGCAACAGCAGCACATCAGCTGAATAAGACAGAAGTGTGTGTGCTTACACTGTACTCTGGTTTACCTCTCAAATTAAAAATACCTATTTCTGATAAATTATTCTGCAATGCCTCAAAAGCATTGCTATGTTTCATAACATATCAAGCAAACCAAAGGAACTGTAGTGATGTACATTCAAGAACATACAGAGAGCAGTCAGAAGTATTTTTGAAGTTATGAGTCTTAAGGAACAAAACCTACAAAAAGAATCAAACTAACAAAAGTAGTTCCCCAAACAAGTCAGACTACTGACATGTTGTATCAGTTGGAATTTTTTGTTGTTTTATATAAACCATCAGAAAAATCAGACCATTTAAGTGCAGAGGGAGCAGCCAGCCAAGCAAGATTTTCAGCCTGTATACCCAGATGATATCTTGGAACTAATCACAGAAACAGCAGCATGCTGAAGCTGAAACAGGACAATAACCTTATAATGGGTTATTATAACCTTATA
Organism: Lagopus leucura; assembly: GCF_019238085.1. Taxonomy (NCBI): domain Eukaryota; kingdom Metazoa; phylum Chordata; class Aves; order Galliformes; family Phasianidae; genus Lagopus; species Lagopus leucura. The sequence continues at coordinate 6,080,329 of NW_024962277.1, read as the reverse complement.
ATCAGCATAAACAAGAAGGGTTGGAATAAAAAATACCACAAAAAGCTATTACAGGTATATCAAAACAACAAAGTAGATATCTTAAATATACTTAACCATTTTCCCAGCTAAAACCATACTTTAAGCATTTCTGTGTTTCATTTTAAGGTCCTTAAAAAAAAAATATCACAGGCATTCTTTCCTTTCTACAGACTTGCACCATGGCCCTTTTGCTTATCAGGAGAGTGAGGACATTCAGGGTAGCCTGCTGTCTGCGAGCACAGCAATGGCCACCTGAGCAGGGGACTGCAGAGTTATATATTCTTTGGAGAGGATTCCTTTTTATGTTCACATCTAACAAATCAATCAGGAAAAGGAAGGATAGAAAGAATACAGTACTTGAACCAAAGTTTGGCTTGTTTTTTAACATCTAAATTGCTTAAAGGATTCTTGAAGAAGTTGTTTACACGTGAGTTTAAATTAAAAGAATAAGTCACAATGAATGAATTTTTGCTGCACGGTGCCTTCGGAAAAAAAATAAAGAACATCCATTATGAAACTATAAAAAGCAGTGGCAAACTGTACTGTGTTTATCTTGTCACTCGACATATCAAAATACCCACTTAGTGTCAGCAAAACAGACAAAAGAGTCTACAAAAGCAGAATTTTGCACTACGTTTGGAATTCTTGCCCTTATTTCAATGACAAGTCTGACGAATACAAGAGGTTCTTAATTACGCTCTATTTTTCAGTGCTTATGAAACTGCAGACCAGCAGTCATGTTGTTAAAGAAAGGCTTGATCTGTGAGAGGGACTCCAAGTCAGAGGCTAGTAAATATTTAGAGACAGGCTGGTTTTATTAGGTAGTAAGACTGCTGGATGCATTAGATGTTATAAATTCACACTACACATCTCTGAGCAGACTGTATCTGGCCAGGACTGTAGAGGGACACACTTCAGAAAGGAATTACTAAATAGCGACCACATTTTCGTCTTTCACATCACATCTGCTTTCATTAACCTTACAGAAGAGATGATTTATTCATTATAAAGATATTAAAATGCACTAAGCCTTCTATTATCTCAAGAGATTTGTCATTATTTTGTACAGAAAATGGCACTTAGGAAGTTATTTGAAGTAACTGTCACTTCTTTTTAATTACTGTTTGCAATTGATTGTCTCCTTTATACACACCAGCCTATTCACAGATGTACTGCAGCAACCTCATGACGTTCCAGAAGCAGAAAGCTGTCACAAAGCCAAGGATCTAGCTGCTCACATTTCCCTGGAATGGTTTTCCTGGCAGCGCTCAAGGATAGCAAGCACTCCCTGGCTGAACAGACTTTATACACCTTGTTACTGGAAGCTCCACTTCCACTTGAGGACTTGACCACAGAACCACTTGTCACCAAACCGAGTGACAAAGCCAGCTAAAAGTCATCCTTGCTCACAAAACATTCTCTTTGGTTGCAATTGCTTGTAGGCACGGCCATAATACTGCACACATCTGAGATGCTTCCATATACAAACATTAATCTACACACACCCAGCAGATCAGCTATGACTCCTTAATAGATTATCTTCAGTTTAAGTCTTCTGTTCTACGATAGTCTGCAAAACATGCATTTCATCTGGTCGGTAACTTTTTATAGCCCATTTCTTCGGAGAAAAGTGTTTGATTCAATCTTCCTTCTCAGGATAAATATTGGATTTTGGCCCTCCCCTGTATTTATAGGGGCTGTACAACAGCACATCAACTGACTTTCCCTGGAAAAAATAAGTTTGATCATGAGAAGAATGAACAAGAACTGCAGTGAACACCTTACACCACATAAAACAGATGTCTGTATTTCTCTACAGATCTACTTATTTGGCCAAGCCACTTCACTTCCTGTCGTAACTCCACTGATTGTTATAACTCCTCAGTTATTTCCCCCATGATGAAGGACAGCTCTACTCACCTATCCGAAAGTACTCCAAATTTAAACTGGTAGTAGTGGTTCATTCTCTTACACTTTGGTTACGTTTATCCTTAATGGAATGGTGAACAGAACAGACTTGGACAAGATCCAGCTGCTAGATGAATAGAAACATTGAACAAGCATGTACCCTCCACTTGGACAAGGCTGATGTGGCAGAATAATTGAGCTATCTTGCCTTGCATAAAATCATTATTTCAGTATTAAGTTTCCTGAATTCTTTGATTATGATTCAGACACCATTTCACCTCGAGCTGTTGGTAAAAACAAAACAATAAGCCTGCGGTTGTCTCTTCCAAACTGAAGATTTTAATTCATGAGCAGAAATCACAGGGATCAAATACAGCAATCATCTTTTATTTCATGCTTCAGACGTGCTGAGTGCTATTTCCACTGTAGACTATAAAGCTTCGCTACTGCATTCAATTTATTACAGCCTGAAATCCATCTTAGCAAAATAATCTTAGCCTTTCAGAAGTATATACACTCCACTTTCCTCAGTTTTCAAACCTTTTACCTCATTCACACCACAAATCTACATTCATTTAACGTAGGAGTCAAAACAAAAGACACAGAAAGGGAAATCTAACCAGGGAGCCGTTATGTGAACCTCCCTTCCCACAGCAGTCTCCAAGCCTTACAACATTTACAGACCTTTTCAGCTCACTGTTCCAGCAATTTCACTAAAAAGTTTACATGATGTAACCTTACTGCTGCACAGCACAAAAAGATTTTGTACGAAACATACAGCCCACCACTAGTAATTAGACAAACAGGAATTTCAGTGAAAGCTAAGAGATCGTTGTCTCTCAACCTAAATACCCTCTCACAGCAAAGCACTTGGCTATTTGGGGCCTGGTACAGCAGTGGTTGCTGGTACAGTCAAGTTCTGCAGGAATAAAACTAATTGAAATGCAGCTTCAGTAGGTCACAGGTCTCTGTCCAAGAGAGCTAATAGGTTTAGTCCTGTGCCTGGCATTTCGTGAGCCTCCAACACCTACTCTCTAATGCAGTGTTAGAGCCATTCACACTCCCCAAACTGGGTCACAGCATTTGGCTGTTGCTCTATGGTCTCTGCCCAACATCTCAGCTTCTACAAGGTGCCAAAAGCGATCTTTATAGATGCATGGAAGAGAAGCAGTGATTAACTGAAGAGGCAAAGCTGTGGCAAACATATGTGCTGCAGCAGTGAGGGTTAGCCTATGCCCTGCTCCAACAACATCCTTATCTCATTTAAATAAGCAATGAAGTTTGCTTTTGTTTGTTCCCAAATAATACATAGTGCAATTGGACTAGAAACACTGCAAGCACAGGAAAATACTCCAGGAATTGTAGTAAGAGATTTCTAGTTAAATCTAGCAAGTTTACTTAAAACTAGCTCATGAAAATTTGGTCTGTGATACTCAGTGTGTATCTTATTGTCCAAGATCTCTCAATACCAAGGTCATCTTTTTCTGCAATTTCACTAATTTCTTAGCACTTTAAAAACTTGCACCATCTTGTCTTGTACTTAATCTTCCTTTAAAGTAGAGACTTGGTTATTAAAGATGCTAAGGCAACAGAGTTTTACTGTTCATTACGCTTATCTTCTAATATTAGTATGTTAAACTAACGAGCCTGGGTGCATTTGCATTCACTTGGAATGCACACACTGTTCACTTTTTTTTTTTTTTTTTGCAGTTGACAATGTTTCCTGTTCTGCACAATCAGCTTTTCTGCTAAGGCCCTGGCTGATCACACTGCTGTTAAATTCAATCCCAGCCTGATCATAGGCATTTTGCAGCACAGTTCCTTACAAGAGTGAAGTCTTAGTACCAGAACAAATCCTTCAAAAATACTGTTAACAGTTCCCTGCGAGAATTGCCCTACAAGTTCAGAAACAAAAAAGAATTTGGAAAGAATATGGAGTTCCTGTTCCAGTGAAGGTGTCGAACAGCTCGTGTCCCTGCTCTTAACAGTGCTACACCAGCTCTTGGCCTAGATTTGCACTTCATCTTACTCACCAATCACAAAGAATACCAACAAATGTTTACAAATTGCATGGAATTCTACTGCTTTGAATCAATGTTACTTCACTCAGTAAACACTCAAAAACAGTTAGATATTTCTTAAGATACAGGTCTGGAAAATTGGATATTTGCTTTCATTTTCAGAGAAAGATGAATTTAAAAGAAGAAAAACTAAATTGGTTTGGAGTTTAAAGGTTTTCGGTATCCCAAAATGATACACACTGTTTCTCTCCCCTACAGCACACACTTTACTAAACAACAATGCCCTTTTCCATATGCCTCATACAGCTCTCCAAGGTTTGTAAAGAGTTGGGTTTTTTTGTTTGTTTGTTTTTAAATAAAAAAGATTTGGACATGCAAAGGATCCCTAGAGGATTTTGTGGAAAATATTCATTAAGGAAGCTGACTGCTTCTGCTGTATGCAAGGCAGTAGTTCTAATTAATTCACAGTTACTTCAGGAATTGCAGCACATTGTAGTGCCACACAATTACAAATAACATACTAGTTCATAGTCACATTAGACCCAGGTCTTGAAAGTCAAATACTAATTCACAGTGGATTAAGTGCACTACTGAATAATGGTCAACTATTCATCACATCATCTTGGTTAAAGCCAGCATTCAGCCTGCGCACCTGAAAAGCCTATTTGTGGCAAAGGCATGTGTAGGTCAGGTTGCTTACAGCAGTGCTTTACAAAACAGTTAATTTCCAAACCAAAGGTAAAAGGAAAAGAATATTAAAAACAGAGCTGACACCTCAGGTGCGCCAAGCTTGTTTTAGTACGTTCTGAGCACATATAAAATGGCAATGTACAAGCTGAAAGGCTCATCTTCACTGCAGAATGGAAATTTTCCTCAATTTATTCATCAGAGCTGAGGGGTTTTATTAGAAGGCAAGTGATTTAAATCAACTCATGCTAGATTTTTGATGTTTGTATGAGGATAAAACGACTTCTCCCCAAACTGAGTAATTGTAAGTCATCTTAATTCATGCACATTGTTGGTCTGCAGGAGGGAAAAATTTTATTGAGCTCAAAATTCACTTTATTCTCAACAATGTTCTAGTATTTACCAGTCCTAAAACGCTGAAGATCAAATTACCTTCAACTGTACGATAAACAAAAGCACTCAAAGGAATTGAAAGACTGAAGATTTCTAAAGAGCGTTCTGTAAGCGCGCTGTTACAGATCTTCACCACACAGCTCTTGAACGTGACTCATCGCATTTGCTCCATGCACCACACATTAGAACTCCACTAAAACCAGGAGCAATTCACTTAATGCTTAGCTTCAAAATACGATTTTCCTACTTGTTCTATAGTGAGTGTAACTAGTATTTCATGCAGCTCTCTTAATTTTGGCTCCACTCTCTAATTCTGCATACAGAGATTGCTTCTTTCATTAAAATTCAAAAGAATGTTATTCCCCTGATAAAGTTAACTATTATAAATAAATTATAGGGGCATCCCAACTAATGTACTTGATTTAATCAACAAGAAGTTAATGAGACCAAATTGATAGCAGAAATTAGTCAAGACTAGTTGGCATTTATTTACAGATATTTCAGAAAAAGATAAGACTGGAATCAATATGGGGTTTCAGCAAGTGAGATCCTCCATTATAGAGACAAGTTAAAGTGCTTTACTTTCTCCTCTTAATCTGAACAGAGGACAGCTCATGATAGAGCAAGGCAAAGAAGCCCAAAAGGTTAGAGCTTTCAGTTAATCATTTTTACTAAAGAAGTTACAGAACCCTTAACATTCTTCACTGTGCTTAAAATACAAAGCATGCATGAAAGCAGCATGCATGAGAGACTACTTCCTTACTCCTTTCTCTTCACCCAGTAGATTAAAGCTAGCTTCATTTCCAAACAAAACAGAAGTGCAAGTATAATTTGAAATTGGTTGATACAACATTTGTTTTCTGCCCCATTCCTGGAGGCATTCAAGACAAGGCTGAATGTGGCTCTGGGCAGCCTGGTCTACTGGTTGGCAACCCTACACACAGCAGGGGGAGGTGAAACTAGATGATCTTTGAGGTCATTTTCAACCCAGGCCATTCTATGATATGAGTCTAGGATTCTTTCTAAAATATTCCATAAACAAAATCTTAAAATATTCCAGGTTCCATATGGCCATGCCTTATTACTGTTCTCCTACCAGTGATGTTGCTCATCACAGCAACCTGAAGATAGACATTAGGGCCAGACACTGAAGTAATACCATCACAGAACACAGATCTTCAGCTTTTACTTCCATATCCCAGAATCCATGGACATCTACAACTTACACTTGGTCATTCACCCAAGTTCACCACAGTCATGCTTCCAGTCAATCAACTCACAGGACTGCTTCCAATGCACATCACATGTGCAACAGATAAAAAGTGACACAGTGGGCAGCTTGTTGCTAAGGTACTTTGCCCTTCTCTGCTGTTCTGTTTCCCAAAGGAAGCTCTGCACTTGGAAGAAATTACCTCAGGGATATCATTTTCAGTTGCAGCTTGCAGTTGTGCTAGGAAATGAATTATCCACTGATACTCAGGTTCACTACATTCCACATAAAAAAAAATAATAATTCTACCGCTTCTTTGTTATGCAGCAATGCAAAGTTTGTCTACTGCTTTTATTACTGATTTGTCTTTTCTGCCATTCCTTATAAAATGCCTATAGATCTTTCCCCCTATTTGTTACAGCTCTCAAATGAAAGACTGTAAAAATCTTGATACTGTTTAAGGATAAGCCCCCATATTAGGAAATGTGTTCTCAAAGTCTGACAAAATAATTGACAGAATCCCCAGAAAAATTTCCATATCTACAAGAGGTTGAGAAGTATGGCTGACATCCTTAAATGTGAATTAAAGTTTAACATGAGTGACGTGCTTCTTTATAGCAGCAGGTGTAAAATAACATCTGAAACTGAACAGCTTTCTTAGCTAGAAAGTAAGGACAACAAGCTGTTGCACAGTGAGCATTGTGCAGGTAATGCTTCCTGAAATTTAGGATTATATTCCAGGAGAGACAGACTTAAAAAAAAAAAAAAAAAAAAACAACAGCTGAAACATGAAAGATAGTAGTTAACTCAACTGGATTTCAAGGTACTGCATGCTCCATTACACTGGGCATAATACATTGATAAAATCTATTACATACACCAAGTTACTTCCCTTCTCTCTTTCAGTTAGAAGATGCATGCTTATGCACTGGTTCAATTGTGATAACCTAGAAAGTTCTTTTTATTCTTATAGTGTTGTTAACATGCTCTTCTGTTGTCATCTTTTGAAGGCATAGCTTGCTTGCTTCATCTTCCCTTTACTTACAATTGCCCTTAATGGAAAATGTCTAAAAGCATCACTCAAACAGCTCAGATGATGAACCAGATACCTAAGTTGTGCTTACAGCCTAATCCAGGGATCATTCTTGAACTACATTGAGGCACACAGATTAGAGAAAGGGAGGGGAGGAAAGAAATTCTACAACACTATTTTTCCTGCATGCTTTTTGAATAGAATTAGTTTAGCCACAACTACTTGGGTAAAGTAAATAACATAAATAATATAATATAAAAATAAACATAAATAAAATAATATAAAAATAACATTAAAGTTCTATTTGATTTTAGTGTAACTGTAGATTAGAATCCTAACAATAAATATATAATACATGCATTCTTTCTGAAGATAGATTGCGTGCAAGATAGCTTAGATTTTATCGGAGCTTTATAGATACCAATATTAAGAGAAGTGTCTCCAGCTCATGCTCCTGTCAGTTTGCACGTACACATTGATTTCCACTAGTTACTGGAGACTGTTCTCAGTGATGAGGACAAAAAGTATACTGGTTAATCGTGTTCAGATTTCACTCCTGCCCTCACAGAGTTATTCTATTATAAAAGACTAGCTGCTATAAATAGATAAGCTAAGCTGGCTTCAGATCATACCCACTTCTTCTCTGGATCTCCCACAGCCATAGCAGATGTGAGGTTCTGTTTGGACTCACTGTGTCAGTTCTTTCCTAAAACAGATGTGGAGCTGGGACAGCTTTGTACTGAGAGTACACCACATTCTCTGTTCTTCTCAAAAAACACACGCAAAAAGAAGCTGGAAAGCAACATCATTCAGTGGAAGCTGCATAGCAGGATCTCTTCAGCATACCACTGATCTTGCTGACAGTTCCTGTCCCACAAAACAGCTGGTAGGTGTGCTAAGTTCTACTCAAAATACATACTGCTTCTATTTGCCCTACCAAGAATTACAGTAATAAATGAACTGAGTAATTACAAGCAGTTCAGCAGGTGCTGCAGAATCAAAATTGTCCAAAGCCTGTGAAGAATATTACGATACAGATTGCAAGTCTAAGAGAGTCTCTTTTCTTTTCTTTACTCTCCTATTCTATCCCCCAGATTCACGCCAGTTTTTCATGTGAATTCTAATAGAACAGAACAAAAGCAACTCAGCATATACTGTGGAATGGTGAAATCATGAAAGAAATTTAAACTACTTTATCTACACAAAAGATAAATCCTGTGGCACTACAAGTGCTCAACTTACTGAATTAAGTTGTGCACACGTTGCTCATTAGACAGGCCTTATCTTACACTGTAACCAGTGGGGACTACTTGTGAACAAGAACAACTCCTTCAAGAATTGACTATAAAAAAGTAGCTGCATTGAATTAATGTGAAACCATTTACAAAGCTTTGTCTTTTCTTCAAGACTGCAAATTTGACAACTGCCAGCCTGTCAAGAGAATTCTATTGAGCACAAACAGCACTTTGAAACTTACATAAATTACAGCTGTCTATTTCCAGTGGAAATAATCTCAAGCAAACTGCTTACATATGCTAGTTTATTCACCTGGATGGCATCCGAATTTAGCAAGAATTGATTCTACTTCCTGGTACAAAATAGTATTCTCAGTAATTTATAAGTCAAAATATTAATATTTTGACTTTGATTATTTGATACTGAAATAAAAAATTAAACCACAAACATATGCCTACCTATTTGCACAATTACTGCCACAGTAAATCAGTCCTTTTCTAAATTGATTCACCTTTCAGCTCCATGCTATTTCTTTGCCAGTTGAGGCCAAGGAAATATTATTTAAGGGAGTTAGGAGTTTAAAAAAAAGAAGTTGGCTTAGTTCAAGTTTTTTCCCCAAATACAATTTGTGCCATGGCCGTGATTGCTTAGAATCATTTACACTGCTTGAAGCTTTTGAGTCATCAAACACTGAGTTCCCTAGAGTTTATTCATTCCATGGAAAAATAAGCTTACAATTTGAAGGACAGAACAATGGACTGTCAGGTTAAAGAAGCTCCATTCACACATCTTCCCCCTACTAGCTAATATCATACAGTTACAGGTATTCAAGGGAATAATGTGATTTTGTCTGTATCACCCGGGAAGAAGAACACATAACTCACTCCCTTGCTTGAACTTTCTCAAGAAAGAATGGTATCCTTTTTTTTTTTTTTTTTTCTTCCAGCAGAGGATAAATAAAAGCAATAGAAAGTCTATGGAGTTGGGTATATACTTCTCAGTCACATAATGATGACAACTTTCTAAAATTCAACTACTTAAAACATCTACTATTTCAGCCACTAAAAGGTAAAGCATTCTGATTAAGAATCCATAGTTGATCAGCAAGGCTTTGGGTTATTTTTTTTTAATATATGGGTCACTCTGGAAGTAATGTCTCCTGCCTATATATGGAAACTGCAACAGACACAAGAAGCATAAAATGCTGTTTGACAGAGCAAATACTCAGCTACAAAACAGTATTTTTCAATGGTTTCACAGCTGCTATGACGACAACATTGCTAAAATACACCACCCACCACCTCACTTATGCTTGGTCTCCATAAACATTCATCGAGTGTCAACAAATGTCAATGGGTGCCATATTTTCTGCATGGAGAAATTCAACACCACCCCTTTGCTTCACACACACTTCCATGCAATACACCATTTTGGGAGACTGCCCTTCTGCTGTCAACTGTTGCACAAAAACAGCATGTAACAAAATATTAGCAGGTTCAAGGATCAATCTCTTCTGCCATACCACCAGCACCTACCTGTTACAACATAGGTCATAACAAAATAGGAGGCATTACTTTCGGAGCAGCCCCCATAATAGTAATTCTGCTTGTCAAGTCAGTATGGAATTTAGAACACTTACACCAATTGCTCAGACACACACTCGACCTTCTTTGAAAATCAGAAAGTTTTGGAACACCTCGAACTGAGTACTCAAAGAACAAATTAAGGCACTCAGTATTACTAGGAAATCAAAGCCTAGTTGCAGTTGGCAATCCATTTTCCTAAAACTCAAGTATCAAAAATGCCACTAATGACACCATGAAGTTATTTTGTTATACTGAATACAATTGCTTGCTCTTGAGCAAAGAGCTTTGCCACTCTAAGTGTATTCCACTTAGAGTTAAGTGAATGGAAAAAAACTGTGAGCACTTTACTGTTCAAAGTCTCTGATGACATCAGTGCACAGTACATCCAGAACAGCAGGGTAAAATGTGCAGACCAGACTTTGGTTTCAGGTACCATTGCACTAGAAATAATGAAATGCTAGGGAACTGATTGTGTGAAGCAGCGTCACCTTCACCTCTCCCAGCTCAGCAGCTTGCAAACATCGTATCTCCCTTTGCCCAACCATCCTCTGCTCACTTCCCTCAGAAGGATGATGGAGATGACTGACACCGACCTGCAGCCTGCATCACTGAATTAAATCAAATGTGCAAAGAGTGACTTCTTGGTGGTCATGCTGCTTGGCACACTAGCAGTTGCCTTCCCAGCACATCTTACAGAGACGAGCCTTACCGAGGCAATGGAGAAGAGAGAAAAACCCTATTTAATCTCAAACTATAATTTGTTTGTATTGCAAAGTCATTCTGTTTTGGTAAGGCATTCATATTCCATCCAAGCACCACCTCACAATACACAAGATGTGTTATCAGTTCATTTCAATATAACTTTCACCAGTGGTGAGCTGATGTTTGAAATATAATTAATGGGAGTTTTCCTATTTCTACTCTCACTTACACTACACTATTTGACAGTGGACTGCATTAAATTAAAAAATATATTTAAATAAACTAATTTAAAATACTTATTTTTGTGTTGAGTTCCTCTCACAGTTGTTAAGTAAATTCTAAGAAATGACTTAGAAAAGTGTTTACACGAGAACTAAAAGCTTCCAGGAAAGGTCCATTTAGATTGCAAAGCAATTTGAACTTGAAAATGGATTTCACAAGTCTGACTTCAATTCCCCCAGATCTGTACTTTGCAGGTTATCAGAGAGGGCTGAGTCTGAGTTCAGGTAGATGTCACTGAAGATGTGGGGAAGCCCCTCTGATCCTGCTGCATTTTCCCTCTCTTTGGCTCAGTTACTGATGTTTTATCCAGGTGCTTATCAGCCATTACTCCAGCACTCCACCCAGCACATAGTGAAAATGATATTCTACAATTCTCTCCCTTGCTAAAGTATATTAAACTAGTACTTTTTCACTTAATCTAATGTACATCTTTAATCAAATCATATATTTAGCCTTTTTGCATGACCCTCAACAGATAAAAACAAATTTTAAAACATAAATAAATGGGGAATGCTGAAAAAGAATGTCTCAGACTTGATTCAGCTAAATCATTTAGCTGATGTTTTTCCTCCATAACTAATACTTCAACTGTAGTATATTTTTAAACCAGCACCACACCCCTAAACCCCTTTGTATGTTTAAGTTACATGGCTACACACAGAGCATCACACCTCTTGGCAACAGCCTTACAGCTCCCACTCCAGCCTCCATCACGCCCCCCTGCTGTTGCATAGCGCTGTTACTTACAGTTTAGCACATTTCGTACTGCACTTCTCCTTTAAGAAGCACAGAATCAGGACAGAACAAGAGTGTATAAAGAAGATAGGTCAAACCCAGTGGTTGGACTGAAAATGTATTTTTCACAGCAGCTGAAGAGACAAGTAAAAACACTACTGTACTGAGAAAATCAAGGAGTGGTGATTAGTAGCTGTAGTGAGCTTTAATATATTTCATCTCACCTATTTTAATGCCAGGAGAGCAGCAAAGGAATACTGATAGAAACAATTAAATCTCATGCCTTTAAATCCAAAGACAAATGGCTATTACACTGTAAGAATGGGAAAGGAATGCGAGTCAGAAAGTAGGTATTGCTTCTGTGCAGGATTTGATTTCTGGAGGTGCTGCTAGTCAGAGATGCTTACTGATTTCAAAAGAGATCTTCAAAGTCCCTTTGTGGTCCCCGCTTGAATCCTCAATTCTCATTCTGTTGCTTGTGCTCACTAAACACACAAAGTTCATAGTAAAGGCAAGAGAAACATCTTCTACTTACTACAACTTAAAACATCTTAGTCTTCTAGAGTATGATAGATGATGTATAAATGTAGCATAACCTATTTAATCATACTACTAATTATCAAGATGTCATGTAAATGAAAGCACATTTTCTACAACATAGGAAAAAAGACAGCTAATTTAAAAGGACCACCACACTGACAATTTCATAGCTCACTGTTCATGTGTTCATTACATCTGAGAAGACAGAGTTTCCAAAGCCATTTGTCAAAGTAGTAGATTTAACATAAATACCAAAAATTGAAAATTGAATGGCATTCAACAAAAGGAAGCTAATGCAAGTTTGTTACGGTACCACAGTATTATAAGCTGAACACATTTGAAAAACTCACACAAAGAACGAATAACTTATTGGTTTTATTCACATTGAGGAAGCCAAGGAAAAAAGTCAAACTAATTATCTACTTCTTTTAACTGTCTCAGTATTTCATCTCTAAACACATTGCTTTACTGCATCAACCTTGCCCTTGCATAGCCAGATCCAGCATTTAAAGAATTTTAGGCTACTTTAAAATATCTTTTATATAAATTTGCAATTCTTATGGCAAGTTATAAAGCTACTGAAAACAAACCCAGAAAGGCAATAATGTGTGCAGCTGATCAACTGTATGAAATCCTACTACATCACTGATAGTGGATATTCCATTCCAGTGTGCAAAAAGCCAGGTATTCCAAAGCCTCAGGTCTGGAGACAGCTTATATTCACTCAACTCCATGTGCAACCTGAGCTGAACCCAAGGTTTCCAAGTGACAGGTCAATCACATTTGGTTTCAGACTCGTGTGGCCTGACAACCCCAGCTGCTTATCACAGGCTGGGAAGATGGGGCAAAGACAAAGCCCCCCATAAGATAAGCTTCTTTCCTCAGCAATCTTAATACTTCTCTTTATAGCTTACAGGCACGATAACTGGTAAGAAAGATCCCAGCAGAATTAACAAGTTCAATGATCCTGTCAATACTGAATGTTTAAAAGGAAGGGGAAAAGAGGGATCTAATTTACTGTAGCACTCTAATACATACACGACTTCCAGATTCAAGCACATGGGTTTGTAATTTTAGTTATTCGTAGGGCACTGCTCAAAGTTCCACAAGTTTGACCAAAATAGCTACATTTTCTTCAAAAAATACCTTTGAAATAACATGTGAAAAACACTGATTAAGTTCAAGTATGTGATAGTTACATTAAATTCTCTAAACTACCTGAATCTTCCAAGTTCACAATGAGTATCATAGCAGTGAGTCTATGAAGATTCTCTGACAGATAAGGAAATGAAGACTGCCAAGAAAGCCAGAACACCAGAACAGGTATGTGCCCTTTCACTAGTACAGCACCAACAATTGACAGCTACAGCACTCCTTTCTTAACAAGTGAGCATTTAATACACTAATATATATATATATTTCATTTAAAATGCTGTAAACCAATTATAAACAATATTTTGCAATTACCAAAATTAAGATGCAAGTCTTATTTAAACCGTATTGTAAATAGAAGCATTCAGGAACATCATATTATTCAGTACTGCATCCATCCAATGCTCCTTTATTCAAAATACAAATGGCATGCTAAATAGAACTAATAATCAAACAAAAAACTTGTACATCTGTTTCCATTCTACACTTAAAACTGTGCTTTTTAAATAAAATATATTCTTAGAAAAGTCAATGCAACGTAACTGACAGAGGGGGAGGTGCACATACCTGACACTTCTTGAACTGTCACCTTCGGACCTGAAAAATAAGACGCAAGTAGTTAGGATGACAGTCTTCCCACATATTCTCTTTATGTTTCAGCAAGGTTTTCTAAGGCTTCCCTTATTATTTAGGCATTAAAAAAGAAAACAGTTATTCTTAAATTTAGAATAAATCTATTAGAGATTCAAAAACCTAAGAGTTGAAACCAGTAACAGGAATACTACCTAAAATATGTGGCATCAGTCTCTGAAACATCAGTGAAGGCCTGCAAACATGCAAGCTAAAATGCTTAGGAATCTAATCGCCGAACTTATCAGATACTACCCAGTAAGTGCTGCTGCTTGTAAAACTGTTCATAAAATTTTTATAAAACTGCACATTTGTCTGTTTCCCAGAGTTGTGAAGAAATAAGTGATAAAATAAATTAAGTTACAGAAGCTCTTGAAGACCATTTTTTTCTCATGGTGAGATCATTTCATCAAATCTAAATCAAAACAGGAACAAAATCTTTCTGACCCCTGTTCCCCACACTCCTTATTCGCATGCTTTATTTTTTTCTTCCAAATGAGGAAATTGCATTTGATGTCACTCATACTGACAAGTTTTCTGCCTCTTAAGATGAGCAGAAACATCATATTTGCAGCATTTCAGGAAAGAAAAAAAAATCCAGCACAAAATATTCATCTTTTTGCCCCGTTCTGTTCCTTCCACGCTCCAAAGCAATCCAGCCTTGTTGCTACTGAACCCATAACTGCATGTCAGCTTTGTAAGCTAAAGCTGAGAAGCTGGAATAAAAAATAATCAAAGCAGGAGATTCCAGAGCAAAATGAAGCTTCAAAATACCCTTCTCCATGTCTAAATCTTCAGAAAGATTCAAATAAAATCAAGATGAATATTAATTTGCAATATCATGGACATTTCTTAGTGCAGTGTGACAAAAGATAGAATAAGAATTCTTCAATGATCAGTGGAAGAAATAATACAGGGAACCAATTCCAATTATTGAAAACATTTGTTTCTGTGTCTTCACCCAGGTAAGGATCAAAGATCGACATGAAGTTGATTAGTGATCCTTCCATATCCTGGGGAGCTCGTTAGAAGTCCATATCAAAATTCACCCTTGGTTTATTAAGATTATTGGTTCATCTGACACTGCAAAAATACATCCAAGACTGCCTTTCTGTTTTCCCTCAACTTACAGCCTGCACAGTGCTGCATGCCAGGAAACCTCTCCAGCATCAGATGGAGCATCAATGCACCAGCATAAGGCAGTAGCAGGAGTGCAGCTATGCTGGACATCAGCCAGCATCTTTGTTGTAAGCCTTACAGACAGGCAAACATCTCAGCCAGAGCCAGGCAGGGTGCCCAACGCAGCTTCCAATACCTCCAGCCGTTGCTGGGGCTTTCCATATTTGCTCTGTTGCAAGCCAAACTACCTTTGAATTTTTATTTTTAAAGCATAAGCTACACAAGATAATGTCCTATTTTTAGGACTGCTGTTAATATCTCACATAAGGAAAACATCTGGATTTTAGTTTATTATAAAAAAACCTGTAGTTACATGGAAGAAAACTATGTCAAGCAAACTGCAAACTCTACCCCTTCAGAAACCAACTAAGATGGTGAGCATTACCTCCTCAAAAATCAAAGAAAGAACAGCTTTAGGAACATACTCAATACCAAATACTTCAGAACTTCCACTGACTGAAAAAGCAAAGCAAAACCAGACTTATTTCTTACTAAAATGACTTCATCTGCACTGACTACTTGCATCTTATGCTAGTGGCAGAGGAAAAAAGTTGTGCTAAGTAAGAGTTTCTTAAATCTAATCCTAGGAAACAGTACTAAAACCTCATTTTCAAGATCTACTGTAGAAATAAATGTCAAAAACTGATGCTTTATTCCTCTCCTCTCTATTATGTAATCAAAACTACTTTTTTTCTTGAAGCTTAATGAAATCTGCATAATTTTATGAGTAATGAAATGAAAGAAAAAACTACAGTCCACCAAACTACATCACCTCCTGCTGCCAGAATATCTTCTGGGACAAGAGACTGAGTGCACATGGCCAGATATTCAAGTAGGAATATCACTTGATGTTACTGACAGCTGACACTACAAAATACTTGTGAAAATATTTAGCACAGCTGAAAATTCTCCCCAGCACAAAATAAATCACTTTCTGCCTACAAAGAAAAATGTGGTATCCCAGTGTAGTATCTACCCATACAAAAAACATTCTTGATCTTCATAAGTGCTCTGAGAATTTGGGTGTCACTGATGTGATTACATGCATTACCTGTTACCACCACATTTATTTGACTGCATATGAGGAAGATTTTAGCAAAAACAACATGGAATGGAAGAACAGTTACACAAATCCACACCAAAGAAATCTTAAATGAATACATATAAAGACAACACATTGTCAGTTCTTGGTAATGAAGACAGCATCCGATACCAAATGGCTTTATATCCAACTACGTTATTTAATTATTCAAAACATTTCAATTTACAAACGTGCACAAGACTTAGAAGAGGCCTGCGCTTCCACCTGGGCACCCTGCCATAGCAATATGTGTAAGCTGACATCCATCTCTGTACATAATGTCTCCTTTTAACACATTCAAGATGGACCAGATCAGAGGTGAGGAAAGAACTGGCACAGGGCTAAGTTCTCACAACACACTGCAGTTTCATGAACTAAGTGCTCACTGTTAATTTGCTGGTCTTTTGGGGCTTCCTTTTTCTCAACCTCAACACCAACCCCAACATCTCCCTCAAGAACAACCAACCAAAAAAGACAGAAAGCCACTTCTGCCTGGTCATTTCGAGTTGTTTGATTTTAGACATGCACATGTATTCTGGTAGACCAAACACAAGGCTTGAAACTTTTTTCTACATGATTACCCTATCCTTGAACATTACTGAAACACAAAAGGAGGAGGGTGGGGGGCGGGGGGGGAAGAACTCACCTATACATTAGTATATAGTATATATAGTATATAGTATATAGTATACTCACCTATCATTAGTAATTTAAAATTAATAAAATGCTTAACTGACACCTTCCCACACTCATTCTTCTGCAAATTACATCTTGCAAAACATACACCTCACAAATACCCAAAATATGCATAACAACTTGATGGAACAAGTTTTCCACACAGAACTGAGAAAACTGGATTTAATGCCTTGATTTTCTGCTCCTCCTCTTGACTAGAAAAACAAAATTATCTGAACAGGAAAATCCCTTTGCATTCTTAAAGGATTCTGGAGTCACGAGAAGCAACCAGCAGCCATCCAAGACAACCTTCTCATCAGGTCACTATTTCTCACTGAAAGTCCATAAGTATTTTGAAGAAGGTGCTTCAGTTCAAGAACAGTCGCAAGATGAAGGCTGGGCAACTGCAAGATTTTGGTACTTGCTGAGTTTTTTCCAGGTTCACTATCCTGGAATCAATTGTTATCCCAAGTCAATTGTTTTGCTGCTCAACTTAGCCAAAAATGGAAATAGAGAAAACGAGCTCCCTTCTTTGATTTTTAGGATACCACCAGGTAAAAAACCTGTGAATCTAGCAGTTAGAAAATTTAACATCTTCAAGGTCAAGATTTCTCCCAAGTACATTCCAGAGAGTTATTTACAGATTTAACACATGCAATGAATAATTTGTATGGCTGAGTAAACACAGCTGTAAAAACTACTAGTGGTAGTTTAAAGTGTTAGACTTTCTTTAAGCACTTTAGAAAATTCGAGTTTTTAGATCATTGCTTAATGTTTCTGCTTTTATTATGCATTTACTAGACTCTGGATTCTTTTCTCCTCTGGGCCAGATAAAATAATCTGTCACTACTGAGATGAAGAGAAAGGTGAAAAATTTCAGGCAGTATATAGGCTTACTTCTTGTAAAACCTTGCAGGAAAAAAATATCTATCATATCTTCAATTTCAATAGAACTGAAATAGAAGAGAGAATTAAACAGGAAATAATCCATTGATGAGTAAGTTATGGCAGTGATGTAATAAATGTCATGTAATTTTCCTCAAAAAATATTGAAGAAACTCTATGCTCATCCCTGGTTGTCTTCCAACATTTTACCAGCCTTTTGGAATAGAACTAAATAGTTATCTGCACACTCCACTGAAGTATAAGCTTGTCTTCTTCCTGGGAAGAAGGGAACCATACATCCACAGGAAACCATCCTTTAAGATTGTTACAGCCAGCAGAAGCAGAAATGACTCTGCTAACAACAGCATTTACTGTAATTCATTTTCAAACAGAGGCCAGACATCACAGTACTAACCTAACAAAGCTTAAACCAAAAACTGAAAGAAAACAAATAACAAAAACAACAGTGGCTAAGATTTACAGGGAACAGCAAACAAAAGTGGCTTTTCAAACTAGAATAATTTCTGTCTGTCTAAATTGAGTTTGTCACCCTCTGTCAGTCCATGTCTTTGATAAGTGAAGATTTTGGGAAACATTTCTTGTTACAAAAATGGGTATGCAAAGCAGAAGATAAATCAAGAGACAGTCACCATTATCTCCCTATACATACACCAAGCAGGATGATCAGGAAGACAGGACTGTTACATAGTTCCACATCCCCATATCCACCCATTAGATAAACTCGGCGAGATCTCCTCACCTATTTAGGGAAGTCACTCCCAACAGAATACAAAGAATTGGGTAAAAGCCAAGATTTGTAAACATTCTAAAATTTCCAGGTTAAATAGTCATACTCTACGTGAAATTAATTTTCCTGCAAACCTCAAGAACAAATTTTGTTAGAAATTTCAAGAGATGTGCTATATGTAGAAATATACAGTTGCCACATATCAAAGGGCATTCATTCTAATTTCATTTGTTACTAAAGGAAAACATTGAACCTAACCTTTACAGAGCAATACTAGCTCAGTCATTTGATTAAACCTTGCTTTGAACATAGAATTTGTCCCAAGGAAATAAACTACACCTGTTACTAATTGCTCTTTTGTACTATATCACATCCTCCAGTATTTGTTATGAAGACGGCCTACAATGAACGAAGTCTCCCTGAGTCTCCTCAATTGCTATACAAACAGTGCTACTTCTATCACAAGACAGTGTTAGCACGCTTCAGTATAGAGTTCCCATGTTCTGAAGGAGCAATTCAAAACTAGGCAGACTTGTCAGGAAACTTGTAGCCCCAGCTAAAGACTGTTAAAAATTAGAGATTTCTAGGATTTTTATTTTAGCCCGCTGAGCTTGAATGACATTATTTGCCCCCATGGATCACAACAGATCTGCAGTACTGCATTAAGAAACACTCAGTCTTACAGCAGCCTTGCTTTCTGGACATAATAATCAGATACCTAAAACCTCTCTGAGCCTCAAAACAAGCACGGTCTCTGTTTTTTCCCTTCCTAAGTAGGCTTAGGTCAGCATCAGCACATTGCCAACTCTGTGCGGAACAGTACATCCAAGAACACAAACATATGGAATAGAGGTTTTACAAAAAATAATAATAAAAAG
Organism: Lagopus leucura; assembly: GCF_019238085.1. Lineage (NCBI taxonomy): Eukaryota > Metazoa > Chordata > Aves > Galliformes > Phasianidae > Lagopus > Lagopus leucura. The sequence continues at coordinate 6,060,747 of NW_024962277.1, read as the reverse complement.
AGCTATTTTGCAAGATTTTGCATATTAGGCAGTTATACAGATAGGGAAATTCTACTGCGCTGAAGATTATTAAAAGAACTGATAAAATTTTTAGTAAGACCTGTGCAGCCAGCTGTACCTTAAACAAGGTATGTTTCAGGATGAGAAAAATATTTTTACCACTAATTATGACTGTTCCAGCAATACAATACAAGAAGACTGTTCTGCAATACACAATTGAAGGAAGGAATGAGCATCCACTGCTAGGACATTCACTCGGGTCCATCACAGAACTGATAGAACAGATCAGTTACAGACTTACAATTACCACATTGCATTTTGATTTAATAGTGAGAAAAATAATTCTTTTGTATAGTAGAAAAAATAATATGGGTTTGCTTTTTTTTTTTTATTATTTGGGAACAGTAATGACCTGATAGTTTTGTTCTTTTCCAAATATGAGAACTTAATGGTCACAGAATCTCTAAGAACTTTCAGTGAGACAAAATTTCTTTCAGAAGGCAACACCTAACAGTCAGATACTGCACACAGGTCAGAAGTACACACTAGAGAAGACTGCTTCCAATCCCTCAAGCTAGAAGCACTGTCTTCAGATGCTGACCTTAAAGCACAGGGGTCACAAGCATTCTTCATGCACGTTAGGATTAGGAACAGATACGATGCAGCTGGTAACAAGAAATCTTTAGGAAGATCTGTGAAGTCAGAATAGAGGTAAGCTCAAAGACAAAAAATTAAAAGCAGTATAAACTTTGAGCTTTATTATATCAATCCATTGGAATACTGAACGTAAGTATATAAAAGCTGTTCCATGAGAACAGGAGCCATTATAATGACCTGCCCATCACTCATGTTTTTGTATCTAAACTGTAATGTGTTCTGGTGTGTTACTGGAGCAAGTACTTACCGAATAGAATAGAAAGGAGCTAAGTTTGATTTTAGCCAAAAGATTTTATTTAGGGATATGCAGCAAATTGAGGACTAGCATATAACAAACAGTCATCAGACCTGGCACTGCATCATTGCCTACTATCATTACTTCCCAAATAACGACTAGACATACTGCCAGGGGAATCTCTTAATTCAAAAAGACATAGCATCTCTGAATTCATCTCTTCTGCCCTAAGGCCTACGGAATCGAACAGGAGATAGATGACAGCAATTAACAACACCCAAAAACTGGAATTTTATAAATGCATTTATACCCACACTTTCAGCACTAGCTGTTTATCTTTTACTCCTTACATTCCTACTGTATGTATGAATTTGCACCATATCTAGCAAGCAAGCAGCTCTTTTCAAATGCAATGCATCAGTTTACACGTTGTTATTACAGTGCTCCTACTTACAGGATAGAAATCATCACTAAGTCAAACAAGAAGCATAACCTTCTAAGAAATTCCATGTGTTGTAAGAGCACCAAGCTCACTCTGAGGCCTCAAGATTCTTGGTTACTTAGGACAGAAGATTGTACTCCATGTTTTTAAGCACTAGTTTCATGCTATGAATGTGTTGAATGTTTTCTGTTTCATTCTTCTCAATGCTTTTAAAGTGCTTCATTGTGCCCCATTCTACTGATCATATATGCTGCATGTTCATTCCCTTGAGAAGATGACTTGGACAGGTGAAAGACACTATGAGAAGAGCCCCTTGCATGTCCTAACTATATGGAAAATGTTTTCAAGTAGTGACAACTTCCTTTTGCCTAAGAAAACAAGAAGCAAGCAAAAGCAAAACATGAGCTGTGCAGAAGTTGCCTATATAGGCTGCGAAAGCTCTTTTCTTACAAACAAATACTTTTTGATTGCAGAAAAGCAGGAAGAATTTAGAAATGATTTACCATTACTGAAATGGAAAAAAAATAGTTTCAACTGAAGTCCCAAATAGCGGAAAGCTTAAAACTGAAGCCAGAACTATACAAACTAAAATTGGGCTGGTACTTAGACTAATGCATCTCATTGTACATCACGCATGAAAGTAAATCATCTTCATGTTATTTTCTTGTGAGAGGTAAGTTAATAGAAGGGTAAACAGATGAATCACTAGCTGGAAGATCCAGAGTTTGTTGTGTAAAGCACCATTTTCAAAGCAAAAACAGTGGCATCAGGAGTCCAGTTACCCTCGTGTACCACAGCAATGAAGCAGGTAACTGCCGGTACACTGCTGGAACTGGTCCTCTATGACCAACCCAGCGCATGTACCTGTAAACAGAAAGTTACTGGGTTAAGGCAATTCTTCCCAATTGTAGTGAAATAAAACACTGCGACAAATCCCACTGTGTTAGGAAAGGAAGGGGGATAATGAGAAAGAGTTCTATATTAAAGCAAAACATGTGACTGACTATTTAAAATGGACAAATTAGTCAACTGAATTGACTGAGTAGTAGACCCACAATTGCCCACTGTTTTCACTGGAGCACCACACTATTTCACAAAGAACATACGTACCTCACTTTTCAACCTGTATTTTGTTCAATTTCCATTAAAGAAAGTAATCGATTTTTCAGCTTTCATTAGCACACAGGAGCACAGACTTCAGAGATGAGCCTGCATGCACTCATATGTGGAGACTACTCCCATCCCATGAGGCCTTCCATTCCAGCTCTTGTCAGGCATCACTCATGCTTGTGGTGACCATCAAAGCCATTTCAGGCCTTACAAAGGTATTATATACACACACAGAAACTTGCAGCAACCATGTCAAAAAATGAGCTAAAAAAAAAAAAAGTTTGATATTCCCATCTAGGCTTACTGGTAGAAAACAGCTGCTTCCTTAGGTAGCAGATGCAATTTTTGTTTTCTGAAGTTTAACTGCTACACTCAGACATCTATCTATCCATAAGGAGCAAAAAAGTAACTTTCATAGATAACTTATATTCAATTACCACACTACCAAAGTGTAGCTACTGGTACATGGTTTCTACAAAGAGCTTGTTATATCTATTCCTAGACTGTCTTCAGCCACTACTGCCCACAGATTGTTTTCCAAATGCTCCCAGCGTGGATTGATTTCTGATAGAAAAAAAGATCAGCTTGATTTTATTGCTCAGCTATCACTGCTGCATACACTGCTGAGCTTAAGGCTAGATAGCATTTGGGCTGAACTTACCAATTCTGCATTCATTTTGTTCATGTATCTCACATTTTATAGTTACTAAAGTTCTGTTTTTCTCCTAGTGTCTGAAAGCACTTTGAAGCAATGGTTGGAATACAAAGCCCCACATATTTCCACAAAAAGCAACACCCTCCTGTCCATGCCGTGTACTTCATAGCAAGGTTATTGATACCATCTGCCTGCTCAGTGAGAGGCAGAGGAACATGCGTGCTCCAGCATGCAAATAAGGAGCTGCACTGGGCAGACAGTACATCCTACCACCACCTGGATAACCTGGAACCATCTTTAATACACAAGTATTTAACAAAAACAGTTCAATACATAAAATACAATCATTCAGAATAGAGGTGCAAACTTCCTCAGGGCACTTCTAGTTACCTGGAAAAATGTTGTTATCTACTGCACACAACTGTCCAGGTTATTTGTGAGAAGGAAAGGGGGAAACAAATTAATTTTTTCAGGGTACACATTTCTAAAGCTGCACAGACTGAAGTAACAGTGATCTAAGCACAAAACTACTGAGACATAATTTTACATTTCTGTATCAAAGAATTCTCTGCCCACCCCAGGAAGGGGAAGCTAATAAGCAGAAGGATAAATTATACAAAGCAACCTTTCCCATCTACCCCCTGGGAAGCTTGGCATATGTCACAAAAACACAATTTCTAGACAGTTACGGTTCACATAGACAGGCTCATTCAGAATGCAATCCCTTTAGGTATGCTACATAGTGTGACAGACAAAATGATCTGTGGAATAGAAAATACAGCCAAGCAGAACACAAGTCAAAGGAGGAGGAGTGTGGAGTTTTGTTTACAAAAGTTTTCTATTATCCTTCCCTGCAGCAAGCTGCAAGTGTTTTGTGAAACTAAGACCTCTAGAACACCACTTCACTCTGCTAAAAAGGCTCTGCTATTTCCACTTGCTTTACCTGAGGACCATTATCAATACCTATCTCATGAGATTAACTTGGATGTCTGTGGAGAAGTCAACTTATGTTACAGGTAAGAATATCAAGTAGCCATACAGAAGGAAATGAAGTATTTTGCTTTGATAAACCAGGGATGCTATTAAGATCAGCATCAAACAATTAAAAAACAGAATTGGAAGAGAAAATTGCTTAAAATATCTTGGCTTTATGATCTACCAAGATAATTTTACCAGTTTTGTTTTTTCCTCCATTGCTGTTCAGTTATTTGCAGTTCAGAATTCCTCACGAGGAAAAAATTGATACTACAAAAACTGAAATGGATCTGCTTCCATTGCTTGAAAAATCTCATGCTTGTTACATTAATCATTTTACAGGTGAAGTAATTGCATTTTTTCCCTGCAGCTCACAACTTTTCAAGCCATTTTACCTGCAGAGTTGTCCTTATTCTTCCCAGAGGGCAAGAAATAATAACTTCACTCAATTAGATGTGGGTTCCATTTTTCCTTTGTTTTAAATAGTTGAGTAATGTCAAGTTCAACTCAGTAATTGCAGTGATTTTTTGATATAACCAGGCATCAGGAATCCTTAAGGAAATTCAGTGATGTTGTGATAATCTGTTTTACAACCAAGAAAAGTCCTGAAACTTTTTTGCACATGTACCAAGAAGTATTAAGGAGCATTACTGTGTTCTTCTGTACAATATACCTACAAAAGGCACCATTTCAGCATAGATGGCAAACTACTGGACAGGTTTCTTTCTGATTTTGAGGGTAAGGTCTTGCAAAGAATGAAAACATGGATTTTGAGGAGTCCTTTGATTTACAGGGTGCATCCTTAAACACTACATTAGAAGTAACAGTTAAGATACAAGTATGACTTTTCAACAGTTATGGCTCCAGTGCTTTTCCATTACGAATATATCTACAGAAAAATACAGTTTATAATCACTTTAACATTTAAAAAGAGCAATAATCAAAAGCCAAATATTTAAAAAGCAGTCAAATCGAGCTTGGTCTTTCATTTGTATCAATTATTTGTATTCCCCTTAACTTAGTTATCCATCTTCCATGGGTTCTTTTCAACATGGATTGGGAAGTACATGTGGATTAGAGACAGAATGAGTAGCCAGAAATACTTCATCAAGAACGAGCCATATTCTACATACAGAACTTATGCCTTCAACTCTCAAGCTTTGGATACCATAACATCTACACAGTTATCTTACACATAAAAAGATCTCACAGTATTTATCATCCAAGGAGAGAAAACAATAAAGTGTACTGAGACATAAATGGTGTCAGCCTTTCATCCCAGGAATTCAATTTTCAATTCAACAACAATAATAAATCAAAATTCACCATCTGGAACCTCCCTATGCAATTTAAGCCAAAAAGACATACTACTTTATGGATAAATTTTTCCAATTGAAATTACACTTCTGTTTTATTTCAAAACAGCCATCTGAACATTAAACTCTACACACAATTTGTTAGAAGTCCAAGAGATCTGTCTCTAAAAATCTTAAAAAACAAAACAAAAACAGTGCTTTTAGAGCACTAACTAAATTTCCTATTAAGATGCAAGAAAAGTATTAAAACCTAAAATTCCTTAAATCTAAAGAGCTACCTTGTAGTCAATACTAGCAGTATTTGGGATAATGTCAAACACAAAGACCATCAGAAACATTTGAAGACAAAAAAATCTGTTCCCAGTGGATTTTCACAGAATCACAGAATTGTAGGGGTTGGAAGGGACCTCCAGAGATCATCGTGTCCAACCCCCTGCCAAAGCAGGTTCCCTACACCAGGTCGCACAGATCGGCATCCAGGCAGGTCTTGAACATCTCCAGAGAAGGAGACTCCACCACCTCCCTGGCAGCCTGTTCCAGTGCTCTGTCATCTTGCCTGAAGAAGTTCTTGCATGCATTTATGCAGAACTTCCTATGCTGCAGTTTCCGACCATTTCCCCTTGTCCTGTTTCCATTCACCACTGAAAAGAGTCCGGCCTCGCCATTCTGCCCCCCACACCTTAGATATTTATGGACCTGGATCAGGTCTCCTCTCAGCCTACTTTTCTCAAGGCTGAACAGACCCAGTTCACTCAGCTTTTCCTCATAGGAGAGATGTTCCAGGCCCTTCACCATCTTTGTGGCCCTCCACTGGACTCTTTCTAAGAGTCTTTTTTGTACTGGGGAGCCCGGAACTGGACACAATACTCCAGATGAGGTCTTACCAGGGCAGAGTAGAGGGGGAGGATCACCTCCCTCGACCTGCTGGCCACGCTCTTTTTAATGCACCCCAGTAAGCCATTGGCCCTCTTGGCCACAAGGGCACACTGCCGGCTCATGGCCGACCTGTCATCCACCAAGACACTCAGGTTCCTCTCCGCAGAGCTCCCCTCCAGCAGCTCATCCCCCAACCTGTACCGGTGCATGCAATTATTCCTCCCCAGATGCAAGACTCTACACTTGCTTTTGTTAAACCTCATCCATTTTTTTTCTGCCCAGCTCTCTAGCCTGTCCAGGTCTCACTGAATGGCAGCACGGCCTTCAGGAGTGTCAGCCAATCCTCCCAACTTCGTATCACCAGCAAACTTGCTGAGGATGGCCACTATCCCCTCATCAAGGTCATTGATGAAGATGTTGAACAAGAGCGGACCCAGCACCGACCCCTGAGGAACACCGCTGGTTACAGGCCTCCAACCGGACTCTGCACCGCCAATGACGACCCTCTGCGCTCTGCCAGTCAGCCAGTTTTCAACCCACCTCACTGTCCACTCTTCTATCCCACACTTCCTTAGCTTTGTTATAACTTTGTTATATATTTGTTATTTTATGTGGCTTTCACAAGAGGGAGACATTTTGCCAATCAGTATAAAGGCTAACTTCCCAGATCAGTATGAAATACTCAAGTCCTGACATTGTACACCATTCTTTAATAACTAGTCTAACTATGTTAATTTTCCCCAGAAGTAAACCTGATTTCAGTGTACCAATGCATATACCAAATGCAACCTTTAGTATCATTGATGTAACCAATTAATTTATAGAATCAGAAAAGATAAAAACATAAACCAGTATATGTTCCATTGTTATAACTCATTAGACACAAGGCAATATATTGATCCATCTAGAAGCACGATAATTTGTAGCTATCAAGTCTTTGCATACAGAAAGAAAGAAGTGTCCTACTATAAGGGCATATCCCGTAGTCAAGATTCTTGGCTTCTTTTTTAGGTGCCTGGAGGCATGAGTTTTAATTATAATGGCTGTACTTACAGCTAATGGTTTTCTTGTTATTAGTCAGGTTCCATCTGTCCTAAAACCAGCAGTGGTCATTGAATGAGCCATCCCCAAAACAAAATGCCCTTCTTTAGACAGTCTCGAGGTTAGATGGTCTTGAAGTGATTTTGGCAAGGAATAGAGCAACATGGCCTAGTTCTTCTCTGCCGAAAAAGACCACACAACTTTTATTAATTATTTATTTAAAATCACTTGTCTTCCCCTCCCCAAAATGCAATCTTTAGCAACATTACAAAACTCTCAGGAAGAATTTTAATGACTTATCCATTATTTTACAAGCATTACTTCAATTGCACTAATACCTTATGTAAGCATTACTCGAACGCTTCCCTCAGAGATCCTTCTATCAGCTGTACCTTTGATTCTCCTCTCAGTTTGCTGTCATCTATTTTCCACTCTCTTGCCATTGATGCACTGTTTTTAGATCTAAGCACTCCCCATCAACAGATACTGATCTTAACACAAGTCAAGTCCTCAGACTTTTGGATTCCCTTAGCCTTCACAATGCTAAAACAAACAAACAAAAACACACCATATTTTGCGCTAAAGTTCACAGTAGAGCATTTTCAGTCTTAATTTTATTAGCATGCTACCCTATGTGAAAGAAGATCATATATCCATTTGTTGGTAGGAACAGCATTACATTTTTTCAGTTAATTCTTCCCCACTACATTATTCTAAACCCCTTTTCCCCTCTTCCCTCCTCTCTCCCACCAAAAAAACATTTAAAAAGTAAGCCCCTTTAAAGAAGAGGGACATTAGGACTTAAGTGGTGTTACTATCTCAAGTTGAGTCACATGGATATTTGCTCCTATATTTCATTTCATTACAGCTATACAAATTCGGATCAGATAATCTAACCCATGGTCCCACTAACACTGCTACCTGCGAGCTTTATTCACTTGACACGATAAGCAGATGGCAAGATTCAGAGGTTAACGCACAGTCACCTGCTAGCTTGTGCAATAACTTTGTTTTCTATCCATTCCTTACACAGAAAGAGCTTTTAGAACAAGTGAAACTACTCCCACAACTACACTCACAGTATTTTTTACAAGCAATTAAGCCTCAGTATTTTCGCTTCTTAAAAGCAGCATTCATTCTGGAGCACTACAGCTGTAGTACATTAGAACCATAGTACTGTACAACTGGAGATATCGCCACACGCATCATTTGTCCTCACTATCTTTTTTCCTTGTCCTTTTGCCCTTACTTGATCCTCTGAAAAGATGTAAAGAACCACACTGCTCCCCTCCTGCCAGAAAGTCCAGGTGACCTCTAGACCATTCTTTAACTTCTCAAAATTTATGGTTATGAAGTAAGAACATACACGGCATTTCCACATGCTCAGCCTTAGTTCTTTTGATTGAAGAACACTGAAGGCTTCTGCCCTTTGATTCCTGCCCAAAATATTTTAACAGCCCCTCTGCTACCATCTTTGAGCATTTTCCTAACGCGCACCATTTACACAAAAGGGAACCTACTGCTTACTCTGAAATGTTTTATTTTAGCTAACAGAACTTTTGTATAAAAAAGATCCCTGAATATTTGTAAGGAATCTAATAACTACAAATCTGTAAACCAATGCGACTTTATGTGCCAACAGGCACAGAAATGGGGAAAGAGCATCCTTTCAGGTGTTCATCCACCAAAAACTTACAGTATGCTGACATTAAACAAAGCTAAATTCAAAGATCAAACATCAGTGATACTCCAGAGATTTCTTTACGCATACACTGAAATCTAAGATTCCTATTATTTTACAATGAATCAACTCTCCATTTGAACAGTCACTTCAGTTTATGAAATGATTTTGATGGATCAGTGTTACCTGGCAAAATGAGCTCCCAAACTAATCTCACCTCACAGAATGTAGCCCTTCAAGATAATAATGCCAGGGTCCTTAGCCTAGTTTCCGTCTATGATTATTTTAGAAATGGTCTTCAATCACTACTGGACAAAGGCCAGGGATAGCAGAGATGATATCAGTACATTTCGCTTGAAAACAGATCTGGAAATTCGCAAGCTGTACAAAAATTTTCACTGCTGAAAACGTTGGTCTGAGAGACCCCTGCAATTCCAGAACAACTGACGTCTCATGAAACTGAAATATTTTCAGTAGAATTCCTTTTCCAGATTGTTACTAGGCTTCTCATACTTTAGCAAAGATTAGGCATCCATGTGTTTGTATGACAAAGTTTACTCCGTTCCCAGAAGGAAACAAGTATGTACATGGCACAAGTTGGACCATTTTGATGTACTGTCAGCCTGTCATGCTTGTTACATAGAGAAGTTAGGTCACTCATGAGGTATCATTCCTACAGAACTACAGCAATACTAACTTTAACTAGAATAACAGACAGCAACAAAAAAGATATGGCAATTTGCATGGCAACATCAGAACAAACGCATCAGTTCCACTAAAAACCTTTTCTATTGCATCTTTCTTATTATTTGAGCTATAAGAGAATGTCAGGAAAGGTATTCCTATTAATGGCAGAAGGGCATTGGAAGGTTGTCTTAAACAACTGTTTTACCTGAAACAGACAGCTTTGAAAGAATTACAAATACCCAAATACAATTAAACTTAATGTAACATCTTTAATATTGAGAGGACATTCTATTTAGGAATATGCACAGCGTATAGATTTACACTCTTACTAGAACGATCTGTCATCCTATTAACACTGCTTACTTCTGGTAAGGAAGACGACATGGGAAATTTATTCTTCAAGCCTAGTCCAAAAACAGCTGTTGTACTTAATACAGACTTGGCTCTGTATGCTGCATCAAGTCTACAAGCCAGTATTTTTAATGAACATGTCTTGAACAGCTGAGATAGTTTTGCCTTCCTGCAAACATGCCTTTAGTACTTGTTGTGACATGCTCCCTGGGAAGGTGAAAGGGATAGAGTTATCTGCTCTGCGATCTTTGCTCTGCCATGCAGCAATTCCTCTGCATAAGGAGCTGAGGAGCCGGGCTGCAGCTGTGAGACAGCAGTCAACTCATCGTGCCTGAGAAAACAAACAGGCAATCCATATGATTTGTCATTGGGCTATTTTTGTTTCAGCTGTTCCAACTCTGTTACCCTATGGTACTTTTAACAAGCCTACAATTTTGTTCTCGATATCCAGGGTGGACTGCACAGTCAACACAATGGTGCACTTGAAAATTCAGCACTAAGCTTGTACAAAGACAGTATTAATGCCACATTTCTACAAGTCATTTTATTCCACAATTGTCACCAAAACTTCTTATTCTTCGAAAAAAATCAGAGAAAACCCATAGAAAGAAAGCTATTAATGAACAAATAGAGTCCTCTTCTGAAAGTTCCTACTGCATTAAGTATTAGTGTTAATTCAGTATTAGTAGTCTTACTCTCAAGTAGAATTCATTATGAAAACTTAGTAGCACAGAAACTTTGTTATTAGATTATATGACCCAAATTGAGCCAATATCTTTTAGCAAGAAATACAAATTTCTTTTCTTGCTTACGACATTGCTCAAGTTTTCACAAAGCAAAAGCAGTAGAGCACAGGCCCTGGCATAAAGTCCTACTTGGGCTATCCACATTATTCAAAGACACACCTGGAACAAGTCTTATCAACCCTAAAATAGTGAGTGAGAAAAATCACATCTTTGGTCAGAGAAGCAATACCACCAAAATAGCCTTTAAAGGTAGATTCCTATAGAAAACCCAATTTCAGCACACCTAAGTGCACGCTGCTTATCAGTCCCGAGTAATTCATTTTCCACCTTTCAAATGCAATTCAACATATACTCAGACCTTTTCCACACAGCATCTTTCACAAAGTTGCCAAGTCTTCCTACTTACATTATTGTTCTAGTTTACATCAGCAGACTCAAAAGGTTTGAATAGCAAATAAGGTCAATTCTCAATATTTCACTGCATACAGAAAGACCAGCTTTCTGAGCTAGGCTGAGGTTTTGTTTTAAACTTCAGGCATACAGATTTTAAACATGATTAATTCACTTAGAAAAAGTTTTGACACAGTTTAGTCAGATGTTAGATACTAATTTTGAATGAGATTATTTTTCCCCCCCACCAGACAAAACTTACTCAATAGCTCACAAAAAATACTTTTTCCATCCCTCCCTCCTTCCCCCCCCACTGGAAAGATTTCTTCCTTTCCAGAAAGCATTGCAAATTCAGTTCATGTCTAGGTTACAAAGTGAATTTTAATACATTCATTTTCACTCATTTTAATAAGGGAAATGTATTATGTATTAGAAGAAAAAAGAGCAAGAAAGAGCATTACCATTAAAAATCCAACTTGCACAGAACAAGTTAACATTATATTTTACTCAGACATACCATGAACTTCTTGTTACATTGCTTACTAGGTACCATTTACTATCTAGATTATTAATAGAAATATCCATGGAAGGGAGTACTGAGTCCTTTCACATGGCCTCTTTCTTAGAGCTGGAACTGAGACAAATGTCTGGCAATTACCTTTTTACCTTCCAGTAATTACTAAGAGAACACTAAATCTGCAGAGAATAAACTGCAATATATCAGACATTATAAATTTCCCAAACTCTTACAGTTTCAGACAGTGCAGACCAAGATGCAAAGAGGGTATTTCATTTATACCTGAAGAAGTAACATGGTACAAACGTGTCAGTGGTGTGCAGATAAAGTAAAATGGGGAGCTCTCTCTCGGTTTTTAACAGTCTCTTGCAAAGTGGTAGCCTGAAAGCATTCTGTATTCTCAAGCAGTGCACAGTTATGGTAAGGAATGAGCAAGTAAAGCTCATAACAGTTAGACCTGCACCAGCAGGTATGAAGCTACCTTTTCTTGTAGTAGAACTGAAGTCACAATAGCAGCAATTTATCTTTATCTATGCTAAGGATATTAAAAAAACCCACAGCATTAGAGTGGCTAAACATGACTGCAAAGCAAATGAGATATACAAACTAGATACATGATACGTAAAGCCTGCCAGAATTGGTAAAGAAAAGTACATACGAGTTGAAGAATCAGGTACCTATACTTAGATGGCAAATCTTTGCCTCTTGACACGCTAGTTCCAGCTCACAGAAGCTGATGAAAAAAGAAGTCCCTCCATAACATGGCTCTCAGTGCAATTTTTCAGTAGATCACCAAATATTTGTAAGAATGAGATCCAAAAGCATTACTCAGCTCTGTAGTAAGAGCCTTTGACAATCAATATAAGGTAGAAAACATCAGATGGTGTAAGTGTGGTCACAATCAAACTTTGTAAAGCTATATTTTACTGAATACAATTATTAAGTGGGAAAGTCACACAAATTAAAACAAAACATTTGAGAAATTGCATAAAACAACTACTAAATGTTTGAGCAGACTGCACAAACATGGAAGCAGTGAGTTCTTCAGAAGGCGACAGACTTGAAAGCCCAATAAAAGAGTGTGCCTTGTCACATTTTGTATTGCCTGGGGAAGGCCACAGAAGCAGCAGCTATTGTACTAAAAAGTACAGTGCCAACAACAACTGAAGATGTATTAATGCAGGGTTATTTTCATTTGTTTTTAATTGGTCATTCACACACCTAAAATAATCCCTCTGGAGAGGTTCATTCTTTTATTAATGCCTGTTTCTACACGAGTCAATACAAAGGTATGATCTCACTATGGGAAAAAAATTAAAAGTATGCACCATTCTCTATGATAAACTTACCAACCTAGAATCTGCAGTCCCTCAATTCAGCTACTGGTTGTAGTAGCAGTCAGTGAAAGTTTATTAGAATTAGGATTTTTAAATGGATGAACAGAACCTTAGCAAAGGGGTAAGAAATTCAATTTGCTTTCACGTTTTAAGTATTACTATCAAATAGAATATCTATATATCTATGCTTTTTTGCACCTCCACAGAATGTGAAGATAATGGTTTGAGTCTACATATTTTCTGTACTCTCTATGAAAAACAGTCTTGTGATGTGTGGTGTGTATACACCTACAGTATCATTAAGTTTGATGACTTCACTCCTGACATTTAAACTTTCTTATTAAAGACTAGATGATATTTTTTCCTAATAAATTCATTCAGAGTTCCATGCAGTGGCTAAGAATACACAGAAAAGATGACTACATGGTACTCCTTTCAGATTTTTTGAGTAAAACTATTCAGAGGCACATAAGTCAATGAAATTAACGCTTACCACCAGTAACAAGGCATAATTTCATTAGGTAGCCATGTTAAGATTAGTACAAATAATTCAATTGATGTTTGCCAATCATTTCTACCTTCAATTAGATGTGCATAAACATCTCACCATTTACCAATGTCTTTAAGTCCCAACATTTATAATAGATCTTAAACACTTATACCCTAAAAAGAAAGCAGTAAGACTGCATTATTGGTGTAGGGAACCTGCTTTGGCAGGGGGGTTGGACTTGATGATCTCTGGAGGTCCCTTCCAACCCCTACAATTCTGTGATTCAATTCTGTGATTATTCATAAGTTTTTATGGAGTAAAATACTATAGAATTGCATTTCTAGAAAAAGAAGATAGTTTATTAAGTGTCAGTTATGAATGGACAGTACTTAAGGATTCACTTTTGCATTCATGTGAGCAGTAAAGCAAACAAATGAATACCAGGCTAGCAGATTGCATCTTCTTATCACATCTTCTTGTAATTATCTACCATTTATTGGTCAGTTGCCACATTAAAAGAAGATAGTGGAATATAAAGCCTCAGAAGTCCTGACGAGAAGGCACACAAGGGACTGCAGACTTCAGTAGAACTAACCTTGGACTGAAGGAGCGTGTGCAGGAAGGGTTAAGACTTTTCTCCTCTCTTGTCTCTACGTTCTAAATATAAAAAGCCAAATTGCTTCTTTTAAAAAATGCCTAAGGTTAAACATGCTTCCTCTGTGGAACTCAGCACAAGGAGAACAGCTAGATTGACCCAGTACAAGCACCTACCTAGGTACCCATCCATTTGCACAGACAACTGTGACATACTGGACTGCACTTTCTCATCTAAGGTGCTCCCAAGTGATAGCACAACCAAGACTGGAGTAACCTCCAGAAGCATCTCAAAGAGCTAAGGCAATAGTGCGCTTCTAGAGATAAATGGCAAAACTATTCTTACTCTTTCATGCATCTTCTGGTTTGCCCAGCAAGTATTTACTCCAACCAGAAGAACACTTCAGAGTTCCATCTGGCACTTTTGTATCCAAACAAATCATCGTTAGCTTGGGATAAATATTCATCTCTCCTGTGCTCCCAAAGAGGTGTACAAAGAGAAAAGTTCCTAATTTGGCAGATAAACTGTATACTTCACAGATCAGATACATGATCTACTGTGCAATTTTGAAACACATTTGGAAAGGGGTCCAGTTTAATCTCATGTTCTTTAAATACTAGTTTGGGACCAATTATCACACTTAACAAAACATTACAGCAAAATTTCATCATGGGTATTTTTGCTCTCACACCTGTTACAATAGCAGCAGACCAGGACAGTAAATCAGAGACAAATTCTACAAACTGGAAATCTGACAAAGGCTTGAAAAGCACTTTCCAGCTCAATACATGTCTCAATTCAGTTGTCTAAAGGTTAACAGGAGAAACGTCACCTATAAAGTCTTAAGCAAGCATTCTGTGAATTACTGTGTTCTGAAAAAAGTGAATTAAAAAAAAACCCACAAATGTATAATGTAATTCAGGCATGCAATGCACCATCCTGATTCAAGTACTTCAGGGACAGATTCTACTGCATACTGCTTGCCTCTGCCAAACACGCTCCTCTTGATTGAACTGACAGAGTTCACTTCAGTAAATAACTTCCCATCAAAACAAGAACTCTCTCAGTAAAATAACAGGATAGTAATATTTTAGATTTTAGTCTAATATCATCCTACAAAGTGACAGACATCCAGCTGTAATAAACAAGATGGAAGGAGTTCCTGTGTAAATTGACTACCTCATCTGTGATTAGATCAGCACAGTGTTACTGAAAGCCTTTTAGTTCATGAGGAAAAAAACCTATTCTGGGCTCACTTATGTCTAAAATCACCTCCTGAAAAAACTCATCACAATCAAATATATTACTACTAGTTTCCTCGAGGAAGAAAACTCATAATCTCATTAAGTTTCATAATATTTGAATATTCTTTAGGAGAATTACACACAGAAAACACAATTTGTATTCCACCATCATTCTTGCATATGAGTCAAAAGCACACCTGAAAACTGAAGAATTCAGTCTCAAATTTTCAACTTCAGGAGAGGTCAGAGCCTAAGTTTGTTTCCAGCCCAACTCAAGTTTTAGTCAAAAGGATTTAGAACAACCTTCGTAAAAATGCCACTTAAGTCACTCTGGAGTCTCTTTTGCTGAAGCAGCATCCTCAACCTTCTGCAGGGGTGCTGAAGAAAGATTTAGGAGAATGTTTTAAGAAACACTGTTGAACGCCTGCATTTTCAGAACTGTAACTAGGTATAATTTCCCATATGCAAAGCAACCTAAATTGAAAAGGGGTCAGCAGCTGCCTGGGGCTCAGTACCTCTGATAAATTTGACTCAAAACTGTATCAAGTATACAAAATGCTTCTCACTTCTTTTTGCACTGACCTTGATTTTGCTGCTATAATTAAGCAACACCAGGTATGAAATAGCAAAGATCTTTAGCTATGTCAACAACAGTATGTAAACACAGATAAGTAGGATCAGATTTAACAGCTGCTGCTGTCTTTGGGGGCTACTAGGAATTCGAAGGTCTTTGCTCAGCATTGCATGTCCCTATCATTCTTTCCCACTACAGCTTGCTAAGTGCTCACAGGTTTGAAGTAACATTTGCAACTCACAGTGCATCATTTCAGAATTTGAAGTGTGCTATTAGGACTACTTGATATCAAGTGGTAACATTAACTATTGAATGATTACTTCCTATCATCAAATTAATAGTTGGGTTAATTTCTAATCCATAACTTAGAAATTATCAGGCTTATCCTGAGTCACACAGAAGTCTTCTTTAGCTGTTTATTATTTTTTCCTGCTTTAATTCACTGACATATATATCACAGGAAATATATATAAAGGCTTTTCATATAAAGCTTTTATATTTTAGTGCAATAGTCCTACCACTCTGTGACAGAAAGTGCTCTGTTCTGAAGTGCATTTCCTAAGTAACAAGAACAGCAAAGTGAGACAGGCGAAAGCTAGTAAACAAGCAGAGGAAATAAATGAGGTAATTTAATTCCTTGTGAATTTCACCAGTTTTTAACTTGTAAAGATAATTATTTTAACATTAAGTTTTAAGTTGAAGTGACAATATGACTAAAAAGAATAAAAGTGATACTGATAGCAGAAATGAGCATACAGTAAAAGTATTAAAGATCCACTGCATTACACGAATGTCAGGATAAGGAAATATTCATCTCACACTTCACTGAAGTCTACAACAACTCTACCTAATAAATTGGCCCACAGAAGCTATAGGTTACCAAGGCAAAATTGGCCAAAAAATTAAAATTAAAGACTACTTAATATACCAGAATATCTACATAGTGGTGATGCCAGTAATAAAGCTAGAACAACAATAATTTAACTAAATATACATTTTAAAGATACTGTATTTAAAAAATGCATTAGGGACCACCAATAGGTAAGCTGTTAATAGAATTACTGCCGAAACAGTGAATTACGAACAGTGGGAAGGAGTTTAAGCCTTAATTTATTGGTTTGTATTCATAATATTTCAAGAAACATTAATCTACCCTTAAAAAGCAATTCATATGCTAGCACAACATGCAGAACAGCTGGAACAGAGCATTCTAAGCTTACTAGATTTTCAGAATCCATGCTCTAATACGTCTTTATAAAATAATCTTTACAAGAGCTATTTAGAATAGCTCAGTTTGCCAGCGCACACACACAAATGCTCCTATTTGCCAAGATTTAAGCAGTGTTTGCTTAAGAGCATTACTGCAACTCCACGGACACATTTAGTCCTTACATGCAAGCTAACTTCTGCATGTTTAGGACACCCAGCCATGGGCAGCCCTATGTAAGGCAGAAGCACCAGCTTCCAGGCCCGGGCTTGCCATCTACTTTGGTCATTAACCAACCTCTTGGGTGTTATTGCCTTTATTTAAGTTGCTGATTTTAAACAACCACTTCGCCTAAAGAATGCACAATTGGAACTAATCATGGTAAATAGAGATTTCATGCTGGCATCTCATTACAAGAAGAGTAGTTTACAGTTAGGGAACTGTCCTACTGAAAAATCCAATTCAGAGAGTAAAAATCCTTATCTAGCGACCACTAAAAGTTCTACTGAAGGCAATCTGAGAAATACTGTGTTTACATGAGTACTACTGATATGAAGAGCAGAAATGTAAGGCAAACGCACCAGTACAAGAAAACAAGCATTCAAAACAAAGTTTGCTGGATTCCAACCCGTCTTGAGAGACCAGACTGGCACCACCACTGCTTTGCTCTGTGGTAAAGAAAATAGATTTCTGTGAGGAATAAAAATTAATCAGAATTGCTAAAGGATTTCAGCCAATCTCTATGATGTACAGTGCACTGGTGCAGCTTTACTTCAGGTTTGGTGTGCAGATTTGGGGGATCAGGACATAAGGACAAAGAAGTGTTAGAGGTCATCCAAAGGCAGAATATGAAGATGGTGAAGAGTCCAGACAGCAAGACGTACAAGGAGTGCTTAGGGCCCTGGGTTTGTTCAGCCCACAGCAGAGGGAACAGCACAGAGCTGGGGGGGAGGAGGGAGGATGACACAGGGAAAGGCTTTGCTCCAGAAGGCAGTGGGCATGGCACAGGCTGCCCAGGGCAGCAGGCATGGCTCCAAGCTGCCAGAGCTCAAGGGGTGTTTGGAGAACAGACTCAGCCATAAGGTCTGGGTGGTGCTGTGTGAAGCCAGGAGCTGGAATTTGTGATCCTTGCGGATCCCTTCTAGTTTGGGATGTTCTACAATTCTATAAATCCAGAATAATTCAACAGGGTTTTGTAATCCGTAAAAAACTATTCCTGAATTTATTACTTAAAGTGATCAGCTTCTCTTTTTCCTTATTGCCTACTATACTTGAATAGAAACTGAGAAACTGTTCAATTTCTTGCCCTCGGTAAAATTCCTTAAAATATTTCTTTTTTATTCGTGAACCCCAAGAGCCCTCTGAGAGCTGTTACCTGAGAGATATTTGAACAAAATTCTTTTTTTGTGTGTGTGTTACAATATTTAATAGATTTTACTGGTTCCTGCATTTCCATTCTGCCAGGAAAAACAAACTCTTGGGACATGTCAACTCTAAGAAAATACTGCTACATATAATACTGATATATATATATATATATATATATATCTCAGTATTGGATTCCTTCCACACAACGAAATGTTAAAAGTCATGTTTGATATATAGCTAGTTCATTATAAATATGGATTTGTACAAAGCAAGTATCAATCAAAACATACTATATGCAGAGCTAACTTGCTTTAAAATAATTGTATAAAGTCAGGCATGTGAAGAAAATTCGCCTATCTAGGAAAAAAAATAAAAATTACTGCAACAAGTCTTCAGGTAATTTGCAATGCAAGATAGTTCCTAGTGCATGCTCACTAAATAAATAAATAAATAAATAAATAAATAAATAAAAACTTTGTATCATGGAAAAAGATACCACAGTGTTGTTAACTTAATATCTACCTAAACCCGTACCTTTTAACAACCACTCTGGGATACACGATCTTAAGTGTTGTGTGTGACAAGAGAGCATTTGTATACTAACAGAGCTTCATGCATCAATTACAGCAAATGTTCCCAGCAGTGAGACATTCTAAAGCCTCTACTGCTGTTTGGAAGGAGTTCATGCTATAGCTAGAGAAATAATTGCCGTAGGCTTTGGGGTGCAAAAAGCTCAGAGTTTGCAATATTTTTCAGGAGTACTCAGATTAGATTAATATGTATAATGTTATTATGTATTATCTGGTGTATTTAATGGACAGTTGGCTGAACGCGAGCCAGCAGTGTGCCCAGGTGGCCAAGAAGGTCAGCGGCATACTTGCTGGTATCAGGAATGGTGTGGTGAGCAGGACTGGGGAAGTCATCCTGCTCCTATACTCGACATTAGTGAGGCCTCACCTCAAGTACTGTGTTCAATTTTGGGCACTTCAGTATAGAAAGGACACTGAGGTGCTGGAGCAGGTCCAAAGAAGGGCAACAAGGCTGGTGAAGGGGTTGGAGAATATGGCCTATGAGGAGAGACTGGAGGAACTGGGGCTGTTTAGTCCAGGGAAAAAGAAGAGATCTTATTGCTCTCTTCCAATATCTGAAAGGTGCTTACAGCAGTGTGGGGTTGGTCTCTTCTCACTGGTGACAGGACGAGGGGAAATGGCCTCAAGTTTGCCAAGGTAAGTTTAGGTTGGGTATTAGGAAACACTTCTTTACAGAAAGGGTTGTTAAGCACTGCAATAGGGTCCCCATGGAGGTGATTGACTCACCATCCCTGGACATATTTAAAAACTGTTTGTATGTGCTGCTCAGGGACACGATTTAGCAGAGGGATGTTAGTTATGGTAGTATGGTTAGGTCATGGTTTGACTTGATGATTTGAAGATCTTTTCCAACCTGAGTGACTCTGTGATTCTATGGTCTACTGAGTACAAATAAGTAGAATCACAAAATCATAGAATCACCAAGGTTGGAAAAGACCTAAAAGATCACCCAGTCCAACCGTTCACCTATTCCCAATAGCTCCCACTAAACCATGTCCCTCAACACAACATCCAGTCTTTCCTTGAACACCCCCAGGGTTGGTGACTCCACCACCTCCCTGGGTAAGGAGTAGTTCTTACGCTGTAACAACTGAGCCACATTAATTACGACACTGCTGTTGCAGTAATGAATACCTGCAACATACATAGCGCTCTTTGCCTTGGTGAGTGTGTGATTAAAGGAGGAGACATAAAAGCAGTAGATGGGAATGATAAACTGAGGATAAGAGAAGCCTTAAAGAGACTTCCACATCTGTACTACAGGAATGGGTGCATTACAGAAATCTTGCTCCGATTTCACAAGGATGGGCTCATTTACTCTTCATAGCAAAGGGAAAGATTGCATCTGTAAAAGTTGAGAAGTACTAGAGACCAGCTTACTAGAAACTTTTACATAGCCTACTTGCTTCACTGCATTGTAGATTCCGTAACCAAGTCATGTTAACCACATGATATATGTCTAAACAGAGCATTGATTGAGAAAGACAGTTATTACAATCAAAAGCAATTTAAAAAAAGCAGTCATGATCATAATATTCATATTTTCTTTAGCAAGTTACTACCAGCAAATCAGTTACAGAGCATATACAATCTGGTACTAACTAGAGGTTCTGTTGAAGATTTATGATTCAGGTGACTAACTGTTGCTACAGATAGCTATGAACACAGAAGAACAGGAAATTAAGAAGCAATTTCTCCACATATTTTGAAGTTTCAGACCATACTTCATGTCAGAGCCATGACAAAAGGCCAATCAATGCTGCTATTGAATCCAAGGACTAAATGCAATCAATGCCACTTAAGAACACGGATTAATTTCTGATTATTCGTGTATAAATCCTTGCCATGCTTCATTCCAAGGTACTATAAATGATTCTTATAAAGGTTAATTTCACTCAGTTCACTAGCAATGCCAATTTTTGTAGTTGACTAAGTTTGCTCTTTCATTTTAGGGAAAACAAAGAATGAAGAAAAAGCAAATGCAATTAATTTATCCAAATTTACTGCTATCCTAAAACCTTCCAGAATAGTTTCCTCAAAAATTAATATTGGTCATTTTTTTCCAGATTGCTTCTATCCACCATTCTCCCTCACAGACAGAAATTTCATGTAGTTCCTCAAGAAAGGAAAGTTCCTCCATGTGACAGTTTAAAATCCTGTGACCGTGATTGCTGGGACTGAATTGGACACAATGCTATGTGATGCGAATATTAAGAAGGATAAAGAATAAGAGTAACCTGTTACGCAGTATTATAGAAAGCTTTATGTAGAATGGAACAAAATCAAGAGCTTAAGCTCTTGAACAACACGTTTTCCTTTTGTTCTATTAACAGAACATTTTCCCTTTGTTCTATTAACAAAAGAATCTATGAAGTTCTTCTAGCAATAGAGAACATAACTCAAAATACATGTATGTATACAAGCCAAGGTGACAAATATCTCAGACTTCATTAAGGTTTTTGATGTAACTGCACAGGATGTTCTTCTCAGCAACTGATGGAAAACAGTGTAGATGAAACTGAGAAGCTATAAGGAGGACCAAAGTATCCAAGTTCATGTTTCTAACAGATAATCAATTTCTGAGGTACGATATGCCTTTATGCATGTCTTGGTGAAGAGCACTACTTTGATATTTTCATCTATCATATGAGAAGTTAGAGTATAGTTAGATTTGCAGGCTCAGTTGTAGCCTAATACAGACTGTTGCCAAGACCTGGTATCTAACTTAAGTTGAAAACCCTGTTCAGTAAAGGAGGAAGACAGAAGTCATTCTAACCATTTAACCAAAACAGTGATGGTAATGAAGTAGTTCATGCTGAACTGCCTGCAGAACTGCTCAGTTCCACCTACAAGCTTAAGCTATCAAAAGGATACAATGAACAAGTTATGAAAGACTGTATTACTATGTCAGTTTCTCACTGATTTTGATTTTGCTCCAACATGAATGCTTTGCTTATGTGATTCTTCACATTCCACTTACATGCTATAAGAAAATTGTGTAGATCTACCAGATGAAAAACAGCGCTTAAAAATTTAAGCAGCAAGTGACAGCTTAGACAGAGTTTCATCAGTTTATAGTACAGTGGCATTCCTCTTTAATTCATATTAAACTTGCCCTTAAGAACTACCACACAGTTTTCCAACCTGCAGTGAAAAACCAAACAAAATCCAGCAAACTGTCTGAGAAGCAAAGATGAATTCACTGTCCACAGCAATAGCATCTTTATCATCAACTTGATATTCACGTACAGCAAGGCACAGAATTATTTGTCCTTTTTTTTTTTTTTTCTTTTGCAATTTGATCAATTTATCCTCTGGGCCACTGCATGGAGCTGAGATTCAGCAGTGCACAGATCTAACCAGTGGCATTCCTTACAGCTGTGTCTTGCATGACTGAAGTTAACAATAGATGCTTAAGTACCTGAGTGAATTAGATCCTAAACATTTTTCATCTATCACTGGAAACTTGCCTACTAGCCAAAACTAAACAATTCCTACACATAGAAGAGAGAATTTATTGCAATCAAATTTATTATGCGCCTTAACATTTCCCAGAATGAGTCACAGACTGAAAAATAAAACCCAGATTTTCCATTTGCACAGTTTAAGTTATACTTCAGGAGAATTGCCTTTTTTGGACATTTATGACAAATTTCACACAAAATGCCACTGCACTGAAGTTCCCAGAACTAACTAGTTTTCGTGATAGGCTAAAGCCCTGTGATATTTGAAAACTGCTTTTCAGAAGATGCGGGACTTTTCCTAGCAGCACTATATACAGAACTTCTATATTGCATTGTACTGCAGCTCCTCAAGAGCAGAAATGTGCACTTGAAGTGGAATTTAAAAAGAAAAAAAAACAGATCAACTAAAGAGCGAAGTTTAACCTTATGATTAAGGTTCAAAGGGTGTGATGGCTGCACATTGCATGCTGCCCAACTCATCCAGTAACACAGCGTTTCCAGCCTCTTGCAAGAGAGTCAATTTTCACCCATCACTCAGGATCAGTGTTCCTTCCTAGAAAGATTTGTACACGTACAGCTCCCTCTGCATCATGACATACCCCACCTCACAGCCCTATGACCCTCACTGTCATCTCAGTACTGACCTGTTACCCCCGTGGCAGACAGAACTTTCCCAAGCTCTTCCCTCAAATACCAAGGAGAACTGTTAAGGAGCTCTGATAAAGAGTAGCTTCACGTCTTTAATAGAAGCCATTAGGTGTTATGCAATAGAGGTCATTAGTTACACAGTCATCAGTAAATCAAAGCACTCTCCCCACAACTCAGGCAAATAGAATGCTGTGCCTTCTACAGCAAGGTCTCTAAGGAACAGAAGGTGCAGAGAAGCATCCAGGATCACTGAGGTTATACAGTAGCATTGAAAAAAGAAGCCTGTCTTTCCTTCAGCACATAACTTTAGCCAATATGTTCATGGAAACAAGAGAAAGATGATAAAGCTAAAGTTTCATTAAATTTTCTTATTCTCATCATGGTCACAGAAAATGTTTATTTTTTAAATAATAAATATTAATTCCTTAAATAATAAATTTTAATAAATTATGTCAAGGATGCTTACTCAGACCCAAGGCAGAATCAACACAGCACACAGCTAATCTTGACACCTTACAAGTCAAACTGAGCCAGATGTTCCCTTTAGTCACAAGCTCTAAAATGATCATGAAAGCATTCCTTCTGCTAGGGTCTTTACATATGAATAAGGTGCCTCTCTTTGAAACAGTGTGAAAAGACCTGTGCACAACATATTCCAGTAGTATTGAATTCAGTAATTTTCCCTTCAAATGTTCCAGGACTGATTTACTTTACACACTTAGGAGGTGAGGTGGCAGGAATACAGTACTACCATGTCCCCAGCTGACCCTCAAACCAGAAGTAACCAGAAAAATGTTAAGCTCCAGTAACTTCACACCAATGTAAAAGGTCAGCTTCAGTCAAAGCAAAGTCTGACTGGGAAAGCACAGAAGAAAACCTTTTGATTAGGGCAAAAGAACAACTTTAACATGGTTAGAAATCAATTCTTTTCAAGGATCCATGCAAGTCTGCTGCTATGAAAATTCTGTATTTTCTAACTGTGAAAATAGAACAGAATAGGATATTTTTCTAACTGGTGGAGTTCTGTCAAGATGCTAAATGCAAACATGAAGCATTCCTAGTTTCATTAAAAGTTCAAAAAAAAGGAAGCATTACTCTGTCCTCCAAACAGGAAGCAAGAGTAGCATTCTGTAGAAACCTCAAACATTTCTCTCCTCCGTTAGCTTTTTCTTTAAAAACAACTGATATTAATACTTCAAAGATCTTAGGTTCTCTCCCGGAGTCTCTTTGTCCCAGAGTAGGACTCACTTACACAGTGAAAAAAGCCTTTTGCTCCAATCAGCTGTAACTTAATCAGCTACCTGTAACTGGAAAGATGTCTTAGAATAAAGTCACTGCACAGCACAGTAAGTGAACTAAATCCATCCGTAGACACAAATCTTTCACTCTTCATTTTGCCTTTTAATCCTCAACCATTTGATGTGATTAAGAAAAAAATACAGCGGCTTCAGGTTGACTCGTTTCCTGTTGAATTAGACTGCGTACCAAGTTAACTATTTCCAAGCATTAGCAGTTTCATATATAATTTTTCACCTCCAGTCTGGGTGTCCTGCCTACCTAATTCACTCAGTGTTTCCAGTGGTGTAGATTTACAGCAGCCAGAAGTTAGTAGCTACTTCAGGTAAGTGCTTAGGAGATGCTTCCTACAGCTGAGCAATGTTCTCTCAACTTCTACAGCAGAGCAGTTTTCTACCATTCTACCTCAGTATCATAACTAAGCTCTGCAGTAAAGAGGCAGTTTGGAAGTTATCACAGTATAAAACATTTCAAGTAAGACAATTAGGATTTATGCTTTAACTTGTTTGAAATAAATGCCAAATGGATTTTTTTTTTTTTTTTGTGAAAGAGACAGAATTCAGTTTCATTATTCCTTCATGTTTCTCTAGCAGACACCTATAGGACATGTTCTCAGAGTAGACCAAAGAAAAGAGAATATTTAGGTATAAAGTAAAAGAGAAATTATCTCCAAAATATGCCACACACTGCACTCACAGTATGATATCAGACTAACTGCATTTCATTGTCTTTCGCCAGTGTACTTCTCTGTGCAGTATTCCCAGCCTCTGTCCATGTTCTTCTCTTTCCCCCCTCCCTACATTCTTGCCAACAGATGAGACTGTATTTGTGTGCTTGTAGCGAAAGCAGAAGCTGGCAGATGCAATCTGTTAACACACACGTCCTTGTAGTATTGAAACGGAAAAAGTAAAACGAAAGAAACAGAAAGTAAATAATATTGTGTATCTAAAAACACCTGTATAGCTCTAAGAACAAATCAATGTAAATTGAAATCCGATTTGCCCAGCAGTATTTCCATAATCAGAACATCTACTCAATTAAAACTCAGCTCCATAAGTAATGTCAATAATAACAGCGTTCTCCATTCATTATTTGTTTTCACAGAAAATGATTGTTACACAAGGAATAGGTTTACGGTAACTAGCAAGTAGATACCAGCATACAGGAAAGCAAACGTACTGTGTAATCATCCTGAAAGCTTATTAAGTATGTGGTTTCCCCCTTCAGCCTTCTTGTTACTTGGTAGAAGGCCTGAACTGCATCTACACAACAGCATTAAGGCTTAACCAGCCTCAGAAGGCCAACAATCATGGCTGTGTGGTAGCACTGCCAATTCAAAGGGTTCAGCTTGCTTTGACTGGCTTAGAACAGAGGTTTTTGTAGCACCTTTCCCTGCCTATCAACATTATAAATTTGTTTCCTGCAAGGAACCAACTGGGAAAGGGATTTTTTCCCTTCTGAGACAGGTCATCGTCTGGTATACTGTCAATGATATGCAAAACCAGCACCCCACAGGAGCTTATTTCAGTCATTTGCCTACAGGCTTTTGTTCGTGCATCTTACAAGAGTCCATATGGTTTATTATATTGCACTGAGTTACAACAACTCCATTATCTCTGAGATCCAGCATTCTTCAGAAACGGAATGAACAGTCCCAGAAAGACAAGCAAAAAAATGCTTATTTTCTTTTTGCAGTTGTCAAATTGAATGAGCTTTTAAAGAAATGTGTTTTTTTTTCCCTCCCAATACTTGAAGTATTTCTGGTAAATATTTGCAAAGTCTCTAAGTTCTTAAGCCTTCATGTAGTAGCGCTAGAAGAGAAAAAAAAATACGAACAGGTGCCTAATCCAGATGGATATCCACAGCTGGCAGGCACTCTCAAGAAGCAGAGAATGAGATGGCAAAGTTAATGAGGAGGAATATCGATCACAACATAAACAACCTGGAATCACTGCACTGTGCTGTGAAAACAGAGGATTAAACAAAAACAGCTATAAATAGTAAGCAGCTTCCCACACCTTAGTCAGAGTGATGATTTATCAGTGGGAAGCCATGAAGAACTGATATGAAGATGGAGGCTAAACTGAAGCTTTTAGAACTATGTAAAACAATGCCCAGTCAGGCTTTGAATCACTCAGTTCAGTGGTCTTCAAAGATAGAGCAAGATTAGCAACATTTTAATGAAACTCATAATGGGTTTTATTACTACATGAAAGAACTGAAAATGAGAAGCACTGCAGTTCACATCACTCAGAAGCCAAGGGACAAATCTGTATTTCAGATTTGATGTCAGTTTTCATATTTTGAGTTCAACCATATAGATGTGTATACACACAGATGTAAATATATACGTCTTTAAACAATCTGCTGTGATGGTAATATAATGTTTATGGCAAGAACTACATTAAGTACTGAGATTCTTGACATTTTGTCCAAGCAGAACATTTCTTGTGATACGATTCAGAAGCAGCTGCAAGACCACAAGAAGACAATCACAGTTAATCACTATTAAAGCAGCACTTAAGTTGGTTCTATTGTTTGCAATTATATTTTAGAACAAATGGATTATTTGATCCCATCAGCAGAAAACATTCTAGAACATTCCTGCTGCACTTGTTAATCATGCTCCTTATGTTCATTTTTCATAAGTGCAGTTAAGACTGCACACAGTACCTCTTCTGGTAGCTGCTATGTTCAAGCACTGTCAACATTTCTCTTTTGTCTCTCACAACTATCGCTAGCTGGAACACTCTTGGGAGAATTTCACATACACTTCATCTATTAGAAAACTGCAGCTTTATCTTCAAGCTCTTTGTCACAGTTCATTGCAGTATTCTTCAGTCTAATACTTATGAATCATAGAGTATTTGCTACTTACAGTCACGAGCTGTCATTGACAAAAAAAGAGGTTCATGTAATCAATGCTTGTTTATGGTTAATATCAAAGATTTCATATTTTTTCTTTTCAAACTTTTAAAAATATATTTTAACTACTCCAAGTGCAATATCTTGCATTTGGTCGAGGCAGCTTCCATTACCAGTACAAAGTGGGGGGTGAAAGGATTGATTGCAGCCCTGCTGAAGGAGACCTGAGGGTACCCGTTCATTGCAGGGGAGTTGGAACGGATGGCCTTCAGAGGTCTATCCAGATCTGAGGATTCTGTGATTCTAAGTCTCCATTGTCTACTTTGAAACAGAACCAGGTAAGAAAGTCAATTGTTCCCCGGCAGTCCAAAACAGAATTTCAAAGTGTTGTTATTTCATTAGAAAGCTGCTTTACTTGGAAAATTGTACAACTGTCTGCCTAAAAAATTACACAAAGCAAACAAAGAACCATTCTTTTATCTCTCCATCAACACAATGAGTTAAGCTGATTAAATCTTTTTTTTTTTTTAAAGAGGTAAATTAATTTTTCTAACAGACAGTGAATACTGTAGTATTTAATTTCAAAATCCAATCTCCACACTTGCATTTTCTTTTTAAAACCCAAGAAAAGAAATTATACCTGTGAAAAAATAGATCAGGCTACAAGAGCTAAGTTGGTATTTTTAGACAGAACACAGGCTCTGATCTTGGGGAAAAGAATCATCGCCTTGCCCCCTAGTCTGTAAGCAAGGGCACAGCCCTGTGAATGGCAGTAATCTGTGGAAGCTATAACATGACTTAGTATCAAGAACTGAAACTATTCACATCAAATCAGAAGTGCCACCGAATGGCCTTTTCATGATTTATTTAGCCACCCAGAACTATGTGCTCTTACAGGTCATTCCAGTCAAGAAAGACAAGCAACAGAAACACATTTTAGATACAAAAGTAAGAATCCTGAATTAACCTGTCTATTACAAACGCGCCATCTCCTTCTGGCAAAGGAGAAATAATTTCCAAAGAATATGGCACAGATGTAAAGCCTTTTTCCTTAAAGAATTGCAGAACAGATTAAGACAAATCCTTCTTCCAATATTCAATGACAGATTTCAATCATGGGGCCAACTACCTTATCTATCCCAAATAGGAAAGCAGTCATGTTTTCTAATTGACATTAATTATTAAAAGATTGACTGAGCTAATAGGAAGATACTGAAGGCTATCAACACAAGATCTTCAGGCATATATAATACAAAAAAACCCAAACCAAAACAAAAAACCACTGATCCAGCAAAATTACATTTTTGGTAAACAGGTACCAAATATCTGACAGAATGTTCTCAGAAATATTTCCAGTATCCTCTCACACCACAACTTTCTTTTGCCATTCTTTTCATCTTTAAGCCCCAGTTACAGTACTCATACGTTAAAGTACTGTAAGTTCTGTAACATCCAGTATAGTGCAGGTTTTCAATCTAAAATTCCATTACAGAATCCTGACCACAACTCAGTAATCACAGCCAGTAGTCAGGTCGCCCCCTACTAGAGAACTCGTTGCAAATCACACCTGAGTGCAGACTTAACTAGCTCTAAGGCATCACTGAAGCCCACCACACAGCCCTGACAGTCAAAGTGCTACAGTGCTCTACAATCCCTAAACCATGTCTTTTATTTCTAGCAACAAACAACACTAAATTGCTTTAAAAACCACAACCTACAGAAACATAATAATTAAGTTTTCATATTACAAAAATCTAGAATTTGAGTCTCTAAAGAATATTCCAGGTAAGCACTGGCAGTATTTTGAGTGACTGACATCAGTAGGTGCTAAAGCATCTTGTTTCAAGGCTTTGGACATGTTTATATTACTTACAAATATAGATTTTTTTTGTAGTGCTCCCTTAACGAAAACACAAAACGACTTCAAGTCATCATGTTTATAACTCACCTATGTACAGGCAGCATGTATTACTGTGTTATGCAAGTCCTAACAAAATATTGGTCAATCTGACAGTGGAGCAGAGAAAACAATTGCCAAGGGAACTCATCTCCTAACAGTAAGACTCATCAAAGGTCACTAATCTTTAAGAGCATCAGACAGAAGAACTGACCACTAACTGGAGAGGGCACAGGACAGAGCAAAATGCATTCCTAGATCTATCACAGGCCTGCTGCTCTCTTTGAAAAAACACTGCAGCTTGTCCCGTTTTATCACTATAATCAAAGCTTACAGCAGATGACTAAGTCTCTGAGGGGATGTTAAGAACATTCTTTGAGATTCTCTAAATAAACAAGTTTCTGGAATGTTCTCACTGGCACTCTAGAATCATACTTTATTGCTGGGACACTCTTCTGTAGGG
The DNA here is from genome assembly GCF_019238085.1 of Lagopus leucura. Lineage (NCBI taxonomy): Eukaryota > Metazoa > Chordata > Aves > Galliformes > Phasianidae > Lagopus > Lagopus leucura. The sequence goes on along the minus strand of NW_024962277.1, from coordinate 6,031,030 downwards.
CTTAGTTAACTCAGAGAGGGGCTGACCCTAGGAATCCTATATTTCAAGTGGATAATATTCCTGTTTATGCATGGGAACTAACCTCCAGAACTGCTATTTCTGTGACAACATAAACAGTTCAAGGCTAAAATATAGTTCTGTTAATCATTATCACAGTACACTTAAAGACTCCGTTCTCCAGTCTTGGTTTGACTCTTCTCTCAATCCAAAGTCCATGAAACATCATAGTCTTCCTTTCTGACAAGAACCTTTATTTTAAACATCTTGAAAAGGTACTTACCAATATTTCTCTATTAACTTAATCTTTACTGTACCTTACTTCAAAAGCTCTTAAGTACGTTTTTTCCATTTTTTTTCTTTCACAATTTGTCCAATGTAACTCAAACCTCCACCAAAATTTCTTAACATTCCTGACCATCTATGAATCTGAACTGCAGTTATGACATGAAGGCAGTATTTCATTCAGTGCTCAATTTTTATATTTTTTTCCAATAGCGATACTTAGAGTCAGTGTTTCTAATTCACTTTCTGAGAATTCCTTAGCCAGGCTTATTTAAGAGTCAAATTTACAAGCAGATTTAAAGGTACATACCATATTAACAGTTTGGTGCTGAAATCATAAATGTCTCAAACATGCTGCATTTGTGAGATGTTTTATAGATGCTTGCCAAATTACTAAGATCCTCTTAACTGCTTAATAGTGTAAGAAAAAAGTGCAATTAACCTGCATGCATTAATTTGATCACTCTCCAAAGAGTTTAGTTTTGTGAGGGTTTTTGATACCTCTTTATTCTTCACAATTAAAAAAAAAAAATCACAGCATTAATGTATGCAGTAGAGTTCAAATATAAGTACCTCAGACTTCTGAGGTGCAGCCAGACAAACAAGTGATGTTAAAGAAACAAAACTGTACAAAGCCCAAGGTCTCACAAGTCTGCAGTACGTTTGCTTGATCAGACTTCATTCATCTTCTACTTACTACTAAAGGATACTACAGTAGGTTACACAGGAAAGTATCCAGATGCATTTTGAATACCTCCAGAAAAGGAGACTACACAAAGCAGCTTGTTCCAGTGAAAGGTCTTGTCCTATGAACCAAATGCACACAGTCGGTAAGATTTCACAGAAGGTTATTTTGGGAACATTTACCAGCAGCTCAGCAGATACATCAATAGTTCGAAATGCAAGCTTATACAGTGAAACTAAGATTGCTCAATTGCAGTTATATATTCTCAGCTTACCTGGTGAGTAAAGTCTATATTTCTCATGAAGAGGAAAGAGCTAAAAATGCAGTGACAAACACTGAAGTGTATGTAATTGTTCTATTTTAACTGACTGATGAACTGTGCAAATAACTTAAAGACCTGCCCCGTAAAAATCCCATAGTTTAGCAAGGCAAAGGTTGGTTAAGAACCAGCAAGAACTCTTCTGAGAACCCAAATGCTGTGAAGAGCTGTGTGGGCTGTAGAATCTGGGAAAGCTGTATAAATTGTTTACTTTTCCCCAGTTTTATACATCCAAACCGACCCAAACTGATATTTACAACTGATACTTGACATATCACGTCTTCTCTGAAAAAAAAGTCTCTGTTCTCCATTTAAGACTCAGAAGTGTAACTTTAAGTGTAACTGAATAAGCCATTTCCAAGATTACAAGATCTCCTTATGACTTCAGTACAGCACAGCATATACTAGCTAGTCAATAAGCAGGCCAGTAGCTAACAGCACCAGTTCATCATTAATGCTGAACTATCTTACTTGTCACGTGACAGCATCACTGGGTTTCAGTTGCCAATGTCACTTCTGTGGATTTTTTTTAAGATAGACCAGGTCAGCTAAAGGGGAAAGGAACCAGGCTCACTGACTAAGCGTGGTGAGAGCAGCCATAAGGAAGTACATTGCCCCGACAAACCCTAACTCCTGCTTGTTGCTGCACTCTTTGGCCATATCACACAAAGTAGTCCCAATAGTGCTAAAAGAGGCTTTGCAGTAATAATACTCAAAAACTGGATTTTAGTATTACCATTTCTGTTTCCTCAGATATAACATGTCAGGGAAAAAAAGCATGACAAAATACTGTTTATCCATATGTATGCTTAAGTTTGCAGTGACTTATGGCAATTATTTCTTCCAGCAGACAGCAGGGTGCTGTCACAGCCCTTGTCTCAACAGGTTGTAGCTGCTCTCACCCCCCATTAAACGAAAATACATTTCAGAGTAGTTGGTTCTTTGCTGCTCAGTACAGCAGTTCTTTTCACAGACTCTAGCAGAGTCATTGGGTCTTAACCAGCATAGAAAGAACAAGGACCTTCCAACCTGCTAATAGCAACATTTGATTTTTCAAATGCAGAGTCCACAAACTTGCACATCATTGTTGAGAAGGATAGTGGTTGAACCATTAAAGCCACCTCTCTACTATTTAGGACATTATAAGATAACATCCTGTTTAATTCTACCCATAAGATCAACTTCATTTCTTTTAAATACTAATTGTTCTTCTGCTGTTCTTCATGTTACCGAAAACCTTCTTAGATGCCAATTTCAATTGTTTTGGTCTGACAAGTAATAAACCATCTTTCAAGCCAGCAAAACAGTAGTATTTAGACTACTGTTGCACATTTGTATTTTTGTTAGCGCAGATAATTCTCATTTGGTTTCCTCTATAGATCCTAGAAATAAAAGCAAAACCTCCAGGATATGAATCACTAGTTTATTCCATTCACATGTTATACTATAGCTTAATAAGCTACTTTGAACACCACTTCAGTACAACTGAGTACCCATGAAGAATATTTGTATTCCATTACTACTTTACTGACAAAAAGCACAAAGTGTAACACTACCCAAGAACTCCAATTCGTATTTTCAGAGATAATAATCAGTAGGAGAAATACTGCTGAAAAGCTGATGCTGCCAGAAACACCAAGCTAGACTTCTTCTATCACTGTAGAAGTTAAAGGAAAAAGAGTCAATTAACCTCATTTGAGAAAATTAATAGCTCTTCCTACTACACGTCAGTGAAAACAGACCTGAATCATAGAATCATAGAATCACCAAGGTTGGAAAAGACCTAAAAGATCATCCAGTCCAACCGTTCACCTATTCCCAATAGCTCCTACTAAACCATGTCCCTCAACACAACATCCAGTCTTTCCTTGAACACCCCCAGGGTCGGTGATTCCACCACCTCCCTGGGCAGTCCATTCCAGTGCCTGACCACCCTTTCTGAAAAGTAATACTTCCTCATGTCCAGCCTGAATCTCCCCTGCCGTAGCTTGAAACCATTCCCCCTGGTCCTATCACTAATGACACGAGAGAAGAGGCCGACCCCCAGCTCACTACAACCTCCCTTCAGGAAGTTATAGAGAGCAATAAGGTCTCCCCTGAGCCTCCTCTTCTCCAGGCTGAACATTCCCAGCTCCTTCAGCCTCTCCTCATCAGCCCTGTGTTCCAGACCCCTCACCAGCTTTGTTGCCCTCCTTTGAACACGTTCCAGGGCCTCAATATCTTTCTTGCAGTGAGGGGCCCAAAACTGGACACAGTACTCGAGGTGCGGCCTCACTGGTGCTGAATTTAGGGGAACAATCACCTCTCTGCTCCTGCTTGCAACACTGTTTCTGATGAAACAGCCTGCAAAGCTCCAGAAGCTACTGAACGCTACCAGATCAATACCAGAGATCACTAATAACTAGCTCTACAGAAGGTGTTAATACAAATGCTGAGGCGTAATAGAATGATTGAAGCAGGAGCAATTCAGGCTATTCACAATAATTCAGATGGTGCAATATTAGGACGTTACTGCCTCTCAGTTGCCACCTTTAGAAACAGCATTTAGAAGAAGAATTTCTCATAAAATTTCTTTTTATGATAATCAGATTTAAAAATTCATTTGCCACATGTTATGCTTTATCACTGCTGCAGCATTAGCACCTATTCAAAGTGTACAGTAGCATTGGGCTCTAATGGTTAGACAGCTCTCCTCAAGACTCCACAGAGAAGACAGACAGATTTGGTTTTTTTTTTTTATAAGGCCTCCCTTTGGAATACATGATTTACTAGAGGAAAAAAAAGCATCTTTTGTTGTGATGGCTTGCAGGCTATTTTTAGCCGTTTGAAGTTAATCCAGCTCTGAGCTGCTAACAGTGATCTTCTCTCAGCCTCGGCACCAGCATGCTGGCCAGAATGCTGTAGCAGGAATTCTACCCAGGTATTAAGAAAATCAAGCTACCATTTTTAACACGTGATAGCTTAATTGCTTATGTTCCTGTCCAGGTATTAACATGGACAAATGCCTGCTCACGCAGACTGAGGGACTTTCCCCAGGGAATAGATTGGATTTCATGGTCCAATTTATATAAGGCAAATTTTATTTTTCTTAATTTCATTCTCAGTAAAGACCAGTTTTAAAGTCACATTTCCTTCAACTTGAGAGCAATATTTACACAGACTATTCTGACAAATAGTGTAAGGAGATAGATGGTGGTCACTGCTAGCGATGGCATAAGTATAGCAATACTGCTGAAAATAAGGGTAAATCTCACACACACAAAAAAAGCAATATGGTAAATAGAGGCAATAGATTGTTATTCACCTCATCTACAGCCAAGTTGTGAATCGACTTGGCACAGCAGTGAGCTGGCACCAGCTGTCAAATGAAGATTCCTCAAACAAGGAATGAAACAATATTTCTGACTTCAAGGAGAATGTGAAGAAGTGCGTGCCTCCCCAAATAGCCCCAACCACTGCGCAGAATTGCAGAATTAGATCCTTGGTTGACAACCAACTCTGGGACATGTACTTCACTGGCATATTATATTCTGCCAGTCACACGCAGGAGAGGAAAGATGAACGCTCAATGGATGTCTAAAGTTAAACCAGATGCTAACATATTCCTTTCGCGCCCAACTATACACCTACAATTGACTGAATTTCATAATCACAATCCTACATGCATTTCACTTCCTACTTCCAAAGGAAACACAGAACTTTTGGAGACACAGTTGAAGGAGGATGAAACTAATTTTGCACATCATTCAAGACAGATGATTGTTTGAGGCAGTTGTCTGTACCTACCAAGGACAACAAAACCGAAAACTTTATCAGGCATGCAAAGTTTATTCATGATCACAGCCCTTATCAATCCCACATATGAAGTCAAAATCGATCTGAAGCTGCAGTTTAGATGCACACAGTGAAGATACAGTGTTGCTCACCTCCCACAGTTCAGCTCAAACCAGCAGCTGAATGAAGAGCTAGTAGAGTATGCTGCAAACAACTTGTATTTTTAAGTGCACTCTGCAAGTAGTAAATTCACTTGGCAGGCTTGGGTTTCCTCAACTACTCAGTACCAGCAAACAGGGGTGGAGGGCATGCAGGCTTTTACTGACAAAAGAAAAGATTCAATTTCTGGCAGAATACACAGGTTAATTGTCACAGATGTGTTCATTCCTCTCAGACAGTTTCAGGAGCCCTTCACGTTTCAGATTTTGTTCCCTACAGTAAATCAAAATTAGACCCAGGGAAGGATCCAAAGATCATGGTAGGTACTTTACCCTTTTCTGCAGGAAACACTCACACGCAATAGCTGCATCAGAGCAATTTAGCTGTCATTACAAAGAACTGCATCCTGTGAACACAGATGGCTTTCAGACCAACTGATCTGAGGCAAAATTCACCCAACAATAAGAATGAGCCACAAAACCAGTGGCTCTGAGAATTTAACAGCAAACTCTCATCTTCAGCTCCTTTCTAAATTATTTCTCAGTGCCTCCTGCCATACAGGCATTGTACATTCATGTACAATGAAGCAAAACAAATCAAGCAATTTCTCCCAAACTAACAGCAGAGAAGATACTACTGTAAAATGTCTTTTTCTTTCAGAAAAATATTTCAAAGACATTCTGTTCCCATGGAGATGGAGTCCTACACAGATAAAGAAAACCACTTCCTAAGAAAATAACACACAAGATCTGAACTGGAAGGGGTATCTGCACATTCTGGATGCGGAGTTTTCCCATTTGTTCATAAAAGTAGTGCCTCTGAAAGTGGCTGTTTTTCCTCCCTGCAGGTATATATATACATACATATACACACACACACATTACATATACCCACATATAGCACACAAAGGTGTTCAGGAGTTACAGCATGTATAGTTATTTCTACTGCCATTGTCTTATCAATACATTTTTTAAAATAGTCTCTATTTTTAATGATAAAGCTATACTGCTTCCAAATTATTTTAGACTTAAAATTGGATGCAAATTCTACTTTATACAAGTTGTGCTAAAATTATACATGAAATAGTAAATCACAAGGCATTTAAACCACAAAAATAATTTATTCTTCCCTTCACCCTTCAAACTAAGAATCCATATTGCAAAGTTAACTTTGTTTAGTTTATCAGAGAACTTGCGTCTTTTGATAAGTTCTGGTACCTACAAGGAATCAGCTGAAGAAACTACAGACAGCACTGATAATTTTGTAAACAGTCCTGGTTAATGCAAAGATTTTATTAATGGATTTGAAGATTTAATCAAGCTTTATATCCTGTGAAGTTGATGTTGTTCTGTTCGTTGTTGTAGTATTTGGGGGTTTTTATCATTGTTTTTTTGTGTGTTTGTTTTTAATAATGAAGAGAAGCAAATAGAACATAGCAACATAGCACACAACTGAACAAGATGCTCTACTCCAGAGGCCAGGCAGAGCATGTCCACAGCACTGAAAGAAACCCAGAGCTGAGGCTCATTGTACTTACATACTGTGACAAGAAGTCTAAATCAGAAGATTCATTCCTACTGTTTCCTAGACTTTAAATGTCCTGGATAGATTAAGATTACAACCACAGCACTTTTTAAAAGCATAGAAACAGAAACCAATTTCAAAATAATTGCTTCTGTACGTTTTCTGCTATTTCTTTTGGTTCTTCCTCTCTGCAGTTTATCTACTCTTCCACTTCAACAACAGAACAAAACAGACCTTAAGTTCTCAGAATAACAAATTTTATTCTTTTTTGGTTGTCCACAAGTGATGCTCATGATGAGACCAAACATTCCTTTGAGTTGAGTGGTGTGAATGTTAATATTAAGGTGGTAATTACAGCATCCAGTAGCTAAGCTATGTAGAGAACCCGTAACTGTCCCATAATTTCAAGGCTTAGTGTTTCATCTACCAGCAAATATACTGTGTTTTGCTGGCTTACCTCTCAATTTGTGCACATGAAATTGTATACTTCAAGTAAACTGATGAATAGAAAGTTCAGCAATAAATAAGATCACAATTTAGACATCTCCATGACAAAATAATATATATAAATGTACAAAGAGTGTTACAAAATGTAATTAGAATATTAACATCCAAGGAATCATGTTAGGCTCACTATTAAGCAAAGCGGTATAAAATTAAATCGCCCTTGATTTACTTTAAAATTATAATTGATCTCATCTGATAAAAAAGCACATTCTCAGTGTTAAATACAATTTGTAAAAAAGTTTTTGTAAAGTAACTTTAGACTGGTACCCTGAGTCTTGCTGGTAAGCTAAAAGGAGAGCATTAGAAGTAGGTCACTCCAGTGACATAACAGGAGTAGCTCATCTCTACACTGCATCTGAGAGGGCTGAAAAACATTGGCTGATACAAGTCAGATAAGACCTACTTTTAAAAACGCTTGGAGATCATTGAACGTGGGGCAGCCCAGGTCTGCCCATAGCCTACCAAGTTCTATCGTGTGCTTTTTATCAGGGTTGGGGTGGATTGAGAAAGAGAAGAGACAAATTAAATATTTGCATCTCATGAGGAATAGTAGCCAGTTATTGAACAAAATTCCATCATGTTAAACAAGAACAGGAAAACTAATGCTGCCCCATTATGGCTTATTTAGACTTCACTTGTAAATTAAGTTGTTGCTCATACTGCTGTTAAGGATTTACTGATGACAAAAACCATACTAACTGCAAAACATCTGCAAAATGCACCTATTGGGTCAAAATTTAAAGTGTTATCAATTTAAACTTGAAGTTCACAGTGAGGAAATCAGTAGCCTCTCTACCAGTTGATATACTGAGACCTTTCCCTCACAATCCTGCTCTTGACAGTTTTTTGGCAAAGACTTAAAGTATATTTATATATGTATATTCTCTTTCAAAATGAACAGTCCAGTCCATTGCTTCTGCTCTTTAACAAATAGCAGTATTAAAAGTTATTACGTGCCGTGGCTAAAATCTATCAAAGAGACCACTTAAAAAATCATAATCTCTTTAAATAAGAATTAGAATTCCAAATTATAACCATTGCACGTGACAGTTCAAATGCTAAATATTAGGGCATTTGGCAAAGGGTATCATTAAATAAAAGCAATTCTTTATCCTCTTTTTACACTATGCTCCACCTTAATCCTTCACTTCCATTTTAACAAGTGACAATTCCCTACCTTCATTTCATCTGTTTTTCTCTTCCTTAAAATAACAATGCACTGAAATCATAAATATGGCTAGGAAAATCTACGAGAACTTTTATGCAATTATCCCCACACAATTATTTTAGAGCACTTCACTCAGCTGCCAGCTTCTCCTCTTAACAGCTGGTTTTGCCTTCCCTGCTGGCCAAAGACTGGCTTCTCTCCCTGGCTACAGCTAAGTTCCAGCCAGAGGCTGGAAATTGTGTTTGGAACAAAACAAACATTTGAAGCTCTTTAAAATTTTATTTATTAGTTTTTCTAATCCTGGAATGCAGGTTTTTGAGTGGCACTGCCATGCCTCACGTATGAAGAGTGCTCTCTGTAGGAAAGAAAATAATGCTGGAGTAGTCTTTATATGAACCCTTAGACATGTGCACAAACAGTGACAACACCAGCATTTCTTGGTTATCCCTACATTCTAAATCAGCAGAATCCTTATGTTTATAGCTACTGGAAGTCCCACTGGCTTCATTAACAACTTCTGTGCTGGAAGTTAGCACATTTTAAGGATTAGCAAGGCTTAGTGCTGCTCGATGCTAAGCTTCTTCAACTGAATTTATTGAGAGAAACTGAGCACTATTAAGAATCTGTTAAAGTAACCATACAGAAGTATTTATTCTGAACAACCTGCACTTGAGATTGCAGCCTGTCTTCATAAGTCTCAGCTAAAAGCAGTTTTAGTCCGCTTTAAAATAAAGGCAGACTGGTTGTAAGTTCATACTCATATTGAGTATTTTACTCTGCATGAGACCAACTCCAGTAGAACAGCCCCAAATTACATATGCTAAAATGGATAAGAACCATCTCAATTTCAAAAATGAAGCAGGTTCCTACATGTTCTTCATATGCAAGTGTTAATATTGGATCACTCAAACATCTATTGGGGGATTCTAGTATAGCTAGATGTACTTTGATGTAAAAAATAAATGCCTGTTATATTAACAAACAGCTCTTTTCAGTTCCCCATCTGTAGTTCTTGCAAAAAGTGACAAACAACTCAATCATGACACTACTCCTAAAATTCCCCTGCAAGAAAAAATATGCATTTCTGATTTCTATCAAGTACAAATTACTGCAGATCTCCAAGATTTATTTATGGTATTTCTGAATCTTCATAACCATTCTTTGATGCTAACTTTCCATCAGTTAATCTATGCAGAAAATTTAAATAACACACTATTTCATACTACACACTAATTATCTCTAACAGGAGTGGCAAATGCAGTAAAATCATTTGCAAGGAGTGATGGTTAGAAGTTTGCCAGGACTAAGTCATTTAGCATCATTAAATTGGAAATCTATTATCATTGTGCGTCTTCCAAGCTAGACTCCAGTTAAACTGATTTACTGTGACAGGGTACATGACATGGCTGCAAAACACATGATCTAGAAACAGGAAGCTTACCTATAAACAGACATGTAAAATCATGAGTTCATAATGTCCTGGAACAAACAAGAGGACAAAATCATCAGTACAGTATCAAAATTGTATTTCGATTTTATGAGATAAAGTAACCAGAATCCATTCTGAATAAAACTAAGTGAACTTTTGTACAAACTCAAGCTCCTACACGTATTTCTTCATTTTAGCTACAATTAGGCATCCAGTGTACAATATAAGTCCGAAGTTGGACTTATATATGCATCAGTGTCAACAAAGCATCAGACACTGAGCCACAGAACTGATAATAAAAGGATGAGGAATAAAGATTAATAAGGGCACTACATCTGCACACAAAGGCAAAGTTTAAAATTCATGCTTGCAAGTTTGCTGCTGCTAATGAGCATTTAATTCTTCTCTGTGCATATGTACCTGCTTTTCCTTTTTGTGTGCACAAAAGCATACTTATGTAATATTCATTTGATTGCATTCAGTAGAAGTAACAAACAAGCAGAGACATTGCACAGAGAAAGGTGAACTGGAAGCTGGGAGAAGTATTTTCCCCTACAGAAGAAAAAAAATATATCACAATTAACTTGATAAAAACACCAAGCAACGTGCATGGGAGGCAATTATACACAATTTATCCTCAGGAAATAAACAGAGTTCTGGAATAGAAATGCATGGATTAACATTCCAGACAACAGCTTTAGTATTTATACTACTTGTTTTAGGTATTCTCAGTGTGCCAATCCTTATTACGTGAGCAGAAAACAACAACAAAGAAGGAAAAATAGTTAGGAATTCTGAAAAGCTTCTGATAACTACTGCCTAACTTCAAACTCAGCACGAAATTGTCAGAACAATGAAGTCACATTTGGAAAGTCGTTAAAGCTGACTGAATTGCAAATTGCTCCTTTATTTTATCTTTCAATTTAGGTTTAATTTTTTTATTCCCATTAAGAAAAAGGCCATACTACATGAACAGGTAAATTCTGTCTACTGTAAAGAACGTTTCAGTTAAGAAGCTATAACATCTAGGTAAAGCTGAAGTTATCTCACTAACTTGCTTGGAAAGTTGGGGTTCATGCAGGAGAAACAGAACACCCAATAATGGCTTTGAAATTACAACCCAGTCAAAGTAGCGTCAGTAAGCGAAGAAAAGTCCACATACTTGGAAATTTTGAGTCACTGTGTTTATGCTTACTCACTTCTGCTGTGCCTGTTTTCCATCACTGAAGCGCTCCATGCAATAATGGAGATATAAAAACATTCTTACTCAGAGCATTCCTCGCTCTTCAAAGACTCCTGTATTCTATCATCTCTGGTCTGAACTCCATCCTTTCTTCTCCCCTGTCCCGCTCTCAGCTCAACTAGGCAAAGTTTTAATTTGTTTGGGAAAGATGCCTTATATTTTCTGAAACACCAAACCTACCCTTTTTATTCATAGTTCTTATAAAATGTTTTTAATTGTAAATATTCATCTCTTCAGTTTCTTATTATGTAAGCACTAAGGATAGAAGAGTAGCATTCACTGGAACACTTGCTGTATCAGTTGGCCAGGAAAGAAAAAGCACTTTTAGACAAACTGACTTCATCCCTCCTGGAATTCATGAAGTTTTACCCACACCCTCAGATTTTACTGAGGTGGATACAAAATAAGAAAGATTTGCATTCCTCAGAGTCTGTAAATGTCAGGAGCTACTCCTGAAATAACTGTAGACAGACCAGCTGATCTTAAATCCTCTTTTTGAAACATACTTTTCAGTATTGAAATCAGTAGTGATTTCTGACTTTGGTTTAAAAATATCAGCAACTGTTTTATACGCAAGAGGAGACATTTTGTCACAGATGCTTTTAATTGCATTTCATGCAGTATTTGTGGTTAGATTCTCTGAACTTTTCTTGAGAGAACAAGAAGAAAAATGTGAATCCTTGTATTTTCTAGGCTGACTCTTCTGGAAAGATTTTCTTTCTTCTCTTAAGAATTTTTTTCATTAATGCCAAAGATCCAACACCAGATGGTTTCAAGAAGACACTAACATCATAGCTAGGCATTCTGTGCATACTCTTCAAAGTCTGAATTTTGTGAATACTTGACAGATAAATGGCACAACTCCACACGAAGCTGTGTCAAGACCCTCCTAGCTGCATTTACATGCATTCATGATGAAATCCATTACCATCTGAGGCTTCGATCTCCATCACATGCACTGGAAAATGGTTGCAAAAAGTACACAGCATAGCAAGCACTAAGTCAGAAGAGCATGTCGGATGTCACTGTTAGCTCCTCAATAACTCCCCTCTGTTGGCAGATCAAGGAATGAATGAAATATAGATTTATTTTATCAGCAGTACCAGCTACTGAGAAATGTAAGGAAAAAAATGTCATAACTAATAGCACTTCTGGTCTTGCAACTCCTGATTGATTTATTTACTTAATTACATATGTAAGAGATCAAGCTTCCTAAATTGTTTTGGGGTGTGTGTGTGTTGTGGTTGTTTTGTTTCAATTATTTCAATTCAAAAAAGTCCAAATAACAGCAAACTTCTTACTATGCCTTTTTCTACTACAGTGCTACCAGTGTAATTGTGAACTTAAGTTGATCGTGTGCTTCAAATGTTCTGTACTGGCAGAATATTTCTGAGCTGGGACAAGCTTCATGGCTGTCCACAACTGTCATGTGATTTCCAGATTCAAATCAAGAAAATCTGATTCTAAGAACATACAGAAGAACACTGGGGTATGTGAAGTCAAAATGTAGAAAAGTGAAATCGCTCTAGAAAAGTGAAAAGGCTGCCTTCTATTCCCTCCACATGAAAAAAGGTACCACGGAATGCTTATTCAAACACACTGCAGACATTACATTAAAAGATCTTTTAAAATAAAAATTATTTTATTAAAATAAAAATTATCAACATTAAATCTCACAATGTCTCTTTTTCACTACTTCTACTTAGAAGCTACGCCATTTTGCTTTTACTTGTAAACCTCTAAAAATATATTTTGAAGGAGGGAAAATTACTGCTGTTTCAAATAGCAGATGGGAAAGTCGGTCTCTCTGTGCTCCCCATAGTTACTATACTTAGCAACAGCTACATGATCACTACTGATTAAGTCAGGCATTTCGCAATACATGAAGGCAGGATGGAAATAACATCTTTTTCTTCTTTATAGTGAGAAGCATCAGAATAAAGATGCATTTTAAGCTCATTTTAAGATGCAATAGAAAGACAGACTAACGTCTCCACAGTTTCATCACCCAAGCGGTTTCACTCAATGAGCCTCTTCCTGAGCAAGCAGATAAGTCATATTAGGAGTGGTAAGATGGGAAAAAGTAACGCTCTCTGAAAACAGAGGGAGGCAGAGGTATTGTGAGAGAATGGTGTCTTACTCTTTCGTCAGCACTAAGCTGTATTTAGTACTTTGAACATGCAACAGCCACAGAATATCTTACTGGTGGAGGACAACAGGAAATCAGTGGCAGTTTCACCATGTTTGCTTGGTAAGGCAGAATAAAGCACACTGCGTAAATTTCAGTGAAACCAGACAGAAAAGGTGATAGTTTCATTTGGTTGTTGGATTTGGAGTTTTTTAGTTGCTTTTGTGATTTTTGTGAGTTTTTAAAACGTATTTATTGATCAAGCAAGTAAGTAGAATTATTCTAAAGAACAATTAGTTTGATTTATGGTTCATAGTGTTTTCATGGAGGGAAACATCAAATTTTTCTTCCTATCAAAGCAAGTTAGTGAACAGGACTACATTTTTCAGTCTGCCTTTTTACTGCAACAACATATTAATTCAGTTCAAAGTCACCATTATGAAGAATTACATTTTCAAAATTGCAGAAGATAACCACTTCAATTGAGAGCTCTTTTCTCAAAGCTACTGAAGGAGCAAACCCAAAAGCAACTACTGTACACAGAAATAATTAATTGTTAATAATTCTATACTGCATAGTTATCTTTTGATGTTCATAATCTGTTTTACCAATAGAGAAAAATCTTCAGCGCTGACTTTAATGCCTACCAGTGGATTACTGGTCACATCCAGATAAAATTACCTGCAGCTCTCAGGGCTGTACAACATCAAAGGATTAGATATATGTATTAAGTTTAAAGATAAAACCAAACAGCTGATGTCCACACAAAGAAAGTCAGAAACAAGCTTGTATCAAATTGCATGCAAGGCCAAGATAACAGAGTGTCCCCAGATACACACTCCTGGGAATTTAGGAAAGCTAAGGAAATTCAGAAAGTTAAAATTGAGGGGGAAAGCTGCAGTGCTTTTAGAAGGGCTAAATAGAGTAAGCACAGTAGCAAGCTTCCTAGAAGCACTGCTTTCTAATGACAACGCAGCATGAAGAATAAGCTTTCCTCTTTTCTGAGGAATTATGCTTCAGAAAAGCACAAGGATTTAAAATAAATAGCCTTAATCTTCCAAATGAGATAGAGGTTGGCCAGTAGAAAACAAAATGCAAGATAATCATATCACTTGTTGTCTAAACATAGCATCTCGGGAGGGATCACAACATAAACTGATAAATAATCTAGTATCCTACCTGCACAGTCTGTGGAGTTAGTGTTTGCAAACACTTTTTTTTTTAAAAAAAAGCTGAGTAATATCAGAAAAGCCTGCTTTCATTATGTATAAACATGCCAAGAATGTTCAAATACTGCATAAATAAGTGTCTAACCCCTCGTCTTGCTTTGACAGATAAACACATGGCAGGGTATCAGCAAGACAAAAGAGAGCTTGCTTGCCAACTCCATCCTATTTCTCTAAAGATAATTGCAGAACTTCATTAGCACTTAGATGCTTATTAGAACTACACTGAACTTACAGAATACTCTCCTCACTGATATACTAGAGACCAGCCTCAATAGGAGGCCTCAGAAAGATCAAACAACGAATATCAGAACTGATATTCGCTAACCAAAATACGCTAACTCTTAGCATGTTATCTGAACGTGCTAACCTAGAACGGGGGAAAAATTTTCTTCTTTACAATCACCAAAACAGCAAATTAACACCAGCTGTATAAGAGATCAAACCTTGTGTGTGAGGGTATTTGTATTCCTCATATGGATACCTGAAACATTAGGCAAATGCAGTGCTAGGTATGTTGATAAAACATCTCCAGTAGAAGGACTAATACTTAATTTCCCTTTGCTAGCACACAAGTAGTGCAAGAACAACACATGCATTTGAAACATCTCTGCAATTACTTCTCTTCAGTTAGCAAGCTTACGTAAGTCAACAAGAGGTTGAAACAATGGCTTCAAGCTACAGCAGGGGAGATTCAGGCTGGACATGAGGAAGTATTACTTTGCAGAAAGGGTGGTCAGGCACTGCAATGGATGCCCAGGGAGGTGGTGGAGTCACCGACCCTGGGGGTGTTCAAGGAAAGGCTGGATGTTGTGTTGAGGGACATGGTTTAGTAGGAGCTATTGGGAATAGGTGAACGGTTCGACTGGGTGATCTTTTAGGTCTTTTCCAACCTTGGTGATTCTATGATTCTATGATTCTAAGAGCTATGAATTTTAGTAAAGTCAGTGAAAACTCTTCAATACGGTATCTACTTTGGTAGTTCTGTAGTGGGATCAGAATTCCTTTCCAAACATACACCTGAGTGATTCTTTTAGATTTGACACTCCTGTGCTTAACCTTCTGATCTATGTCACGTCTGCACAGGTAACCAGCTAGGGTACATAAGCACACACCGAGAAGTCATCCTGCTACCATGAGCCCCAGTTTGAAGAAACTATGTTATTTTCCATATACATTTAGTCTTGTCTAGGAAGCAGTATCTCTGACATTAAAAATACATATATTTTCAAAAACACGCCCAATTCATTCACCTGTGTCTAGAAAATAAAGTTCATCAACTGTAAAAGAAGATTTTTCAATTTAAAGGAAAACCATCACACTGGATGTCTTAAATTCCAAAGCTGCAGCTAATGTGCTGAACTATTCTTTATTATATTTTCTCAGGCACAGTAGAGGAGTGAGTACCTCTGCACATTATATTTAAACAAGCAAGTAGGAAATTAGTCAAGAGAGGAGAGAACCAGTTATCTGCTTTGACAGCATCACAAGCTGCATAATCCTCAAGGCATTACGGTTTATTTTAGCTATTATCACCACATCCCAGGCATTAGTACTTATAATAACAGCCTTCTATTCGGAAGAAGTCAGACTACCAGCTGGAAATCAAAAGTTTTTCCTACCTCCCCCTACATTGTCCTTACTCTTTAGAAGCAGAACCAGCCTGCCCAAGTGGAGGGGAAAAAAAAAATGTAATTGCTGATGATAGCATACTCTAAGGACAGAATTATAAACACAGATGTATTGAATGAAACCCATTGCTTAGAAAAGGAGCAGATCCATAATAGTTAAGAGATCACTGCTAACAATGATTTCTACCTAAATGAAAATTTTCTCTAGTTATCTCTCCACCAATAGAAATAACTATCCAGCTAAGCACAAGGAGTAAAATAAAAGTCCTGTGCTTAGCTGAGCAGGAGACAAATTTGAGACATTGTGTTGGCATTTCAGATACCACAGAGTATGATGACTTACAAATTGGCTGCGTGTCTCTAAATGGTCTTTTTAGTTCCTTTCATAAAAGAGTTTAGAAAGGAAAGTATCTAGCTTTCACATTCTGCGCTGGCAACCAAATCTAACAAAAGAGAAATGAGTTGTTTCATAAAGTTTCCTGAAGTCTGAACTGAACAATAAACTCAGCAACACAGATGTACATTTCTAGAGCTTAGGTTCAAAAGGTATTTAACATTAAGCAAGCTACAATTTATAACTCTAAATTAAAGGAGGAGAAAAACACCCCATTTGGCAATTCCTCTGTCCTCTGGGTATTCTAGATTTGCCCCTAAAATTAAAAAGCATATCCAACCTGCTTTACTTAAGATTTATTATTAAAACAGCAAGGTATTGAACAGTCTCTTTCACACAATGCGTTCAATTAGCCAGGATACAAAATCTTACTCGACCACAACGTATGGAGATTGACCAAATCACAAATCTGAACAAGCTACAAAATTAAATAAAGATGCAGTGACCTCTGGGAATATCAGTTACCTTTGTAAAGTTAATTAAATTTATTGGTAAGGACATTTAAATATCAAGGTTCATTGCATAGCTTATCACAAGTGAAGTATATCCTCAATTAAATAACATTTTCCAAGGGGAACCTTCATCTAGCCTAAGAGGCTTAATTTCCTTCACTCACAGCAAGATGACTCATGAAAGAGCTAAGAGTCACGTCATGCCACGTTTTCAACAAAAGCATTTCAAAGGATTCCTTAAAAAATGGGAACAAATTCCTTTTAAATATACTTGCACAGCAGAAAATTGCTTGAAACAATAACAGTCTCAAGAGTAAAAGTACAATTCCAAGATACATACTTGTCAGTCAGTAGATAAACCAGATTAGCACCCAATTTACTAATTTACTGCTTTCCTTACTCTCAGTAAAACATACAAACTTTTTTCTAACAGTTTTTATTACTGCACCTGCTTAGACACACTCAGCTCATAGAGGTAAATAAGGTCAAAACAGTAATAATGTTTTTCATGAACAACTAGATGTGAATATCAAAGGTTTATTTTGGCAAATTCTGATGATATCTCACATGGAGCAAAGGAAGGCAATATTGCTTTCTACAAGGATAGAAACACGCCTGTAAAGGTATTCATCAAGATACAGTTCAGAAGACAACCCGGAGAAAAGTACCTTACCTTTTTGAATGGTTGGTGAAGTCTCCAGATCGCCAATCTCCAAATAGAAATCATACTCCCTCCTCTGCTAACCATTAAATGAGAGTGAGGAGTGGTGAACCCAGAGTCTACCCCTTCTGGTCACCTGGGTGCATTGCTTGCATCTGTGCACCCTGCGTTAGCCACACCTTCTCACCTGGTGTTCAATCACTGGTTCAGTCCATGACCTAGCAATCCCTATGCAACATAACAAGTAAAACTCAGTTCTAAAGACCACTTTCAGGGTGAAAAATTTACCTGCCTCTGTAATGTGTTAAAAAAAATTTATTTCTTGGCCTTTGCAGAGGGAAAAATGAGGCAGGCATCTCTCAATCTTCTGATTAGAAGCTGCTCTTATCAGGTACGTTTAGATAAACGTACAATTGCCACGGTAAGTCATGGGATGGTTGAGGAAATACAGGCCCTGACCAGCACATAAAACCTTCTGAGATGAAAGCCTGATACCTATCTTTAAGTAACAATATCAGCAGCACTTGATCAGTGATAAGTTCTGAGTAAGGCCAATTTATACCATTTTAAAGAAATTGACACTGTATTGAAATAGAATAGAGAAGGTGGAAAAAAAGACATGAAATTTATTCTCCTTCTATGTTACAAGATTCTTGATTTTCTTTAAGGTTTGAGATCTGACTGAAGATACTTCTGTCATTTAGACTCTTACAGTCTACTGCTCAGATCAGACTTCAATACAACAAATTCAACTTAAAAAAATGTTTTCATGCACATTTGAACTGCTGTCTGATTTAATGTATATAATGTTTCTACTCTCAGAGGATGTTTCTGCCCTAGGTACAAGTACAGATTGAAGTGGAACCTCATTAGAGAATACAATAACTAAGAATTTTTCCACGTTAACATGAGATTTCACGTATTACTCAAGTTAATACAATGCAGACATCTGTACTGCTTCAACACTTGTGTACAACTGAACTCTGTTCCATATTACCACCACCTCCTTTAATCATACTGTTGTGAAGATATTTCAGCACAGAATTTGCCTTTTGGAGAATTAAAGTTGCTTTTTCTGAATAATAGGTAATCTATATTTAAATTCACCCGTCCCTTTCATTAAGCAGCAACAACCAGAAAAACTAGAGGATACCACACAGGCAATTAAGGAAAAGGAGGAGCAAAAACTGCTTGCCATGCTTCCCCTTCCTCATGTATCCAAATTTACTGTTGCCTGCAAATAATCTTCTATTTAAATATTGAAAGAAGCACACTGAAATATGCTCCATCTAAAGGTACAGGGAACAGGATATTCACAGGCACAGTCTACCAAATTTTCTGTCACTATAGCTAAATCAAAGGCCATAAGTTTCAGCTCAAATTTAAAAATTCTGCATACCCAATATGAGGTGGCTTTCACAAGCCTTTTAGAGTTCTCTTTGAAATACCAAGAGTAGCTATTGAATTTACTGCTGCAGGCTGAGATTCAAACCACTGCCTTGAAAGTTTTCTTACCAAGCAGTTTTGAAAGACATTCACAGGTAAATTCTGTTCTCTCATTTTGTAGGTACTAACTCCCTCACTTCTTTCACTGATGCTTACATTTCTAAGTTCTTGATTAACACCCTAGCTAATCCCAAATAGATACACACAAGGCAGTGCACTGTGTTCCGTGCTAACATTTTACTAGCACTGCTGCTGTGAACTTAGTCAAACTAGAAAAAAAGTTATATTCTGCAAGACAGTGTCATTCTCTCAACACATAATAACCTCAAGCACTCAAGAGCTAGTGAACTCAATTAAAAGCTTAAAATAGAATCATATCTGAAAGGTGAATACAGATTTTACTTTATTCAAAAAGATCTAGTTAATCTACACTAGATCAAAGTCCTACCCCCACATACTTATATATGTATACAGTTATAGGGGAAATTAATATAAGAAACAACATCGATACATGAAGAGAGAAACTCCTCCCAACTATTCACTTCATAAAGGTAAGCATACCAAAGATAAGGGCCAGACAACCATTTTATTTTTCTGTAAAGAGAGCCTGATAACTTCTATACCACTGAGATGATACAAGGCCATTTTTTATCTTTCTAAATCTCAGTGGTAATAGTAAATTTTACTAGCAGTACAAATGTAATGCTTACTGTTCAAGAACCATCAAACAAAAAGCTACGTAGAACAACAGATTAAAACAGAAGTTCTTTGAATTTTTGTATGGGAACTGCTAGGTCACAGCCTGAACCAGTGAGAGCACCTGGTGAAGGGGCATAGCCAAACCTGGGAGCACAGGCAGAAGCAATTCACCTTGTGACCCTAACCTCAAGTGTTGGCAGCTGAAAAGGAAGAATGGAGATCACGTCCTTTGGAGTTGGGTGAGTCCTGACCCTCAGAAAGGGATAAGCAGTTCTTTCTTTATTACTGGATTGTGACTGCTACCTTTCTTAGATTTAAAACAACTGGATTTGCTGCTGCCTAGCCTTACAATTGTACCCAGCATGAGAATAAACTCAATGTTTCTGCTCTGGGTCTATATGTAAAAAAGGGAAGTCTAGTAAAAACCCAAACTACATCTATTATCCACAAGAAGGAACCATTAATCTTAACTCCTAGTAGAGAGTGAATACCTAAAAGAATACTCCTACTACTGTGAAATCTTGCTTTATTATCACCATAAGGACCTTCAACTTAAGCAGCCCTACTCATTAACAAATGACACCACCATACAACCTAAAGAAAGTCAATATTAAGAGTGGTGTGTACAACACACAAGCACCTCAGTGCCCACAGTGCTTGTAGATCCTGCTGCTCAGGTAAAAACAAAAAACAAAACCATTAAATGCAAATAAATTTGGATGTAATTAATGCTTACACTTTCTCAGGTAAATACATAGCTTCCTCACCAAGGAAACTGCTGAAGGAACAAAACACTATCAAGCAGAATGCGTTCCAAAGCTGTTTCTATTTCAAAATCTTTGGTAGAAGGAAGATGTATGGATGTAGAAAGGTAAGCAGCAAGAACAACGAAGAATGATGGCTTAACTCTCTGCAGTCCTTCCACTGCAGCCGTCATGATGAGAATTGCAAAGAAGTTCTTCTGGTTTTAGTACAATTACAGCATCCTGACTGCATTGCAGTAAGGAAGATTAATGCAATACTCCCCTGTTTTTTTTTTTTTTGCAACTCCCCTGGACACTCTATGCATGGCAACTGTACATGACCTGGAACACCAGGACTCAGGACTTTTAGTTCAAAGTATTGGCAAAGGGTACAAATGGAACCTACTCCGTTTAGATTTTAATGCTCATGACAAAGACTGTACTCCTGGATGTGATAGAGCAGATACCTTTGCTACAGGCATGAGCGCATGCGAAATTCATAGAAGCCCTTTAAGTTTCAAAGCTGACTGTACGTCTTACCAACAAACTATTAAAAGAATACTACCATACATTATAATTCATCACAAATGATTTTATTTGCTTTTGGTTTGTCAGAAATTCTTCAGTCTTACGAAGTACCTAAATTCAGGTAGAACTGAGCAAGCTAAGTGATCAAAATTGAAGTGATATGACACACTGGAACCCAAACTGAGAGATACCGTCTCACTAGGATCTCACACTTTACTGGCATTTTACTTCATTTCCAGTGTCATTCATAGAATAGAAAGGACAAAGCATTCGCATTCCCCAAACATGAGCAGAAAACCACTGCATCTATGGGAAGGTAATAAAAAATAAAATGTTGCTGTAGTCTGCTCTTTTGAAATAGAAAGAAAGTATTAACAGGGCAAATAGAGGTCTTAGCTCATCTTATTACAGCATCCTATTTCTTATGTGTAAACAGCTCCAACTATATATTGAAGTCTACCAGTCCAAGAGTGTGCAACCTATCACTGCCAACTGCCACAACACAGTATTTCTCTTGAGCAGGAGGTCACAACTGCCAATGGGCAAGAAATTCTCTTCAGCTTATTCCTCTAACTGTTGGGGACAACTGAGTCCAAGTTTGTAGACTGTCAGGCTGATACTTACTCTTAATACCTTCATAAAGTAGTCACCTTTCCAATACACCTTGTCATCCTATTATTTCAATAAGTCACTACTCTCCTAATTTAAATGCAGTTAGAACTTCTGAAAGTTTCTTCTTTAGTTATACTGGCACTTTCTTAGCATAAGCAATTATCATCTGGGTACTCTTAACCACATTTCACAGTAGCAAAAGCCAAGCTCCTAAACAACTTAGTGGTTATATAGGAATCATTATAGTGTTCACTGAGGGTTGAAGATGCTTTCTTTTCTTTTTTTAAAGACTATTTCAAGAGTACGATGACTGGGGCAAGAAGAGTTGGAAGTCTTCTGTACTTCGCAGGAGACCCAAGCTGGGTTACTCCTCCTGTTTTCCAAGGCTTTACAAAGCATAGAGAAGCCACTGTAATTTTGGGGGATGCGGTGCATGTTGATCCCCTCATATGACCAGCTGATTAAGTTCTCAAATTCAAATATTTACTTACTGAGTAACTGCAAAATCAAATCTGGTCTGTGACTTCATGAAAGTGCTTTCACACACCCTGAAACTTTCAATGATATCCATGGCACTCTGTAATGTACAGCGTTGAACGCAGAGCATTTGAGACCATACTCTCTAAGCTCCTCTTTTAATAGACCCGTTGGAGGAAAACTGTGGAGCAATAAAGGAAAAAATGTTCCTTTGATGATTAGATATGTTCACAATTCCACAGTGGAAAAATACAGGAGGAAACCACTCTCTGGAGAATTTGGTCATAAGATAAGCAAAATCTGTTTTATAAAACAAAGAGCTTGAAACTTAGAGATAGAGAAACAGAGGGTTCTGCAAATAGTGGTTATAGCATCACACTCAGTAAACAGAAAGGATGCTAAAAACAGCTGTGTTAGTTTGCAAGTATTTGAAATTTCTTTGAATGCACAGCTTGGTGCATACTGGTTCAACACCAGCAGCCAGGAAGTTGGCTAGGCATTCATTTACCATTCAGCATGGTAATGGTAGAAGTAGTTAATGCTTGTTAGAAATATTGTAAAACATCATCCACCCACTAAAAGTAGTTTTGCAAATTCTGAACAGAGGTTGACAATATCAAATCATGAAATCTCAGAGACTCCAAAAATGATTGTTTCAAATGGTAATGCAAAAACCTAAGTACAGAGTTCAGAAAGAGGGTCAAATCTCACCTTGTTCAATACTCATTTCAACATTCATAGACCTTACGTTACTCAAATTTACAACTAAATTTTAGATATGACCAATAAAGCATTATGTTAATGGTTTTAAATATGTCTTCCAGGCCTGTGCTCTCCATAGCTCAGAGTTTATTCCTTTCAGAATGGTTATATTGTACTATTTGGAAGTCCAACTTCGTTGTCGGTTAAAAATCTAGCAGAAATCAGTTTTTCAGAGGTGGGCATGACCAGTTCCCATAACCTGGGAAAAGAGCTTATTATTTGGCAGACTCAGGTTGTAATAAAGCTTGCAGTTTATGTACCAGATAGCTGTATGTTTCAATGCCCCCCAAAATTCAAAGCTTCTAACCAAACACATAAGCTGCAGTTTTTTTCAGCTAAGAGAAATCTAGCAAAGATGGAGAAGTTCAGACAAACCTTAGGTCCAAAGTACACCTTAAGTTGTTGGAAAAGGACAGGATTATGGCATCCCACCTTCTTTTCTCTGTTGCATTTATTCAATTATTCAGAGTAAAGAACTCTTTGTACCTAGTACATCTGAACTACATGTGGTGGTGGTGTTTTTTGTTTTTTTGTTTGTTTATTTGTTATGTTTGTTTTTTATAGCACTAGAGCATGTGTGTGTTCCAATCACAGTTGTCAGGAAAACATGGCTGGAAATGTTATCGTCATTCAAATAATTAGATTTTAATGAATTGCTGTAGAGAACTATTCAACAGCAGTATTTTTCTTATCTAGCACAGCAGTGGGAACAATCCAGATTTCTTAGAGCAGACTAATATCTGCCTAGGGCAACCTGGTTTAGTATTAAACAGGGAAGTTGGTGGCCCTGCCTGTGGCAGGGGAGTTGGAGATTCATGATCCTTGAGGTCCCTTCCAACCCAGGCCATTCTGTGATTCTATGTGATCTTAACAGCACTTTAAAAGTTTGACTCTGCACTTCAAGACACTAGAATAAAAAACTTAAGAAATCTTTTGTCACATTTGTAAGGCTTTCCAGCAGAGATGCCAAAGTAGTCGAGATGTAGCCATTCAAAAGAAGATTCTACACTACACTAATGCATATACATACATATCTGTACGTACTCTTCCTAAACTAGTGAACACTGAACTATTACCAGGAGCCCAGCAGAGGGAGCACAAGTCACTGAGACTTTGAAATGCTGGTATTTTAGGATCGGGAGAGCTGTTAGTCCATCCAGAACTAAACAAAAAGAAGAGATTCATTTACAGAATTTGCCATTCGAAGAACTAAGTATTAGGTTTCAAGATTCTTTTGTGAAAACTGTTATATTTTACTGCATTGCAGTGAATATTTTTCCATTACACTAACTGTGCAAATAACAATTAAACCAAATAAGTTAACATCTGGCCATTAAGGAACACGAGATTTAAAAAAAAAAAAAAAAAAAAGATAATTTATGCAATATTTTTTCACCTAAATCTGAACAAATTATTAAGAGATGATTCGAAACCTTAACATTGACACATTCATTTGTGTAATAAAAATCATTATCTGTGCTTAGTTTAGCTAAGGGCAAACAACAGGGAATAAAGAAATACATATTTTTCTCACTTCTGTCCTTAATTACAGTACCATGGTAATGACTGTGGAAAGGCAAAAAATTCTTATCCAGATTTCTAGCTTGCACAAACCAACATTTCTTCCACTATCTGTAATGCGATAAACTACAACAAATGAGAAATCCAGTATCTCAAAGAAATACTGTTAGGAATCTGCAGAGGAACCCCATAGCAAAGGGGGAGGGGGTGTAAGCAAGCAGTCCTCATCACCTAAAACCCAGCCAGAATGCATATCATACACTATTCCTTCAAACCATGCTGCCCTGCTATATCAAAGCCTGTTCAGACTGTTCAAATATCTAATTCAACAATTCCGCAGAGAAAAATAGTACAATTAGGCAAGGATGCAGGCAGAATGAAATGGTGGCAACCTCATTCACAGTCTCACTGAGCTAAGATGAAAGAAATGAGCATTGGCAAAAACAGCCTGAAAGTACCCGCAGACGGCAAAACACAGGCAGAAAAAAGAAGGAATTAACACAGCAGAGAGGGTATGAGTAGGAGTGATAGGATCAAACTAGAATAATGCAAGTGTGGGCTGCACATCAGGAAGTACTTCTGGTCTGCAAAATCCACTTACCTAAGCAGCTTCCCACACACCTCCAGTGAGTAGCATGAGATGACCTCCTTGCCACCTGCAGGTGGAGGACAGGAGCCCCCCGACAAACAGGGTACGGACACAAACATTAGTCTTCATATAAGCTGCCTACTTCATACGCAACTCTTCCCACACCAGGGACTGGAATTCCTGTTGAGCCATAAACTCAGGGGAACCTCAGTGTGTTGCAGTGTTTTGAAGGTCTGCACAGTTGTGCTGTTCAGGTGCCCACAAAATTAAATAGTGTCAGAATTGGAAATGCGGAGGAAGCAGCTACTATGGCCATTCCCAAATGCTCTCATGCTCTTTAAAGATGTCCTGAGGGAACACATATACTTCTGTAATCATTCAAGGCAGAAACTCTGTTTAGAGGCCATGGCATTGAATCTCGCACAGCAGTTTCAGTTCAGCGCCATTGGCCTGTACATAAGACCCATCTAATTTCATTTTTAGATCCAGTAAGACTAATTTTTTTGAGATGCTATTTGCAAGAAGCATCTAATTATTTACTATACTATCAGTATGCTGCAAGAAAATGTCTTGAAATACTTCGTTCTTTCCTCATAGCTTCTACAACCTACCATTAAAAAGGCTTTTGCTACAGAGCTCTTCCTTTGAGCATTACGTATTTTGCTTCATGTTCTCAAAAAAGCTGCAACTCACCCTCTTGCAGAAGACACCTTCCCAGAGGTTTTATGGAAATTTGTCTTCCTATGTAAATAACCAGGCCAACAAGACTGCAGAACAGGTTTTAAAATGGGTAAGTCGATGCTTCACATTCTCCCACAGGTGTATTATTTTAAGTGGAAAAGGACGAACTTGAACATCCCTCACTCAGCAGGAAGTTGAGTTCTTCAAAGAACACCTCTGTTCCTGCTCCCACCATCCTTCACGTTCTTGTTCAGTGCTTAATCTCCCTAATATCTTCTAAAAATATTAAAATCTACTTTGCTGACAAGTAAGAATTACTAGACTGGAGATTGTGGTATTTTTTAGGATTCATCTAAAACACATTGCCTGCCATTTTAGGACAACAATACACTGCTCACAGCTTACCAGCTTTTCAGATGTTAGATTTGAGCAATAGGGCCTTTAAGTGCCTCTGTTTCACACATACTGTACACACAGATATTTTTGGTAGGACCTAGATTAAGAATTGGGTCTTCCATCTCATACCTCACCTTAGAAATTCAGAGTAATCAGTGTGCTGCTGGTATGTATAGTTACACAAACACATACATGTATATACACATATACAGACACATGTATAGGCTTGTTTTGGAATCAGATATTTTGGAAGAGAGGGAAGAGGATCTTGATCCTTGTACTTCACTCACAATAGTTATAGCAGCTCTCCTTTGCTTGCTGAAAAAATAGGATCCATGACCATATCCCAATATTTTCCACAAATATATGTTTGGAAATGCATTTCTATTTCCTTGGCAATGAATTGTTAAGGAAGAACATCAGAGCACTGACCAGCATGAAAGAGTGCTTGGTTCTTGAAGTTCCAAACAAGAATACTAAAATTAGGAAGCTCACAAGTTGTGTTCTGTGTCAGCAGGAAAGAAGGGCTCATTAGAGAATATTTTCAGATTCACTGGGAACGAATTGTTTAGGTCTGATCTGCTTTAAGCAAGACAATTCACTTCAAGTATTGAAATCGTATTCAAACTCAGGACTCAATAGGGTGGGTTACCTCCTGCTGCATTTGTCAAAGTAAAATTTGCTCTGTTAAAATAGCATGCATTTTTACTGTTTTATCCACACACCGTATTTTCACTCTCTCCTCTGATTTCCAGGATTGTTCTTGATACCAGCACACTGTTTTGTCATCACTGTGCTTTTTGCTCCCCCTCCCCTTCTTTCTAACTTTTTTTATTAGTTACATAGTCCACAACCACAGTCAAATTAATTTTTTTTTTCATTTTTCTTACCCATTTAGCAGATGTTCAGCAAAAGAATTTGCCCATTTTTCAGCAGAAGCAAAATAATTTAGTTGAGTTATGTTAGCAAGTTCTTGTCTTATTACACACCTTCACAGTATCGATTTCCCACTGTCTGCCAGAACAACAAATGCCTGTTTTAAGAGATACTCACTCATCTGCTGTGTACAAATAACACTAATGTTGAAACACATGCTTCAAGAGAAAAAGCACTGCCCTCGGCATCAAATCCTTATTCTCATAACTTAGTGGTCTGTTCAATCACATACCAAAGATAAAATGCACAAAACACTTTTCGTTTATTTCAAAATGTAAGTTTAAGTTTTGCCCAACCTCAGTCTTATATCATCCCTATCTGACATAGGAATGATAAAGAATAAATAGCATTTAGTCACAGCAAAGTGTTTGCTTTGGATACAGACCGTGCTTTCCACTTAAAAGTAAGATAATTTTCATGAGCAAAATAAGCTCATGAAAGAGAAGTGGAAGTGGAAGTAGAAGTGAGAATTTAGTAGTAATCTGCACTTCTGCTGTAGGCTTCTTTCAGCAGGACTATCAGTCACAAATCACACTTCCCGTAGCTGATTGAAAAAGAGCTGAACAAAAGTATCTGGTGTACATTTCCTTCTGACAAGAAGGCAGAGAAAGCAAGATCTTGCCCAAACACGAGCACACTTTAACAGATGTCAGATAACTCTACTTTAATTAAGGCAAACAAAAACAAGCTTCCATCCAAAAGCAGCACAAATCCTGAAACATCATTTACGTCATACGAACAGTCTGTCTCAGCAGAGAACATCTCTGGAGGCAAAAAAGTCAGGCTGGTCTCTACACTAATGCAATCTTTGGCTTCCTGCTGAGACTGTGTGCAAGGGTAGCACTCACTGCCAACAGCGACATGCAAAGTCACAAGCTCGTTTTATGTAAGCCATAAAGCAGCCTTCACAAAGCACCACAGAGACAGTGCCACTCACTAGATCGCACTGAGCACACCTCAGCTCAGATTGAGAGTGTCTTCTAAATGCTGGAGACTTCGTAATGCTCTTGACTGTGACTTTTTCTCCCCAGAGAACAAAGCCATTTTTAAATTCATTTAAAAACAAATCAGTCAGGACAGGTACAGAATTTAGACTGAGCTGCAAATAACAGAGCTCTGAGATTGTTCCATCTTAACAAACAATTCCTTCTATACCTCCTCCCCAAATAAAAAGAGATTTCTCACGGTAAAAAGCAGAAAAGAAGTTAGCTTGGTTAGGTTTAGCAAAAACATCACTCCCCAGGCTGGTAACATGCCAGCTGGTTTGCCCATATTTACATTAGGAGGTGCTTTACAAAAGTTGGTGTATTGAACATTTCTTCCTTACACTGAACATCTGAATTTTAGAAGTTTTTGGTGTTTTATCAAATATTAAATGAAATGAACTAATTGCAAGTTAGGCTTATGCAACTTAAATAGTTAATTCACAGAATCACAGAATTGTAGGGGTTGGAAGGGACCTCCAGAGATCATCGTGTCCAACCCCCTGCCAAAGCAGGTTCCCTACAGCAGGTCGCACAGGTCGGCATCCAGGCAGGTCTTGAACATCTCCAGAGAAGGAGACTCCACCACCTCCCTGGGCAGCCTGTTCCAGTGCTCCGTCACCCTCACCTAAAGAAGTTCTTGCATGCATTTATGCAGAACTTCCTATGCTGCAGTTTCCAGCCGTTTCCCCTTGTCCTGTCTCCACTCACCACTGAAAACAATCTGGCCTCGCCACTCTGCCCGCCACACCTTAGATATTTACGGACCTGGATCAGGTCTCCTCTCAGTCTTCTTTTCTCAAGGCTAAATATCTAAATATCCACTGTTATACTTAACATGCTGATTCACTACATTTAACAAAGCTTTGCAATCAACTAATTATCCTCAGTTATACTTCTAGATTTTGTTTGATTCACACTCAGCAAATTAGTACAAAATTAAGTGAAACACCACCCAAACTTTTTTTGGTACACTGTCTTCCTTATAAGACAGTGAGTGCACCTACTAACCCATCCCATGCACTCGCCTTCTGCACTCAGCAACCTGCACTACACAGACATCCTTTCTACTCTGGCTCTTTTTTTATGGGAACAACTGACTACTTTTACTTTCTTTTTTGGACTCTTTTTTTTCTTGCAGAAATCTATTACTGTGCTCACTAACAGTAATAGAACACAGCAATTCCTCAAACAAATCTGCCAACTTCTCCAAATTATTTAGTCAGACTTCAGCTATATTATTCCTACTGATATAAATTGAAAGTTTCAGAGCTTGTATAACACTTCTATGCTATTGCAAGTAAGCTACCATTTGGTAATGTGACACTGTCTTGACACTGCAGTGCCAGTGAGCAGCACCTGCTTTACACAGGTTGAAGTCTGAAGACAGGAGTCTAAACTTTTAAGGAAAAACTACTTAAGCCCTAAGGTACAAATTCCACTGATGACTTCCCAGAAGCATAGATTTCTTCCTAAAAGTACTGATTTTATGAAGCATTTGGCAAAGAGAATCCCAGTTTCCTTTACAAAGGTTTCCATTTGCTCCGGTTTTGAAGCAGTAATCACTGCCAGCACCTGGACACAAAGCAGCCCTGCTGCGCTGGGATGAAGGTGGGTCTGTTCATGAGGGAACAAGGAGGACACAGCATCTCACAAGCCGCCTTCCTCCTGACACCGCAGATATCCAAAGCAAGCATTATCCACACTTGATATTGAACTGTTACAGAACTTCTGCAAAGAAGGAATCCTTATTCCCCAATTAAACATATGCAAGGTGCACATAACATTTAACTGTGAAGAAACTGAGATTTTTCCTCCTTGAATGGGAAGCTACAGACAGCCATAATCTTCAGGTTAAGCTTTCAGAAAGCAAAAGTAGCTGCAGGACTGGAAGAAGGCCTTGAAACAAGGGCATGTTCTGTCTTCTGAGTTGGAGACTTCCTCCAGTTTCTGCATCCAGACATTAAACTGATCTGAAGCTGGCTTGTCGCACCTGCTGCCAGGTAGTTGGAGCCACAGCAGCTGCTGCCACAGCCCCAACACCGCAGCTGGGGAGCCCACAGCTGTGATCCCCCTACACAGTGATGATGCGTGGTGACCTGGAGAGGGGCCCAGGCTCATTCCATACAAAACAAAGAGATAAGATGATAAATCAGGGGGAAGAGGGGACAGGATTTTTTATGTGAAAGAGGCTCTGAAGATCTGACTCCCCTGGATATACATGCAGGCCAGAGAGCCCAGGACCAGACATAGCGGGCTGTCTCCCAGCTTCCCCACTAAGCCCCGCAGGGTATGCCTCACAGCGATACATCTCTGCCATAAATATCCCAGATTAATTCTGATCCTAGCATCAAATCCACTTAAGAGACTTAAAAGCCTTCAAGTCCTCAGAGCTGCCTGCCCAAAAAGGGCTCTGCAAATGAGTCTTGGGCTGGTGGAGATGAGATGTTATCAAACAAGGCAAGCCATTTGTACAATTTTAGTAATGTCGTTTGCGAGAGACAAATGGGACCAGATAGCTGAGCTGACATCTTGTACTAACTGCACGGCCACAGGAAATCCTCGAAACTGGGAATGAGTGCATGGGGTAGGATTTGGGTAAATACTTTCTGTACATTTCCATGTTCTGTAAATTTGTACTTCATATGTATTTCCTGGAAATAGCTCTTCCTGCTTATAATGAGGACTGGTTGTTAAACGACAGCATATGCTCTCCAGCGTGTTTAAGGAGCTATTTGCTTAGCTTGCCTGGAGACATCTCTATGAAAAAGAAGTCTGAAAGGACCACTCCAGCGCCGCTAGAACACCCTGCGCTGTTAGCACAGACAGCAGGGAGGGAGCTGGGGGTGGGGTTGCTCCCTTCCCTCTCTGCCACACCGAGGAGGTGAAAGACATTCGGGAACAGGAGCACGCAGAAGGGGCAGTGGGTGACCAGCGACCCTTTCTCCACTTCCTTCAACTCCCCCAGCAGTACAATAAAAAACCATAAGTTCAGGGCACCGCAATTTCGGGACTACGCAGCGACACTTCCTCCCAGATCATAACAAGCCCATCAGCGGGCTGGGGGCAGATCCCGGCTCTCCGAGAGGCACCCTCCCGGCCGGGCCTCCTGAGGGATGCCTGCGGGCAGCCGAGCCGCGTTCCGCGCCCTGCCTACCTCGGGCAGCGGCGGAAAGCAGACGGGAGGCCCCGAGCCAGGCATCTCCCCGAGGAGCCACACCTCACCCCTCGGAGCAGCGGGCGGGCGGACTCGGGGGGCAGCGGGGCCGGTCCGGCGCGGCGCTGGGAGCCGGGAGAGGGCGCGCAGCGCTGCGGGGCGGCTCCGGCACAACCCCGGCCTGAGCCCGAGAGCTTATTTGTAAACACGGGAAACTCCGGTGTACCAGAGCACAAGCTCTTTGTGCTGTAGCAGAGCAGTGAAGTGGGCTCTTAATACGATGCATGCTTTTCCCACTCAATTCAAGTAAAACTAAGTCTTAAATTACTTGTCCGTCAGTAGAAACGAGGCGGGTA
This sequence comes from Lagopus leucura, assembly GCF_019238085.1. Taxonomy (NCBI): domain Eukaryota; kingdom Metazoa; phylum Chordata; class Aves; order Galliformes; family Phasianidae; genus Lagopus; species Lagopus leucura. The sequence continues at coordinate 5,999,562 of NW_024962277.1, read as the reverse complement.
AACGCTCCGACTTCAGTTATTGCTATTCTCGCATTTCTGTTACTATGAATCGCGCACAATTAAGCAGCTTTCTGCACACTGCAAAGGAGCCACGATTAATTACAGATTATTGAGTCTGCAAGTAGACGCAAAGATTTGGAACAAACGTGTCTCTGAAAGCGGCGAGCCCGCGTTTGGATGAGTCAGTTCGCGCTGTGGCGAGCTGCCAGGGTCTGCTGACCCTTTCTCTGGGTCACTTTCGTTAGCGGCGAGAGCGCGGCCGCTGCGCGCTGCCCGAAGCGCTGGGAGGAGCGGCGGACCCGTGTCCGGCCGGCGGGGAACCGGCACCACTTGCCCGATGAGCGCGGGCGGCTCCGGGGGCTCCCGCCCGTACCCCCGGGGGGCAGCGGCTTCCCGAGGGGCCCCGATGCTGGAACGGCCGGGAACAGGCCCTAGGGAGAAGGCTCGCCCCGTTTCTCCCAGCGCCCCGTTAGCGCTGCGAAGGTGGAGTGCCCAGGGGCATCCCTAGAAGCACGCGGGGCTGCCGGGGCACCGGCGGCGGAGATAGCGTAGAGAAAACTACAGGCGCAGCAGGCAGAGAAACCTGCCTGGGGGAGCCCCGGGCGTGCTGCCGCAGCTCAGACCCTGGGGAGAAGCTCTCCTCGGAATCCTGACCGGAGCGCCGGTGAAGCGCTGGCTTCCAAATGGGAAAGGAGCCGGGGGACCGGGCTGAGGCCGCCTCTGCCTGGCGAGGACCCCCTCCTTCGCGGCGAGCTGCCCGCTGAGCCGAGCCGCCCAGGGCTCCCTCCTAGGCGCACGCTGGAGGGGAGTTGCGCTCTTCTCAGAGCTTGTACGCGGGATGGCCTTAAGAAACCGAAGGCAGGAGACGAACGAGAAGAAAAGCCCCACCAGAGAAACACCCTCCTCGAAAAGGGCACGCAAACGCGGGAGCCGCTTACTTTTCGTGCTTTGCGTTTTCCTGGATGGCGCTCAGCACCCCCGGGTACGCGGGGGGGACGCCCTGCTGGAGCCTGCATGTGGCCAGGTGCCGGTGATGCTCATCCTGGAGACAGGCATTTTCATGGTACAACTTGGCCACTTGCTGCTCTAGCTCGTCTATCCTCCGCTTCTGCTTCTCCAGCAGCTCCTGCTGCGTCTCAATAATCTTGTTCAGCTCCTTCAGGTACTCCGCCGCCTTGCTAGGGTTTTCCGCCGGGCTCTCCATGGCCTCCCCACACCTCTCACCCTCGGAGAAGCAGGTGGGGGGCGCAGGTGCCGACCAGCCCGCTCCGCCGGGAACTTAAGCGAGAGGGAAGAAATAAATAACCCGCCGGAAACCAGCCCCCCTGCTAGCTCCGCTCTTCCCCTCCTAGAGCAGTCGCTGCCCAGGCGAGCGTAGGAGCGGCGCGCAGCGGCTCCTAGTCCGAGCCGCCATTGCTGGCGTTCGGCTTCCCACTACCGAGCGAGGGCAGAGCCGGCGGGGACCGCGGACGCCGAGCTGCCGGCGAGAGCCACCGCCGGAGCTGCGCGGAGCCCCGCCGCCGCCGCGCTGCCGCTGGCGCACGGGCGCTGTCCCGCCCCGCCGGAGCCGCAGCCGGGTCAGCCCGTCGCCTGGTAGCGCCCGCGCCCCCGCGGAGCTCGCAGCCCGGCATGGGAGCCCGCAACCCGCTCGGTGCTGCGGCTCCCCGCCGGCTCCGGTCGCTCTCGCGCCGAAGCTCGCCGCCCGCCCGTCACAGCCGCGGGGGCCGCCGCTGTCGGGGATGCGCTTTAAGTAGCCGAGCTGCCTCCTGCGGGGGGCCGGGGGCTGAGCGGCTCCGCGGAGGGGCGCATCCCTGGGCGGCCCGCTGCAGCCTTCCGCGGGCGCCGCCACCCGTCCCCGCGTTGGGGGGGGGGGGCCGATGCCGGAGCTCGGTGGGGGAAGAGCTCCGGGAACGGCGCGGGCAGGGGAGCTTTTAGCCCGTGCCACCCTGCTCTGCGGGCGCGCTCTGCCCCCTGGGCTCGGGAAAAAGCGCGCTGTTCGGGAAGGCAGGCAGGGTAAGGCAGGCAGGGTAAGGCAGCCATGCGGGGAATCCGCTCTGCAAGACCTGATGTAAGAGCAAAGATTTTCCCTGGCCCACCTAGGAAACGGTAATTTATTGCGGAAGTGGCACCGGGGTGCCGGCTCCCTCACAGCCGGGAGCTCTCCAGCACTACGCTCGGAGTCACACTCGAGCTAACCGCTGCGTAGCAGAGACCGCTGCCTTTCCGTCAGCGGCTCCGACATCTGAGACCTCTGTCGGTGAGATGCTACTTCCAGTTAAGGTTGCATCAGGCCAAGAAAAGTTGCTGAGATTGGAGTCCTATATCATCCACACATGTACAGATGGAAACACTTAAGAAAACGGAATAGGAAAGGGAAACAGAAGGAGATATTGCAGGAAAAAGATAAGGTGAATAAGTGCTTTTCTCCCCCCTTCCTCTCCTTATCTCCTTAATATTTTTTCTTGTTTTCTCTTTTCTCCACCTTTAAAGTTTTCAAGCTTCCAATTAGTATGATTTCCTCACAGCAGTTGTTGCTGCTGTCACAAATGGCACTGGTACACTCTTGGAAAGTCAGCCCTCCCTGTACAGCCAGGATGCATTGCTTTGGGAGTACAGCTGGTGCAGCAGGCTGAAGGAGTGGGGGAATCACAGCAGCCTACTGGGAGGCTGGAGACTCGGCTCTCCCCATCCCTCCTTGGAGGGAGGGGCTGAAGTTCTTGGAATGGAATTCTAGAAGAAGATATTTGTCACAATCCCTACCCCAACAGCTTACTGAAGAGGTGAGGAGATCCATCTAGTCATTTGAATGTGTATTCTGCTCTTAAGGTAGAAAGAAGTTATCCTCAGAACTGTTACTTTTGTTCTGGCCACACGTGCTGCAACCAAGGCCTGCTGTCTGTATTAACATGACTGAAGCACAAAGGGCTAATTACACTCCTGCTGGGGACTGCAAATTCACAGAAAAATCTTTAGCTACTCTTTTAAGAAGCCAAGCTTTTTTATAAATCTCACCAGAATTATTGAATTTATGAGTAATTACTTCTACAGAATGTAACAGAAGAATGGCCTGCCCATTTTGGAAGGAAACGCTTATCACAACATCTCACTGAGGCACCCCACATCATTTTCTTTGTGCAGACCAGGATGCTTGTCAGGTGTAAATAAGTAGAACAAGAGAACTTATTTTTTATATGCAAAATAAATGCAAAGTAAGACACTCAAAACTCAATGTACACAAGAAGCTTATAAAGCACTTCACAAAAAGGAATGCTGAAGTGTGCAGCAGTAAGTACAGCTAGCTTGTCTTTCAAAGAGATCTTGGGTAGGTAACCCTGAGTTCATGGTAATCACGGAACACTGCTGAAGAGGTATGGGTCATTTAAAGTTACTACTTTCCTTCTTTTACAGATTTAAGCAAATACTTCAGTTCCCACATGGAATAACTGTATCTTGTTCAGTCACTTACAGTCTTGCTAGATGAGCTGAGCAATAATACATGGGGCGCTCTTAAAGTAATGCCTTCTATTTTACTATTTTAACACACTATGCCAGAGGTGGATGTTGGTGGGGTGGCAGTATAGGTCAAACCTTCCCACTAGTATTCCATCACATTTTGTTGTCATGTGACAGATGGCAGCTGAGGACAGTCTGACAAAACAGCATCTGATGTGGAAGTGCCTATGAAGCAAGGAGACGTGACTGAATTTCTCCATGAGGAAGAAGATGGCACCCATGGTCACTCATCCATGCTTTCTGAACATTTATAAAGACCAAACTGGATGTTGGCACAGTGAGGTGGTGGCTGGTACAGGTCAGCAGTGATCACAGTGGGTTGCCTATGCTAAAGCAGATATTTACAAACATGGCATGCAGGCTCTTAGTCATCACTAGCAAAAGTGCAGAGTTTATGGTGATGACTATGTTGAAAAATAGTGTCTTTTTACCTGATAATCTGCTCTATCAAATAGCATTTATTGTTCTATTTATGTCTATTGTAGCTTACACAGAAATAAATAGGAACATTACTTTCAGAGCAATATATGTAACTTGTAAAGTGTCTAGTTTCATCTTCTGGATTTTTTTTGTCTGGTTCATTTTGGTTGATTTTAAAGGGTTCTTTTGAGAGAATGCCACTAGATTTTCCTCTTCTCAGGAGCTCAGTAACAACAAATTAATGAATTTCACCTGTGCAACACAATGGAAAGTTCAACAATGACAGCAGAGCAGCAAGATTCCATAACACAGAAAGCAAAGGTTCGTTCAAATCCAACAGCACCTTGGACTCAGAAATAAGGGAAAGAAGCTGCTTACCTTTAGAAAACCTGAGATATGCAGGGACCTCCAGCAAGATACTCTTGCCTCCACTGCCAACCCTTAAATGAGGTATGGGAAGAGGTGGATCCTGGCTCCACCCCTTCTGGTCACTCAGATGCATTGCATTGCATGCACCTGAGCTTCCCTGGGTTGGTCCTGCCTTCCCACCAGGGGCTCCATAACTGATTCAAGCCATCACAAGTAGCCCAACCACTTATGTTTTCCCATAAATAATGTAGAAAGAATCAAACCTACTGGATATGTTCCACTAGGGAACTGTAGGTTAGACTGAAAATTGTGTACAGTAAGTCCTCAGAGACGTCTTTGTGCTGGCACCTGGCTTTTCCTGGGTCATGTTACTGGTGTGTTTTGCATGTAGCTCAAGAAAGACAATGGAGTACTCTGTGTCCAAGGGGATTATTTCTGTGAGCCTCCAAACACATGCGTGTTTTATTACCCTTCATAAATTAGCAAAAAGAGTGTAAACTTAGAAAACAAGCATATTCATAAAATCAGTAATATGTTCAATTTCTGTGAGACAGATTATAAAAACAGATCCAGCTTGTTCAGATTTGCTCAGAAAATTGATATCAAGTGTAACCTTTATGAGTAGGAAATTACCAAAATAGTGTTTTTATTAATTGCTAACATTTTATATTAGACTGTCTAATTTTATAAGGTAAATAATACATGGTTAATTTTTGCCAGAGAAAGTGTCGAGGAATATTTTAATATTAAAGGAAATGTTGCTCATTCAGTAAGTAGAATCCTCTTACTGATTTATTATTAGCAATAAATAAATATCCCATCCCACTTCAGTGAATCCTTAAGATGATCATAATTTTAGACTGTCTCAGGTCTTGCTGCCTGGTGAATTGATACCCTGCAGAGCACAATTTGTGGCTGTTGGACCATTAGTGCCAGCATCTGGTCCAAAGTCTGACTGCAGTTCAAAAAGAACCTTGCCTGCAGAACTTAAAGGTGCCTGGCTTAATGTCCGCCATATGTCTTAGAAGAGGTACATTTGTTTGCCTGTCCACTTTAAAAAATCTGGCTCTTATTGGCACTTTCTACATGTCTAAATTAGATGTTTGGTCAGTTTCAGGCTTATTGCACTGCATTAAAATTAAGGTATGTTGTTATTATTTCAGAAGTTTTTTGGTATGGCTAATAATGTGATCAGTGAACATAAAGCCAGATAACAATTTCATCCAAGTAAGATATTTCCAGCAAAAAGCATTTCTAATATATTTTTCATGTGAAATTAATTAGGCCAGTGTAATACAAAAAACAGGGACCCAGAAGTCATGCAATTATTTGCACTTGATCTTAACTCTCTCTTTGATCTGTCTTAAAAAATTCTATTGAAAACTGCTTCTTTCTTGTTCACTTCTTTTACTGTGCCACTTCCCTCACCCCTCCTTGTTTTTCCTGTGTTGTATTTGGAGATTTAACATAATGTCAGTGTTAGTAGGGCTGTTATATTTTAAATGTAGGTCCAGACCTTGTTCCCAGCATGCCCTTAATGCCTACCCTCTTCATTTGTCCTAATAACCCAGGACAGATATGTTCCTTATCCATAACGGCATACTCACCACACAGCCAGGAGTGCTTCTTCATGCTCTGTGGGCTGACAGTGGGAAATCTTCTGAGTGATGTGAGAAAAATCAGCGTTGTTTGTAGCCTGTTTGCTTCATGCTCCTGGCTCCCTGGAGAAAGAAGGCAATAGAAATTACTCTGCTGACTTGTACTGTTGTCCCAGTAGGCCAAATGTTTGCTGTGGGACTGCTGTCTGACTCCAAGGTACTGATTAACTGTTGAAAAAAAAAAGAAAAGAAAAAGTGCAGCGTTAAAGACTTGAAGTCTTTTAGGAACTGTAGTGTTTGAGGCTTGTTCTCTTCCCTCCCCTGCTCAGGTGTAACCCACTTTTAAAAATGACAATTTATTACCTGTATGTCTGACCTCTTTCAAGCACTGAGCTTCTTTACACCTTTTCCTACCACATATTTTTCTGGCAATGATCTCTTGAAAATCTGACCAAGTTGCCTTTTAACAGCTCCGTAGACAAACAGCACATTTACTCAATTCAGCCACTCTTCTAGAAGAATGATCAGTCAATCCAGAAGTATTCTGTACTTTATTCTAGCATACTTCTTGCATTGCTGTGTAGAATTTGTACAGCTATGCCATGAAAGCATTTGAACGATTAGCCTATGTTTCTATCCAGACAAGCCAAGCATGATAAAATGATTAAACTTATTTTATAAATGGTGTAGAAAAAAAAAAATTTCTAGGTACTGTAGTTGAGATTCAAGACAAACCAGAGCTGGAATGAGGGACAACTTTTATTAAAGAATAGTATTTTCACTTAAAGGATAAACAGTAACTGAAGGAGAAAAATATATACTACAGTATCAGATATCTAGTGCCAATAGCAGATAAGTGCCAGAGGAAAATGCTTCATGTTAAAGATGAACAACACAGGCATATTGGCAGGGACAAAAACCTTAGAAATCAGATTAAGAAGCTGAACGCTAAAAGAGGAAAGCAAATAAACACTCTCTAAATTACAACTCATGAATTCACTGAAAGAAGGAAGAAATACCAAATGCTAAGTTGTGATGCCATGAATTTACTGCAACATTTTTCTGTTTCAAGGATATAAAGCCATAAAGTATCATATACAGTACAATAGAAATATTTCCATAAAATAGTATAATAAAGTTTTCTTGAGGTCTGCTCTAAACGAAAACTTTCTCCTATGGAGAAAATGTAAATTGCAAATAATTTGTATGTACTCTATACCATCATGTGTATATGATCGAAACTAATGGATAATTCTTATTTTGGCATTTAATACATCTTGAATGCTAGAAAATTCACCCCTGATAATTTTTTTAAGTACTGTACATCTCTGTATCTTCTAGCCATTATGTGTTCAATCTCATTTGAGATATTTTATCACTGTAAGTGGTTTAAAACAGTATTCAAAGTAATATCTACAGATCAGTCAGGAAGCACATAGGTGACTGAAAAGGAAGCTTATGGCAGAGGCTCAGGGGAAAATAGCCAAACAATTTATTTTGCATCAGTTCCAACAGCATAAAGATCTTGAAGGCCTATGCTCAAGATCCTTTCAATGCAGTCCAGACTGTCTTTTGGCTGAGTATATTAATGCACATCTGACCATTTTTAAATAGTGCTGTGAAACACTTCACCTGTTTTTTTCTGGTTGTACAGCATCCATAGAGTAGCTACACCACTTACTGTCAAGAATAGCATAACAGGAAAGTATATTGTCTTGCTATGGATGTAGTTCAGCAGGTAGAAATGGGCAATGTTAATACATGCTGTCATTAACTAAGCAGGTCTGTAGCAGATAATTACAGATTGCTGGTCACAATCACTGCTCCCCAGTTTATCTCGAAATTCTGTCATAATAAACAACAAATTTCCATCTTTCTGTCTGTAAAGTGGGCATTGTAACGCAGCATATGTGCAAGACACTCTGAAGAGTGTTCTGGTGCTACAGGTGGCTTTTCCTTAGCCAAATGGTGCAAGGCAAAGATCCCAAAGAATGACTTTGTGTTTACACAGAGAAATGCTCTGCAGAGAACTGGCTCCGATATCGGAGGTGAGACATCAGCATCGGTGGAGTTCTTTGCTCCAGCTGGAGCCCTGCAGCCTGGACTAACCAGCACAGGTACAGCACTGGGCTGACGATTTACATCCTGGGGTCACTCTAAGTCCCATCTAGTTCATGGATCTCTACATGGTCGTGTATATTGAGATTTAACATGAACTTCTATTACAAATTTAACTGTGTACATAATAGAGAAAAAAGGGATCTATTGAAAATCTGAAGTATAGCAAAGACATGATTGTTTTTCACCATTAAATGGGAACAGCAGGAAGAGCAGGGGCACTTTTACTGGAAGTGCTTATGCTACAGTGTTTATTCAGAGTGTACTTTCCCCTCTCTCTCCCCCCTACCGCTGATGAAAAGATGACCTAGGGATTGGTGAAGAACCATGTAAAAAGAGAATATATTTACGTAAAGAGAAGGAGAAATAAGTTTTCATTTATAAAAAAAGGTGTAGAAATCATATTTTACTTGTACCACTGAGAAGAGCAGAGCAATTTAAGTTATTTATTTTTGTTTGCAATGACAGTTAAAAGTAGATTTGCAAATTCAAACTAGAACCTTTTTCAAAAACTAAAATACGTCACAACTCAGATAAGTCAATTTCCATTGCTTTTTACATACTGCTAACCCTCAAAATGTCTTAGGCAAGGATTCAAAACCAGGAAATAAAAAGCTGAACAATGAAATACTAAGGTCCAACAGGATCAATCTTTTCTTATCCCTTCCCTTTCAGACTGTTGTGGAGCATAAAAAGAGCAGAGTGAATTGTGTCGATGCTGGACTGTATCATTAGTAACAGTCTGTTATTTATAATTTCAACCTAGAAGCCTCAGAAAGTATTTTATCACTTGATCTTCAAACCAGTGTTGGCCTCTCTCCATATTATGAGTATTTGAACTGTAACTGCATTGAGAAGCCTTACAGCAATGTAGTTAAGCTCTATTGAACTCTATGGAGGTGTAAAGATAAGGGAATTATTTCTGTCAAAGCTAACATGAAGGAAAAAATGTTTCATAGTTGACAAATAGTGGCAAAGAAACTTTATTTTATTATGTCCTTTTATCTACTCTTGCATTTGGAACATATTCTTGTATAAGCAAACAAAGGACAAGCCTTGGGACTCCAGTCTCAAGGGCATTTTGCCCTTTTTGGAATATGTGGCTTTGGCTGTATGTTTTCTGTTACTAATAATAACTAACAATTAAAATGCTTACAATGCATAAACACAGTGCATCCTCAGTCTTTTAACTGGTCATACAAGCTGGGCTCTTCACATGCGAGTGGGTGGGAACTATTAGTGTAAAGTCTTCATTTGGAGCAGCCCAACTGAAAGCATCCATCCTGCCCTCTCTCTAAAGAACTGAGAAAAATGCATGAATTTCTGCAATATTTTCCAGCTAGGTCCTTTCCTGTTTGAATTTAAAAGGCAGTGATGTACTTGCTTTTGGAAGGGAAATCTTTCATATCTGAACCGTCTCTCAAGAGGAGATTCCATCACAGACCAAAAATCTGTAATTTGGAATGGCAATATATTGTGGCAGTAAAATGTTCAGTGGGTGCTTATGTGGAATTCCATTCTGGAATACCACAGAATGGTAAAGAGAACAGCTTTTCTAGGGCAAAGGAAACTCCAGAACTGACCCTGCCAATAACAATCTGAAGGCAAAAATAACTTGATTCAGTCTGAAGATCTTTGAAGTTTTTTGGATTGCAATTGTACTAAAAGGAAAAGTATGAAGAGAAATGTGTTGCTTCTACAAAAAAATCATTATGGATACTTAAATTCTAGAAATGCAAAATGAAAAACTAGCCAATTTTTCTTGATATGTCTGCTTTTGCATATTACTTTGTCAAAATTATACTGGCTATTATCTCAAGAGGAGAAGAATAATCTGAATAATCTCTGAGATCTCCATCAAAGTGTTAAGCAGATCTTTAGAGTTTTCCCACTGGGAAGGTTCTTAGAACACGAGGAGAAACACCACATAAAAAGAAGTTAATAGTACAAATGACAAATGTAGTTTATTCCCAGTCCCTCAAGAAGGATTGAAAGCTTAAACTTCAGAATATGGAATGAACTAATTGGGAGATTGTGACGAACTCCTGGGACAAGCCTTTGAGTTCCTCTGAACTCAGATACCCTCTGAAGTAACTTGCTTCATTTCCGAAAGGACAGCAGCTACCCAAAGATGAATTGCTGTGCTCAGGCTCCTCAGCCATCAGGTTCTGTGAGGTCTGTGCAGACAGTGCAGGTGCACTGGTTTCACTCCTGAGACTGATCATGTGGCTGCAAAGGTTTATAAAGACCCAAGTAAGAGGAAAGAAGAAAACTGTTTCTTATCTGTGTATGGAGTTAGATCCAAGCCTAGCAGAATCTGAAGGATCTGGCATGGTAGAGTCTTCCTTTCTTCTTCAGGAGAATCAGTGTTGTACACACATAAAGTTTCAATCACAAAGGAAGAACTTTGGAAAAGAAAAGGACTGGAGAAGTGCGTGAGCCCTTTAAATCTCTCCCCTATGCTCTGGAATGGGCATGGGAATGGATGCAACTTTCTTCAGGTGTTTCGATGCTCAGTATGTTTGGGAGAATTTATTTTCTTGACATTGACATTGTCAATTCCTACCATTGGAAATGCTGCTGGGTTTTGGTAGGGAAGGAACAATGTGAATTATGCAATAAATCCGGTCCATTTCCCACATGGAAAAGCAAAGATTTCTGTATGAAGCTTTTAAATGCATGGAGTGCTGTAGCTCACGTTTAACCCTTTTAACCAAGAGCAGTCCTCTCTATCTTGGATACACTCTAACACTCTTACAACCATGTAGCTACAACAGTAAGTGGTCTTTTTTAGCTTCTCAGCTATTTTGTCTCCATTTCTTTTCTATTCAATGTTGGCTGTAGTTTATATATATACTGAGAGGTATTTTCCTTCAGTGTGTCCTTAACTTTTAAAGAACAAGAATCAGAAGTCATAGCCTTTACCCCGCATTAAATGTAAAAGCAGGGGATGTTCTAGAAATGACATATTGGCACTGTGCCTTTATGTTTTTTATTTTTAGCATCTCTTTACTATCTTCTCTCTTGTCTTTGTTCTTAAGTCTCTATTTCCCAGAAACTTTTTAATGTTTTTATTGATAGAAAGAAGTAGGGTTTTGTTCTTCGACAACAAAATACGCGCACGGCAATTCTTCAGTGCCCCACCACGTTACGTGGCACTTCCTGTACTGCTAGTCTGTTCCCAGCAGTTTCATTGTAACAGAATATTGTTCTTCTGTGGTCAGTCAGGATTTTTCCTCCTCTAAGCTCCCAGATATTCTGCCTACATTTGCCATACGTGCTAGAAGGGCAAGGATGGAACATTTACTGAATATAAGCATTCTCCTCGAAGATAGACTGCCCTCCCCAAAGCAAAAGCACAGCATGCGAAGTCACGCGGGCCTTTGCTTTATGTCTTATTATTTAAGAGAATCCCTGACAAAAAGGGTTTTATCTCCATGATATTCAATGTCAAAACGTGCAGCAGACAGACAAAACCCTTGTTCTGCTTGCTGCAACCACAGCTGTAAGCTATGATTTTCTCTTTTTCTTTTGTCCTTCTTTTTTTTTCATTTTTCTTTTTTCCCCCCTATTTTTACTTGTTGCCCTTTTTTGTGCCCCCCCCCCCCCTTTTTTTTTTTCTTCAGAAAGATGCTGATGAAATCACTTATCAACCAGATTCCATTTCAGAGCATTTACAGCATCACATTGTGAACTCAAGGTCACCAAAAGTATAATTCAGACACTCTGCTTTTCATCTTACTTTAATTTGTTGCAAGACTATGAAGAATTCTTTACAAGGTTTGTACAAATATTCTTTCTAAAAAAAAGGAAACAAGTTTGCTGCTTGATGAAAAATTGCCTATGAGTTCTTACAAAATTGAACGGGCAAAGGATCCAGTGCCATGTTATGCAAAATCCTTGCTTGTAAACAGTGTCCTGTCTTTAAACTGATTTAATGCTTTGCCTTAGAATGCAGTAGATAATGCACTTATTTTCCCAACATAAACCCACTCCAAGTGCCATCTGGTGGCAGAACTAAATTAAATCTGCACAAAGCGTTGTATGGAATTATTAAAGGGTAAACTTTCAGCAGAATGTGAAGGGATATGACTATGCAAATTGTATTAGGAGGTATATGCTACTGAGCTCACATTATGAAACATAGAGGATATGCTTCAGATCAGGTTTTAAAAATTCCCACAAAGACAGAATAACTTGGAGTTAAAATCTAATTTAGTCCATGATAGACTGCCATACCAGGATAAAAGTCATCTTTGTACAGGCATTAGGCTGCAATAATTCCCACCCTCCCACCCCTCGAAAAAGGAAACGCAGACACTTGTCATGTTCCTGAGCTATTGGTTGCCCCTATTTGGGAACTGTCACTAATGTACTGAGATACCTTATTTTAAATGTCTGTTCTTCACTAAAGGGATATTACTTCCACATTGGAAAGAACTTCACACCTCTGTATATGATCTAGTTTGGAATACACGATTTATTAAGTTACCCTAAATCTTTAGCTTTGGTAGCATGGTCTCTAATAGATTTCATGCTTGAACTATTATCACTAAGACATTTGTGCAAAGGTGAAAATCCTTTGGGAAAACTATCTGAGATTCACCTATTTAAGGCAAGATTATGGAGTCCCTTTTATAGAAGTTTTCTTGGGGTATTTTCTCCTGTGATAAAAATATTCATTTCTGGAAATGCAGTTCTCTATAGTGATGTATATTATCACCAGGATTACCCATATAGATCTTAAACACAGGCTCCATCTTCTTTTCTTACTATACAGGGAAATGTTCAGTCTTGGGAAGACAGATGCTGTATGGCAGCATTGCATCTGTTACAAAATCCTTCTGAGAAGAGAGAACTGAATAATAAGTTAGATGTTCTTTCTATCCTTGTCTCCAGATGTTCTTAAAGCAGAGAAGAATGTTAGGTTAAAGTTCTCAAATTTTCTTCTTGAAAGGCCATGAAAACTTCAGTTGCTTCATACCTGTATGAATGATCCCTGCAAATTGTCTAACTTCAGGTCAGTAGTCTATTCCCCACTAGAAGTCAATCTGACTTTGAACTGAAATAGTCCCATTCCAGCTGCAAACATCTCAGTCTTGGAACTGAATATGGGTGAAAGCCAAGTGGCTGGTTCTCTTAAACCACCTGTGTTTCTAGTGCTGAGTGTATGAGCACAATTTTTCCTGCTGTTGTGCCATAGTAGAGAGAATCATTCTTCAATTGCAAGATTTACCAGTGCAGTTTGTATCTCTCTGGTTGCCGACTACTTAAGACAATGCATTGGTTGCCCACTGTTTTCTTCAGCTGCATGGCGGTCCTCATTCCTAAGTGATATTATCTCCAGACTTGACAGACAGTGATACAAAACATCTGCAAAAGCACCCAGTGCTCTGATCTCTGGCCCAAGGACATCAAAGATAGTGCCAGAAAAGGGACCTCCAGAATTTGGTGGAAAAGTGGGACACAGAACTGCTCTTTAGTCTCATAGTTTCAAGGGTTGAAAATATCCAGAAAAGAATTGCTTGTGGACAAGTATGAAATAAAGGTTAAAACATCTCTGCGAATGGTCATAAACTCTTTCCAGATAAAGCTTCTCTCTGTTGCAGAAACAACAGCAAGAGATGAAGTCATCACTAGATGCCAGCAACAATTGCCCGTTATACTCCTCTGTGAATCACCCTTTAAATGCAGCTCACAGTAACCTGTAATTTTCATATGCAGAATGTCCAATTTGAATGCAGTGATAAACGAGAGGGAGGAGAACACATTCAGTTGAATCATTTGTATACATAAGTATTGGCAGGTACTGTCGAACAAAAAGGATGTGAGTCAGCTATATAGCAGAGCTTTGTTTGAGGAGGGTCTTTTGGTAGAACACCCAGGACAGAAAACAGCCAGTGGTCTGCCCAGCTCTACTCTCTGTTGCTTGGTACCAGCGATTTAGCCAAACAGGGCGAACCATTAGAGGGCTGTCAGGCTGGCAACCATCCCCTCAGACATGAGGGGAGACATGAGGCCACCATGTAACAGCAGAAAATGCAGTCTGAGTCAGAGAGAGAGGTGACAGGTAGAGCTATAATCCATCACACTCTAACTGCTGCATCCACAGTGCTTTAACAGACCTGGTGCCTGGCAACAGCTTCAACAACTCAAATCCAAATGCCACCACGTCTAGAGTACGTGGGGCTGTGAAGGTTAAGGAAAATGGCATGGAAGCAGATTTGGGCTTGGTTAAAACTGGCTGTGTGTCACCATGGCTCAGAAACTGTGATCCAAGAGCCACCGATGTAACATGGAGCCTTTTCTGCTCAGCCACTGAGTGAAAGAAAATGAAAAAGATTTTAAAGGGAAGCATTAAAAAGGTGGAAAAGCAGTAACACTAATTACATTAGTATGATGAAGGAATCTCCAAAAAGGCTCATTGTGGTCTATTTCTTTGGTATGATCAGCTCTGAAACATTGGCTATGCTGTGAGAGAAAAACAGTCCTGAAACAGGAAGCTGACAGAGAGCTCTTAATTGCAGAGCTGCAAAATGTCTCCCCAGCTGTCCAAGTGAAAAATAGACATTTTCCAAGCAGGATAGTTATAAAATAAAAATACAGTCAGTACCAATTAGCAAAATACTTAACAAAATGAGCCTACATTTAGGTTCAGAAGTTAAATGAAAAATAAAAAAAGGGAGAGGGGAAAAAAAAAGACTGGAGGATAAATTCATCCATGTAGTTCTCCCTTTCTCCTTCTTATTGCTTTTCCTCTTTAGTAGTAATGAAGTACAGCAATAGCTCATTTGCAGTGTTGTACTGATTTTCTAAGCTAAGAAAGTCAAAAACAGGAAGTACAGGATTTGCATTGTGCTAATGAGACTGTCTACAAACAGCAACACAAGCAATAATGTTGAGGGCTGGAGAGCAGCAGGGAGCAGAACCTCCAATGCACAGAAAATAATAAAATGAGTCCCTGGGACAACACATAGAAATTGCAACACGGTCCGGAGCTTTTTTGCAGAAATTTGAGCTTTGCACAGGGGAAAATAAGGAGCCTCAGATCTGACATTCTAGCAGACCACTGAGGTGCAAACCTGTCTGTCTGGTAACAGTTCACTGCTCAGTCCTCAGTTCATGTCCCATGCTGACACAAGCACACAGATGGGATTCTTGTGTCTGTGCAGTGTGCTCTGGAGGTTCTTAGAGATAATCATTGCTCCTGTGTTTCTTTAGCAGTATCTACTGAAAACACAAGAAAAGGTCTTTGGTGAGCATGTCAAGAACCCGAGGTTACATCCACCTCGGAGTTCAGGCTAGGACTGAAGCAAAGGTGGCACTGGCACATGGGCAGCCTAAACCCATTTTGATGCCTGAGAACAGGGAACAAAGAGTTGTATTCCAGCACCTGAATAAAGGCTTTACAAGTGCTATTGTTCTTCAGCTCTTGCCTACTATTAGGAGGGACACCTCACCAATTAATTCTGAAGTAGTTCCCTGGGAGTATTTTAACCACTGAGTGGAACTGTTGATACGGAGAGTTCAACAACCATATCTGTTTAGACACATCCTGAGAACATTTCAGACTGATTAGAGTCTAAGGATTCAAGTTACTTTCCCTTCTGCTTCCCGTTTATCATTAGCATCTTAGCATCTTGAAAATCCCCCCCTCTCTCTCACATACACGTAAAAAAAGGAAAAAAAGAAAAAAAAAAAAAAACAGAACCAAAAATCAGCAATCTTTGCTGTAGTGAAATGAAGTTTGTTTTTAGTATGACATTGTGATTTTGTAACTTCAGACCCTGAAGCTGTTGAGTCCCAAAGAGTCACTGATTCTGTCATACCGTTCTTCCTTCAAGATCTATCTATTTGTGTCAGTATTAAAATAATTTGTCATCCATCTTTCATTTCAGGCTGCAATTGTCACTCTGTAAGCAGCCACAGCTGCCTTTATAAAGTGCCTTTCAACACTTGGGCCAACACATAATTTCTCAGTTCTGCATAAATATTTTAAAAACTGACCTTACCCTCCTTCCACCATCAATATGTGCTATATGGATGAATTACTATGTCTATAGCATTTGCAATTGTATGTTAATTCCTATTCTTACATTATTTATAAAGGAGCTCTTGCACTTAGAGAAAGCATGAAAATTTGACTTTCTGCAGAACAATTCCTCCACCTGCTGCAAGCAGGAAACATCTTAACGTGGGAAATGAACTCTTTCTGTGTGTTAGTAGGGAAACATGCAAGGTTATGAAATTCATTAAAATTTGTGTGTAGAGTAATTGGATATGTCCCACCACTGGTGTGGAGAACACTTTGCATAGTGCAGCTTCATATGAAGGTAAAGGCATTTCCATTAAACAGCCCTTTTAGAATTTCATAGAGCAGAAATTCTTTAACAATGTATGTTTTTTGAATTGAGTTTTTTCCAAGGGTTCAACTGCAACAGGAAATGCTGATGTTACAGGTTGATACATACTAATACTGCTCACATAATATGCTTTTTAAAAGATAATAAAACACAATGGCAATTTGATACAAAGAAATTATTGTTAAGAAAGCCTGGTAACCTATTTAAACTGAATGTGCACCAGTTCATTCACAAAAGCATAATGCAAACTTCTATTCACGGTACGGGTGGCAGAATTTATACAATGCAAAGCTGTGTGTGTACACAGAGGTGCAATGTAACAGCTCTGTTACAGCAGCAGCACTCTCATTAAGAGTGCCAACAAATTAAGATGTTCTCTTTGTTCAGAAAATAGTTTAGAAGCTATTCCAGTATAACCATAAAAATGCCCAATATGCTTATCGTATCTACAGGAAAACCGTATATTCCATCCACTAAAAAAGTGCCAGCAAGAATCAAGAATTTATCTATAGGAAAGCACAAAAATAAATTACTAAAAGTAGTTGAGAGAAGGCTGTATTGAAGAAAGAACCATGCCCTCTCTTTTATTTCAGAAGAAAAAACGGTGCAAAGGTTATTAATTGTTTGCAGATGAATGCACAGTGCAGCATCGAACCAACTATACATAATATATGTTATTATATGCAAGCTGATGCCATTTACTGCCACAGCTGGTAGTAAAAAATTGAAAATTGAAAACTGTGGCTTATCCAGATCAGCACTTAAGGTTTTAGTTAGAAAATCAGTTAATTATACATTGATATTACCATGCTAGCTCGCTCAAAAAATGAAATGCAAAACTGTGAATTTGGACCCCAAAAGCATCTACTGAATATTTGCATCCAGCTTCTGAATCTGAGCTAGTTCATTTTTTTCCGGCTCAAATCATGGCAAGGAGATTAATATCTGTTTGCAACAAGCCATGCAGTCATACTGTATCCTGCAAAGTACATTCAGTTACAGAGTGGCCTAAGGGAGAGAAGAAGCCTTGTTATGCTGCCATTAGACAAGAATCACTGTAAATGTGTGTAATGGCTGCCCACTGCTTTTGTAGAACAAAATAAAGAGAAGGGAAAGCTGTTTCTTCATAAATGAACAGTGTGTTTTGCTGACTAAGGCAGAAAATGGTGGAGATCCTTTTTCTACAGGAAAATCCGTGTGTACTCTTATCAGACGTAAAGCCAGGCACATGTGCATTTGAATATAAGACTCAAAGAAAGAGAATCCCACTTTTGCACTGAAATGCCCACTTCCTGAGCATGCACAGCTCCTTGCTGGAATCTCTAAAATTTAAAGAAAGTGATTTCAGTGTGAGTGTAGAAGTGTTGAAAGAAGTGGCTTAGATGTCGTGAAAGATAAGGGGACAAACTAAAAATATTAAATTGATGGGATTGTATTTTGGCAAGTGATGATGAAATAGGGAAAAATGGAAAATTTAAAGCTGTTCTGGTATTTAAAAATATATTTTTTTCCTTTAATTGGATCCAAACATCTATTACACAGAGCTTTGATGCAGTTTATGCCCTTACAGTGCTAGATGCATCTAGGGAAGAAGAGGGATTTAATCCCATTAACAATTTGTCAGGGATTTAATGCAGCAGATAATACAACAAGTGCTATTGAACTTGGCATTACAATTATCCATTTTTACCAAACACCAATGTCCATGAATTCAAAAAGAATTTCACTTAGGACTCAGTGATTGAACTTCATGTTTCATATTGTTTACCATGGTCAATGTTAGAGCTACTATTGTTTTCTGAGCTCTTTTGTCTATTAACTGTAAAGTCAGCTTTTATTTTTCCTTATTATAAATGTGTTCTCTGAAAATGCTGTAACAGGGCTATTTCTAAAACCTTCATTCCAACAGAAAGATGGCAATTTGACCTACTGATCCTCTACGTTTTTTCCTATTAAGGAGCAGAAAACAATCATCAATCTCCATATAGTTAACGAACTGCTGCCAAAACCAGCTTTCTTTGCTAAGGTAATGACACATCCTGAGTTCTGCAGTCCATTTCAATCAAAATGTTCAAACTGTCAGCTTAAAGAATGCTTGGCTTCCAGGTTGATTATACACTGTATTTTCTTCTGTTATCCCAACTTTCAAGCTTGGCTGAAAAAATGTAATATACATAAAAGAGTTTTGAGTGCTGCAAGTAGGGGAAGTTTTACTTACACCCAAGAACTCAATGTAAGGCATTATGTGGGTTTTTTATGATTTATGCATATTAATTTCTACTTTTTCTTGGTTTCTGAGGATTTTTCTCTGCAATTCTGAAACAACACAGTGAATGGGAAGTATTTCTTTAGAATATCCTACTGCTCTGTCCTCAGAAATCTAAAGTCTCAGTGTCACCATAGATACCTCTATGGCAATTAAAATGCTGAGAATTCAGATACTTCTTTTGCTGTGGGGCTTTTTTTAAAAAATTTTTCGTCTTCTTTTTTCTACAGCGAGGTTCTCCGGATTAATTTAAATGGCATTAATTAGTTCATTCTTCATCTTTTATTCTCTTTTTTAACTTAGAACTTTTCAGCTCTCAAAGCAAGGAACTGAAAGAGCACTCGGTGATTTTTGGTTCCTAAGCACCCCTACTGCATGCACACCACGCTGCTGAAGTGTGAACAAGCTGAGTATACCACACACCAGGCAACTCACTCATTTTTTCTAACCTGTGCATAACTAAAAGTATTTCTGAGAATTTCTAATGATGTGCTTTGTAGCTATTCATCAGATCACCCTTCTGTACAACAATGGAAGGAAGTAAAATAGAAAAAAAAGGAGTGTTATTATGGACTAGAAGTGTTTTGGAAATTCATGCCAGACTCCATATGAAGATAATTCAGATCCTGACTGCCAACGCATACATTTTCCGCTGATAATCTAGCTGCATTCCATGAAACAGTGAAACTACTCATATCTGTTAAAAGTGAGCCCAACTGTTTATCTGTTCTTTCTGTACAGGTTTAGGGCAGCTTTTACAGGATTTCCGGCTGTAGTATGAGGAGGTGAAATAAAACCAACACAGAAAAGCTAATTCATCCTCCAGTAAGACAAGGAGCACAAAGTATAACAAAGTACGACATAGGAAAGCCTATGGTTCCTGTTTTTTAAAGAAGGTGGAATTTTGCTTTCCTCCCTGTCTTTGGCACCACGTTTGAACTACATAATCTGGAAAGGAAGGATGTTCTGAATCTCAGGATGCCTGGTTTCAAGTCTTCTGAGTGATGAGTAAATGAATAAAATGATTACTTTCTGTGTGGAGTGGGGCACTTGGAAACATGGAAGTTACAGCTAAATAGAGATTATCTGGTGGGGCCGAGTCTTCATGATGTGCCCATGGCTGCAATAACGCCAAACTCTGTCTTGCTTCCTGACACACAGCAACAATGTTCCTGGATAGCTGTCTCTGGAGAGCTCCACATGTAAGGAGCGATGGCACTCAGACTTGATTAGAAATCATGGAAACATTCTAGATCTATGGCTGGTGTATTTATGGGATGCAGATTTTCTATCATAGCTGTTGCTTCGTTCACTATGGATCTTGGCTTTCTCTGGAGGTCACTTAAACTTTTTACTCAGGTACTGCTATCTGAATTCTACGTGGAACTGCTGACAATTCTTCTCCGTACCCATGTTCCAAATCCACTACCTTTCTCCTATCCTAAACCTCTTTTTTCATAGCAGGATAAAATAGAAACTTTTAATATTTTTCATGGTAAGTAGAGTGGAAGAGAAGGGAACATTCCCAATAAATGCCATCAGATTTATGTCGTTCTTTAAAAAATAAACAAAAATTCAACTTTAATCTACACTCTGTGCTGAAGCACGATCTTCTACATGGCTGTAACCCAATTATATTTATGTATAAATATAGTTTCCCTGCTTCCAATAAAATTGTGAATTAACTGCACAATGAACATTTACCTATCTTCTCATAGCAAAGGACAGTTATTTACTTGAGAACTGCACATAAGATGCATACAAGGGACATGAATCTTTAGTTTGAATTCATGGATCACATCATCTTAGAAATCACTGAAGATTAAAGTCTCCATATTCTGATTTTTATTAATATCTCATTTTTCTTCTTGACCAGGAACTTGGCTGAGAGCTTCCTCTCCCAGGAAGTGCAAATAAAGCTGCTAGAGGAGATTACTGAAGAAACTCACAGCTGGGCAGTGACTGCTAACTTTATTTTTCTTCTTTGTATTACCACATGCCTGGGAATCCTGCTCACAAATCAGACACCATTGTGCATCGTGCCGTGCAAACACTACAAAATGAAAGATTTCTGTCACAGAGGACAAGTAAGTTTTATTTATAAGTAAGCTTAAATAAAACTAAAGAGACAGAGTGATGCCTTCTAGAAAGGAATCTGGCAGACAACATTATTGCAACATTCAAAAAACACAGTTAAATAGAGATACAAACCTCAAAGGGTTGGAAAGTATTCTCAAATTCTTTCTTCTGCATCAAGTAGCTACAGATACTGAGGATGCTTTGATGCTGTAAGAGAACTAAATCTCTTTCTCTTTATCTCACTATAATCTTGCAGAAAGACAATATGTTATGTTTGGTACCTGTCTCTACACTTCATACACAAAATCATGAAAAACTGATTTTCTATGTAGAAAAGCTCTGAGAGTTTGTTTTTTCCTCAGCTCATTCACCACTGCATCAGAAACTAATTTGGAAAGGCTTTTGAAAGGACAGAAATACAGCCCTTTATTTTGAATTATCTCCCAAAACATGTGGCTCTCCAGCACGTGAACCCTTATCAGAATTCAGATCTCTAATTACCAATAATAGCAATAGGCTTCTATAATCCAAAGAAAAAGGATACCTTGAAGAAATAGTAAAGAAGGATGCATTTCATACCTGGTTTACGAAAGATTAATAAAATGCATGTGACTAGTCAAAAATAATAGCTAAAAGATTGTTTCTTCAACTAATCAACATTCATCCCTACTTGTACTCTTATCTATAATTTGGTAACAAACGTTTTGAATTTCTCACTTAAAGATTGAGACTTCTCACTCAATTCCTACGAGGAAATTGTAAATTCTTTGATTGAAAGTGCACTATGAATGTGATTTTTTACTCCATGAAAATTCCCTTCATTTCCACCACTTCCTGAATTGAGTCTGGTAGATATTCTTTTCTACGTACGAAGAAGATGCCTTCAGATTTCTACATTTATTTAATAAATCCTATCAGAAAACAAGAAGAAGCTGGCTTAAACAATATTTTTACTGAATTACTTACATTATCCAGGCTTCATTCATACAGAAATGTCAGTAAATAAATTAATGTGTATCCTCAAGTAAGTCCTTTTCTTACTGTAGAGGCCAGTTTCCCTGCTTTTGTGGTCAGGAACAATTCTTCTCAAAGACAGTAAAATTAGTTCACCACATTAATAAAAAAAATAGCTCTAATCTTCCTGTGTGCCTAGCCTGCTGTTAGCAATTCATAATGTTAGCAATATATAATGTATTATGTTATTTTATTCAGGATTCCCAACATCTTGTAGTATAAGTCCATTATATTCTGCTTCAGATATTCTGGTTTCTAGAAGGATGCAGTGAACAACTAAAGAAGAACTTGAAAAAAGTGGAAAACGTATAAGTAGATTGTATTATCAATTCTATTTAAATAATACAGCAGTAGAGATGTCTAGTAACTACCATTTTTATTCAGTGTTTAAAATCTGACATCAAATTGCTCAGAGAGCTAAAAACAAAACAAAACAAAACAAAACAAACAAACAAAAAAACCCCACAACCTTCCCACTAACCAGAATTGGGAAAGGCACAGAAATCTTCATATTTTGAGATTTTTATTGGCAAGGTGAGTCATCGTGTCTCTATTTCTAAAAAATGCCAATCCATCATGAAGGTAATAGTAACACGTTGACACATTAACCAAAGTTGTTTGGTAAAAAAGCTACAAAGGTTTTGCTATCTGTGACTTCAAGGACTGAAACCCTAAAACTCCACTCTTCATACACCAAACATTCACAAAGCATTTATCATCAGCTTTGCATATACAAGAACAGATTTATAATTTTTGTCCCAAAGCACAGTAAGAAACAAAAGTACATAACCTTGGCACATCAGAATAAAAGTGATGATGCCCTGTAGAGAACAGGAAACAGACTGGGAGACGGTTAGGTTTAATCAGGATGTGAAGACCTTTGTTTCTCATATCATTAACCTTTGCACTTTTTATGGCTTTAGGCAGAAAAAATCTGTTAAATTAATTTTTATTTAAATTTTAAATTCCTGTATGTACCTGAAGTCATTAAGTGCGACTTAGCTTCACATTAAGCACTTGAGTAGAAATAATGTTTAAATCAAACATGAATTTTACACTGCCGGCTTTTCAAAGAATCCGAAAAGAGGAGGGAACTTTCATTTCCTCTATTTAATAACATCCTGAATTTTAAATAGTTAATATATCCTCCAATTCCTATACTATCACTGACAATAAATGAATTTAAGCTTATACATCCTGAACACAATCTGGCTCTTATACTCTTAAAATAAAGATTTTGGAGGTGTTTTGCTATGAAATTGCTAGAACTTGTTGTGGATGAATTGACATTTCTGGCAAGAGTTTACTAGTGTTCTCTGTTTCATAAACTATCAATTTAAGAACTGTGGAGCTGCTACCAGAGAAAAGGATAGGCAGAAGGATTTAGACATTAGTGTAGAGAACGTATTGATACTAGGAATTAGTTAATTACCATTAATTACCATCAAACATTAAAAAGTAACCATGAGATCATATGACAATGTATCTTGCTTTTAATTTGTAATGTATTTTGGTAGACATTGCAAGCAGAGCTGCTGTGCCATCCAAACTCATTGTGGATAAAGAAAATAGAAAACAGTGCTGAAAGGTGAAGTGTGCTTAAGGTCAACTTTCTGACAGCTGTGTGAAAATGCAACACGAGTGTCAGGAGAAGCTTTTTGGTCTGTCATTTCCATCCCGCTGTCCTTCCTTTTCCATACTGACTCAAAACATAAGACAACAGGGTTTCTCCTCACAGTCTCCTTATGCAGCTTAACTTTCTGTGGAGCCCACAAACCAACATGCAATGACTTGAATTGAATGAATTTTTTGTTGAATTCAATGAATTTTCTGTAGTTCCAGGTTCCTCATCATAATTTCACGTCAAAGTTCTGCTTGTTCCCATTCCTGGGCAAAGTCCAAGGGGACAATGGTTTCAGGAATTAACTTTGGCTCAAACCCTTTGCTTTAGGCCAGGAAAAAGTAGATAGCTTAAGCACAATTTAAATACGTATTTCCAGGAATATGATCTTCATACTTTGTCTCACTAATCAACTGTTCTTTTGCTTTGTGACAGTAACATTCTCCCATTAGCTAAAATTCTGCCTCCACTGCTGACCCAGAAATGTCTCAGTATTGCAGTACAATACAACTCAAACATCCATTGCACAACTAAGAAAAACTGAGAACACATTAGAGTCAATAGTTGGAAATAAGGACCAGAAAAAAGTTACTGGCCTGATCCACACAGTGGTGATTCAGTACTATCTTCTTCATCTCATCTTTATGGAAGAGTTGCACTTCTATGAATGGATGATAGAGCAAAAATTTTGCCTCAGAATAGCCTCTTGTGTACAGGAAGCATGTACATGTTTGATGTTCCTATCTCTTGGACTCTCTCAAATTAAACGTGAGATTTGTGCCTGTATTACTTGTGCTATGACTCATAATACACTAAATGATCATCTATGGAATGACAGCCTGTGTTTGGATTTTTTTTTTTTTTTTTTTTTTGGACCGTTCTCTTCCTTTCCTTGGCCAGTGCCCACTAGTGAACATAGCCAAAAACTGCCTGTCAGGAACTATCTCTACAACACCTGCTGAGGCTCCTTCCATCCTAAATTATCTTTGAATTCTGCTTATTGTGCTATAGTCAGGCCTTTTCCTTTCTGAGAGGTCTGTGAAACCATTGACAGACACAGAAAAACTTGACGCTAAATCCTAGTGACAGATAGGATTTAACATCATTGTCATGCCCTGATGTGTAGCTCAGATATCTCACTCTTACCATTCAGTCTGCTGTGAGGCAGAACTCTCCCAATACCTGAAACAGAATGCCAACATTTTGTTTTGTGGAGACAAATAACTAGGAATTTAACAGAGCAACTCTGAGTATCACAATGTCTGGATTAATTTGTAGCTCCAGTTATCTTTTATAGCCTTTTTTTAAAAGCTACTCTTCCTTACACCACTCTATCAGAGCTCACAGTCACATCAGTGCAATGCAGACTGGCTATCAGCACTGTAACCTCTGCACAACCTAGATTTGAAAGAACTATTTGAAATCCCTATCTTATGCTTTCCATCCTACAATCCTTTAATAGAGTACTGTGTTAAAGTATAAATATTTAAAAAAAAAAAAAAAAAATCTGTAATAGTAATGGTTGGAGAAACAATTTTCAATAAAGCTCTGGAAAACTTTCCTTGATCCTCAAAGTATTAAGCCTCTGTCTACCTTGTCACAGCTTCCTTAAAGTACCACTATACCATTTATATATAACCAGTTATTTATATACAACATATACTTACATCTGCAGTTCACCAATTTGAACTAGGATATGCACACGCATATTTGAAAACAGACCAGTGTTTTTTTCCTAAAAGGAGTATAAACTATTCAAGGGCAAACCCTCTGACAGTTTTCTACTTGGCCTACAATAAAAAGTTACTGAATCATTCCCTAGTTGAAAATCTTACTTTAGAGCAAGAAAGGAGCATAAAGATGGCACGTTTTATTTTTTTTTTCTTTTTCTCATAGGGCTCCAGTACATCCTACATGAACATACGTTTGCTCCCACTGAATACAAACGTAAACTGCAGCCCACCTGAATCTCCTTCTGTCATATTTACAGTCCCATGAGAGATCTGTAGTGCCACCTGGCTTTTCTCTGTACTGTAGGCAGTTGTGTTAGGCTTTGGTGAAGAAATTCTTCTCAAGGTAGGCTTGCCCTCACAGGCTTGCAGCATATGACTAGTCTCAGAGATTGGAGAAGACAAGCTCCATATCGAGTACTCATACGATTGAGGGTTTAGGACAAGGCACTCACTTTGTGAAATGCTTTGGATCTTTTTACATAAACATGGCTATTCTGAAAGCTTGTGTTCAGAAGCAGGTGTTCAGGATAATCTCCATAACTCCAGTATATTTTTATACACAATACAAAGATAGCTTAAAATAAGCTTAGCCCAGCACTTGAAGAGGAAAAAAAAAAAAAAAAAAACACAAAAGAAAAACAGGAACTGGCACAATTTCAGCTTTCTCTCTTGGCTCTTTACAGTAAGAGAGCAGTGTGGCCAGCTGCCAGCTCTCTCAGCACAAAACAACAAACAAAAACCTCTGAACTCTTCTTCATCATAGGCAGACATTTTCATCACAGCAAAATTCTCAAGCTGCAAGTCAGATGTCACAGTCACAGATACAAATAAAACAGAGACAATGTGTTTTAAAACGCAGCCCCTGTTTTGTCCTAATTTTTACAAGTTGTTCCTAGCCTATTCACGATGCCTTTTGGCAAGTGACTGGTAGTTGTTACTGCCTCCTATTTTCAGAAGCAACTTGCAAATGAGCAGCACAAGACAGGAACTATCATTTTAGAAGGACGCACAGTGAATCAGGTTGGGTATTTATAGAATATTCCATCATTTCAAGTGTCCTTGGACCTTCTGATGTTAGTGGGACAGCAGCGCAGGTCAGAAAGGCTATATCCTCAAGTTCTCCCTAACACAGCTTTCTCTGTCTGTTCTCCTTTATAACAGGAATCTTTTCTTCAGTTTGTTCTTGAAGATTCAGTTCCTAAAGAACTTGAACGTCTCATGGTAAACTTATTTTATAAAAACTTTCACCAAGCTCACATTTGAAGGCAGAAGAATGTAACACTTTTCTCTGTTATTCTATTTCTGCTCAAAGTAGTTTGAAAGAATTGTGCCTGACAC
Source organism: Lagopus leucura (assembly GCF_019238085.1). Lineage (NCBI taxonomy): Eukaryota > Metazoa > Chordata > Aves > Galliformes > Phasianidae > Lagopus > Lagopus leucura. The sequence continues at coordinate 5,973,130 of NW_024962277.1, read as the reverse complement.
CACATTTCTACTGTCATGACCCCAGTCTCAATGATACTTGCCTTTTAGATTTGGTTATTCCCAATATTAACAAGTCATATTTGAAAAACTGGCCTTTGGCTCACAATCCTGTCTGATGCTTTTGGAAAGTGTATCATCTTTTGTACACTGTAGGCTATGTTAAGTTCCACTGAATTTAGGAAGGATGCAAAACAAATGTTATTGATGTTTCCTAAGAAGGTTTGTTCCTAGCAAGAACATTAAGCTTGCTTTATTAATGAAGTGACTGTGCTGTGAAAAGAAACAGATTATCAGCTAGCAAGAGGTCTAGCTTCACTGAAAAAGGTTTAATGAACTTACAACAGTTTGCAACAGCTGCATATTTTGGCCCTTGCAAGAAATGCTACTTGATCAGTTTCTTTCCTTTTCTTCAATATATGACTGATTCTCACTTGAGATTCAATACTCAGAATGTATTTACCTCTACTTTTTCTTCTAAAGAAAGCTAAGAATCAGGGAAACAAGTAAAAAAAAGTAATAAGTCTCTGTGCTTGTGTTGCATTTTAAGACTTCTTAAAGAGCTAAAGACAGAAATTCCTTTCCCTGGCATTCAGTAGTGCTTTACTCCCTTTTTGTAACAGGAGTACAAAAACAAGTGAGAAATAAGATGTGCTGGGGTAGTTATCTGCAGCTCAGGAGAGGGGAACACAACCAGTCTTGGGATGCAGTCTCAGATTCCCTAGTTTAGAAATAGTCTCTTTCTTAAAAAAAAAAAAAGTGCCACTTGAGAAATGAGTTTTATCTAATTTTGTCACAACACTGTAAGGTACTATACAACCCTGGTCATCTGTCCTGCTCTTTTCCCCTAGTTCTGATTTCTCCCTAAAGATTAGAAGTTATACTTCTTTCTGTGCAGAATATTCATTCAAAACTCTGGCAACAGTGGATTTGCTTTAAAAAGTTAAAAAACTGTCCTGTGAGTCCCTGAAGCCTAGGCATTTATTACTTTGTGCCAACTCCACTCCACAGGCAATGAGCACCAGCTGAAGAATGATTAACAGTTGGTAAGATGTAATGTCCTAAATCTTCACAGATGTCTGCTCACTGAATGTGAATCAGCAATTTTCATTAAGGAAGATTCTACCAGTCAGAATGGATTTCCCATCCTCTTAATATTTTCTGTCTGAACTGCCACATTGAAGAATTCTATTTAAATTCCTTTTGGCTATTTATTTCACAGTAGATTGCTTGACTTGCAAAGGAACAGCACTGTGGCACTATTTTTAATGTTCTTTACATTCTCTGATATGCAGCTATCAAGTCAAGTCATATAATTCAGAAGATACTGCGTTGTTTTGGTTTCTTTCCAGTGTTTATCAGTGAGAAGGTGAGATTAATAAGAACCTTCCATAATTCTGACACACAAAAAATGATTCAAAACCAAAGAACACTGACACCCCAAAACAAAACTGAGGAATTATAAGACACCTTCCCTCCTGAGTGTATTAAAGAAATGTCAGGGTAAACACCCGCAAATGAGCATGGAAAAGACAACACTTTTATTTAGAATGACTAAATCTGAACCAGTGAATTCAGATTCATTTCTTTCAATGAGAGCTAGATTAGAACTCCAGCAACTTTCATCAGTAGTATGGGTAATTCAGGCCAATTTATTAACACCCTGTGTAGAAACATACAGAATTATGCATTATATATATATTATTACTACATAGGGTTGTATATTCAATATCATAGTGCGTATGTGGACATGAAACCCACTTCCAGCTCAGAAAAAATTACTAGATTCTACAGTGCACCAAGTAGTAGAAGAGAGTTGAAAGAATAAGTGTTTCCTGGGGTATGAGCCTCATTTCACTGGAACTTCTTCATGAGATTAAAAATTAAGAAGGAACTTAATTACTGGTTGATGGCATTAATTTTGTTGCCAAGATATGTACCTGGGAATGTATGGGTGAATTCCAAGTCTCTAGGCAAAGGCTCAGTGAGAACCTCGATGGTGGATTTTTTTAGTATTGGTCTACTGATCTAGATCAGCAGCAATCAAACGTGCAGGAGCAGCAAATCCAAGTCACGATATGGAACTGCAATTTGACTGAGCCAGTAAATAGAATTGGGCACGCAGCCAGGGGAAAGGCTATGAGCAATGTTGAGGACGCTTCAGAGAACAGAAATTTACAGTTTGTGAATCAAACCACTCCCTCTCAGTACTCTTAACTGCAATGGTCTCTCTCAGCACTCCTGAAAAACTATGGCTCCTTGCAGTCTGCAGACAGCAACGCATTCCAAGAAGGCTCACTGAGCAAGAAAGTGGGGATCATTCATTTACTAAGTCTCAGCTGTAAGAAAAAAAACTAGATCTGGGTTCTTGATTCAAATGCTTTCAAATGCCATGCTCTAAAAACTGAAAAGAGACATGACATTTTAATAATTTAAACTAAATGTCTTAGTGCATGACCAGTATTTATGCTTTTTGTACCTGAAAGAATTCTTTTTGAATCCTGGATTCTCAGTCACTGGTAGTTTTTTGGTTTGTTTTTTTTTTTTAATGTGACAAGTTAAAATGTCACTGTTAAGGAACAGTCAGTGATATGGTGTTATTACCTACACTGAAATTAAAATATGAAGGGAGTTTTGAGGGATGCAAGCTAGAACCATGAACAAAAATCTTCAGTTGCAACTAAAAACAGTGAGGATGCACAGCAAGAAGAAAGAAAGAGAAGATATACAAAATGATTGCCAGATCCCATGGCAATTGCATTTCGATTCTAGACTTGCTATGATTTCATGACTCATTAGAGAAACTGCCTTTTTCAATGGAAAAGTATTCATACACACACAGTAAGGAGTGTTACTGATATCTATGACTTTTGACTGCCTCAGTACTCAAACTCAAAGAAGCAGTGTTTTATGATTAGTTGTGTTACTGAAGTCATACTCCTATGTTAGGACAACTGCCAACTCTTCCCTACACTTGCTTTATATTCCCTCCTGAAAAGGTAGTATGTGAACTATTACCACAGCAGTGACCCCAGGTGTTATTTTGTTCACATGCATACATTTAGGTATACATGATGTAAGCAAAGAGAAGTAGAATAAACATGATCCAAAAATAGTGAAATTTCTTGTATGTCAGATAAAATAACACCAATCTCACTAAAATGTAGGATTACATTAACAAGACAGAGGCAGTATTGGCCAATATCATATTGAGAAGCTGCACCGCGTCCCCTTGCTGACTTGTAAATACTCTGCTACAGTACAACGCAGGAAAGAGAAGGCACAGTTCTGAACTGGAGCACTCCTATTTCAAGAGCAAGACTGAAGCAGGAACCCTGTGCTGCCAATTCCTTACGACACAACAGTGAATCTCCTCTTGGAAGCCCAAAGTCCAACACTGAGTTAACACATACAGACTTCCACGGCTACAGAGTTAACCTGCTAAAAGGACATACACCAGTGCTGCATTGTTTGCGGCAGCCAGAAACAACACTCCTGAAGTACAGTGCATTAATTGCTATGGCAAGCTGGCTCAGAATTGTAACTCAAAATATAAAACAAGTGCAATTAACTTTTTCTGATAACTGCTTTAGTTAAAACAATAATAAACACAAGTATGCCTTCCAGTGTTGAAGGGAGATTGATACTGAGGTAAGATTCCACACATGCAGCCTGATAGACGTCTGGGCTAAGAAAAACAACACATTTCTCTTTGTCACGTTGGTCTAAAAACCCAATCTGTCAATCAGAAGCTGCTAAAACACTGTCTTAATTCCAACAGGATGAGTTAGTGCAATGTATTCTCCTAAATCAAGAAACAGAAAAATCATATGAAAATCAAATGATGAAAAATAATCTAGAGCAAGTTAACCAACTTCTGAACATTTAAGTTGCAAGGAAGATGATGAAGTGAGAATGGCAGAAGAACAATGGTAATATTATGAAAACATGGTAACATTATGGACTTCTACAAATAAAAGGAAAAGGAAGGTTGATGAGGAAGACCATATGAGAGGCTGACACTGTGGATGCACAACTTACTTCACAGTTTTATTGAACATGAAAGTACTTTGGCTTACCATCTTTCCCCTATAGAAGACATAGAACAAAGAGAACAAATGCTTGAGTCTCATACTGCCAACTCTGTACAACAGAAAGGAGAAAACTGCAGGTACATCTTTTTGTTTGCACATAGGGGGTTTGCTACAGAGCAGCTGGGAGCAGTTGCGGTCAGTGGTAGTGTGGCATGCAAAAATGCAAAGTTTACTAATTACTAAATTCACAGATCAGAAATAGAGAAGAGACTTAGGTAGCAGAGGAACAGAGGCAATGCACAAAATGCTGAAGTTCTTGAAGTAATATTCAATGCTATATTCTTTACAAAATTGATTTGTGATGTCTAGATGCTTGATGTAATTTATGTTAGCATCAGGCTAGATAATTTTTTTAAACAGAAAAGTCATAAAAGAAATGTCACTATGATACTTCAGGAAGTAGTCAAGCTGTCTCTCAGTATTACCAATCCCCCTCAGGAATTCCTGGAGGAGAACCTAAGAAAACCAAAGACCAAAAATCTTTGAACAGAGGAAGAAATACTGGCTGGAGTTGAATACCAGTAAGATTAACTTAAGTACTAGAAGACACTAATAGTTATCAAAACCAACTTATACCTATTCAATTTATAGGTAAGAAAAAAAATCCAACTTTGGTTACTGAGAACCAGTTTGCTTTCAGCCAAGTCTAACATCCTCCTTGTACTTTCCAACATATAACATATTTCTGAAAGAAAAAGATGCAACACAAATTCAGGAAGGATTTGTCACAGTCTTGCAAACTACACTTCTAAACAAATGAAGAAAATATATTCTAGATGAAATCATTCCACAATATGAACATGCAGCTGATTAAAAACATCACTTGGGAAAGACACACTCCAAATTATTTGTTCTGTCAAGCAAAGCAATCTTGGTAAGACTTCTAACATCCTGTTCTAGGCTGTGTCTAGCTAACATATTTAGCAGAATCTTGACTGATGGGAACAGTTATGCTTAAACTTTGCAGGGAGTTTGGAGGAACTGGCATATTATTTGGAACAAAAGGTTAATATTTAATGTAATTTTGATAAAAACGGATGATGTTTTATTGTTAATAAACTAAGATTCTCACAATATCAAAAATGTTGTACCCAAGAAATAACAAATTATAAGCAAGTGTTTACTGAATGCTATGGAAAAAAGAATCTACAGTTTCCAGCAGCTCAGAGTGAACCTTCTGACTGCAGACTGCTAAGAGATCTGTATACAAGAAAGAGGACAGACTTATTCCATATTTACTTTGAAGATGTAAGATGTCCTTTGGAGAAATACATCTAGTTTTGGACTCGTTCTTTGAAAGTAAGTAAAAATGAGAGAGGGAAGTGTTGAGTGGTGGAAAAAAACTACTTAGAATCTTAACCAAGGAAAACAGATCAGTTTATGATAGAAAAAGAAAAGAACAACAAAGCAAGCCTTTTAAGCAAAGATGATATTGATCACTGCATCACAGCTGAGAATCGAAAATGCAAGTTAAAATGGCAAGAAAACCTCCACAACCAAAAACTACCTCTTCTTCCTCCTGTCTAAACCAAGATATGTGCAGAGATGTGGATGCTTCAAGAATTCAGGAAAACCTCAAACATTGTACATGCATCTTGCCCAGTGAATTCTGACTCACTGCATTACACAGTTTGCAGTATGGGAGCAAGCTAGAGCACAGCTTGTGAAACACCTGGGATTCACCTTCAAACTAGTCCTAATTTTATACCTAGTTTATCTATAATTATGATTTCGGGACACCTTGCAGAAATTCATCATTCATGAAAAGAAAAATAAATGCAAATCAAGTAGAAAAAATAATGAAGGTTGCATTATAACAATAATCCTAGGTAAACAGAGGAAATGCCATTTAAAATGAAAATTTGATGTAGCAGCACAGTGAAGACCAGGGACTGTCAACATACGTTGGCTTTAACATTCCAAAGACTCAAACCCTTCCTGAAACGTAATTAAAAGATGCCATGTAGTCTCTTTATGCAATAAGCAACACCTGGCTTTTATAGCGCTTAGATATTTGCATCCAGATGCATCTGCAGTCTGAACTTTCCCTATCCTTAAAAAAAAGTTTATCAGAGTAATTCTAAAGTAGAAGAAAAGCAAATACCAATCCATCTCCCTAGCCTTCTAAATACATTGTAATTAGGATGATTTGTTCTTCGTGTGTTTACATGGTTAATCTGAAACCTAATCAGGAAGAAGCAGGGGATACTTTCTGCGTAATATGCAAAGCTGATTAACACAAGAGCCAGATTTTACTGCCATGAGCCATACCATAACAATAATGAATGTTTCCTTACATAGATGATTGCCATCACGTGTTTGAATGGCATTGCATGAAATGTCCTCATTATGAATAGCTCACCACAAGTCTATAGAAAGTTATCACCTGATGGCCTGTAAATTTTCAGGCAGAACACACAAAAAAATGCCAAGTTACACTGCAGTTTAACAGCTCCACAGATAACTTTATTTACAAACTATTAATTTGTTTGCTATCTTGCCAATGGAGTTGAAGTACAGGAAAAAAAAGTATTCCTGTGGAATTCCAAAATGTAGTGCCACCTGGAAAAAAGAATCTCTTGCTATTTTTTAGATGACGTCTGTAAATAAGGCTGGTTAACAGCATTCCTCCCCTGTTTCCAGTGAGGACCTCAGCTATCCTATCATTGTACAGGAAAACAAGATAGACTTGTCACACACCTTTGCATTACTTGCCTAAGCCTGTATTACAACATCCACATCAATGTCTTCATGGATTCAGTCTTTTAATTGCTATAACGCACTCTTATACCTCACCCATTTGCCAAATTCAATATACAGAATGCTGCATTTTCTACAACACAGGGCATGGCCTGTATTTCCCATTAACTGCTCCAGAAATGTTGTTATTTTTGCCTTCACATTATCTTTTCATACAATGCTCAAAGGCCTATACTGTAAGATTAAAACCTGAAAGCTTTATCACTGCATAACCATAAGCCAGAATTTTACCCTTCATTTAAGGTGACTTTATCTGTGCATGTGCATTTACAATTTCCATGTTGGAAGCAAATAATTTCTGTCAGGGTCTTTTTGAACAGCTCTCCCTACTGTTGGAATTATTCTCAAGGTCAACAGAGATACAACAATTGCAGGTAAGAACTGTTCACACTGACTATCAAGGGAAGTCCTGTATCTCCTTTTTTAATCAAACAAATTGGGGAAAACTCTAACTACATCCTTAACAAATTTAATAGTGAACTCAAGCATAGCTCACCGGACACTTTGAATTTCATTTTCAGTCTTTTTCTCTGCTCCAGGAAGATATTTTATTGTTCTGACAATGCTGCTGAAGTCTTGATGTTGGTAACATTCCAAGGTTTAAATAAATATTTTAATGTTCTTTTGTTAACGTTTCATCCTAGTAGGGAAAAAAACCCGCCACAAACAAAACAAAAATCCACACACCTCATCCTTTCTTGTTGCAGACTGTTGCAACAATAAAATAACATCAGGACAAGGAACTGTTATATAACTGCAGCACTTTGCAGTGCTCTTCCTGATTTTCTGGGCCATACAGTGGCCCGAAGTAATCTCCATCTAGAAGGCTTCCTTCATTCTCCTGATGCATGTGTATACATATGAATATATGAATGCACTGTGGTACAAACAAGTAATTGAGAGGCAAACTCCTGAGAGAGTCTGCACTAGGACCTTCTAGACAGCATCTTCCCAACCAGTCAGAGAAACAGCATTTGCAGCAAACTTTTGCACAGACTCACTTTGCAGAACACTGCCCATTTAACGTGCCCACCACCTCATTACCAAGCCATAGCACTTCACTATTTACAGACAGAATACATTAAAAACAAGATGATTGAAAAACCATTTAAATAAAAGCCATTTAAATAAACCATTTTACTGCCTAAATCTAACAGGAAAATATTTTAGGTAATGTTTACACGAGCTAAACGCTAGGCTTTTTAGTGCAAGACCGAAAGTATCTCTGCTCCTCTCATTAGTTAACTATATTGCTTTATTTTTGTCTAGCTGTAATTGCCTGCATTTTTTAAATAGTAAATATTTGTTGTGCTTTTTCCATGTTGTCCACCAGATAGCAATTTTCTGCAGGATTAAACATCTTAAACTCCTTCAGGAATGTGTGCGTCCCAACTAATTATTTCAAAGAGCTTGGTTGTCTGGCTTTGAACATAGCAGGAGGCTTCTGAATTACAAACAAAAATTTTATGCAGTTAAATAATTTCCATACAGATTTCTTTCTCTGCTCAAAGCCCCAATTCAGTAACATAACACTGGCTTGCTAAAAAGTTGATGAATTTGAGTAGAACAGTCTCAAATGCAACTAATTAACTTGGTCTAATTTTAGTTACATATTTAAGTACTTTGATGAATCAAACATAACATTTTCGTTCTTCTCTGAAAAAAGCTAAAGCAACGTGGAAGAAGAAAGTAGAAGTGTAAACCAAGGATTTAACCCAGACTCACTCCACATACATTTTGATATTTGGCAGCTCAATTTTCAAATTTTGTTGGGCATCTTGCAAGAAACATTTTCATCTGAAATATATAATGCAGCTGTGATGTACAAATTAGAATCAGATTCCTATTTATTGGGTAATGAACTAAACTTTATTGACAGTAAAATACTTCTAATGAGATGCAAATTAAAACTTCTCTTTCAAAACATTGACTTCCAGTTCCAATTCCAAGAAGTCAGCTTCAGTAATATTAGCGTTGGACTCGTGGGATTGCCCGACTAAACATGTCCAGCTGAGCTCCACTAAGCGATTCGTTATCTGCAATGTAATTAGCAGATGCTAAGAAAGCTTTTCAATGCAGATCGCCCAAAGTCAGAATTTTTCTTCTTCTTTGAGCCCTACACTGAACTTGTGATGCATAACTAACCATTTGCTAAGCACGTATTGGCTGATTCTTGGAAATATACACAAATGTTCTGATGTGCTGAGAAGTTATGATTTTAACATTTAAAACAAGCACTGCTTTATTGACTGCTGACTTGCAGCAAAATTTCTCCAGCTCTAGAATTTGAACACAATTTTTTTTTTTGTGGAATGCAAATAACTTTTTTTTTTCCTAGCATTTTGTTTATAGTTTAAAAGTTTGCAAACAGTACACAAAGGTGTTAAACTTACACTAATGAAAGGGGGAAAAAAAAAAAAATAGTATAAAACTCTAGTGAAATGGTGGCCAGTAAAGTATAACAAGAAACAATGATAAGGGAAAGAGAGAAAGGTTTCCCTAAAGGATCAGGAGGCAAAATTAATTCATCTCCATCATGGAAACACGTTCCTACAAACTTAATCAGAGGGAATTGAACATCATACAGTAGCTTATAAGTGCCATAAACCAACTGAAGGGATTTCAAGAGACATGCTGTAATGGAGGCAAATGAAATCTGCTATAGCACCTAAAATGTGGATCTTCAGAAACTCCTATCCAATGAAGTCTCATAGTTCCATCTCTAATTATTTTCCATTAAATGGAAAACAAGAAGCTATTTATGAACTTTGAATAAATGCTCCTGCATTTTTAAGTTTTGTTTTGTTTTTTAAAACAAATCACCACAATGCAAATTCAGCAGCTGCAGGCAATCAAATCACTACTATGCCAGAAACAAGACAGTGTTTTTTGCACATGCAAATCCATATAATGAAATATGGTATAGTACCAAATAATATAGTACCATAATATAGTACCAAAATGTATCCACGGATTTGCATAGTCATACTAATTAAGACATACTGATAAAACTGAATAAAATGTTAATTCATAAGAAATTGTAAATGAGTATTTGTAAAGACACAAAACTGGAGGATGCAGAAGGCCTCGCTTCTTCTGTTGGAGTCACAAGTTCATTAGCTACTTCAAATACAGCTCTTCTCCTAATTCCATCAACTCATAAATAAAGTACAGATTTCTTGATGTGCCTTAGCAATTGTTTTTAACACTGGAGCTCCACTTCCAGCCCTCAGAAAAACACTGGAAAATTGCTGCTAAAAATTTTGTATGGCAGGTAGTGACTGAAAAATACAGGTATAACATTACCATGCTAAAACCTTATCCAAATCCAATGGCATTAAGTCAACTGAAATATATGAATTAAAAACTTGAGTATGAAAAAGGCAGACAGACAAATTAATTCACATAAATAGGTGGTTGATTAGTCACTTCCAAGAAGTTTTACAATATATGCTGCCACTTTTTGAAGGAGCAGGTGACAGGAAAACAGCCAACTATCCTACACTGACACGTAGTTCTAATTTAGGAATGCTCTCAAGAAACTGGAGCTCTGAAGTATGAGAGTTCCAGAATTGTAAACTTCAGTTTTTCCTGGGCTCGGTGTCTCAGGAAATGATTTAGATGTTGGAATATGCAGCTTAAAGAAAGCTACTTTAGAACTTTGCATCATTCTGAGGATACTGTTTAAAATGCAGTAAAAGATGTAATCCAGTTATAGTGCTGTATTGAGACTCTAGAGACTTCATCTCTCTTCCTTGATCTATCATGAATTTGCTTTCTGGATTTGCAGTGTCTTGCTCACAGCTTTATTTCCAGTCTTTTTGTAAGAGAGAATAATACTCTTCTTCCTTACAGTGGTATTCTGTGGCACACTAACATATGTGAGAAATTGTATTCTGTTAAGGAAGATAAGATTCAATTAATAATTGTTGAAAATCATGCAGTTTAGAAAAAGCAATTGTACAAAAAGAAATCACAGACCACTTCATCTGGGAGAGAAAACTCAAGAGGAAAGTAAAAGAGTGAGAGAAGTGAGCTTTCTGCATTTAGAGTGATAAAACATAGTGACGTTTCTCCAAGGGTTGGACAGTAATAAAATTACATTAATTTGTTTGCAGGATAGATTTGAGGTTAGATAGCATGTTGAAAAGAAAGCTAGAAATGAGCTCAGGAACAGGTTAACTTGAAACACTAACATTTTCATAATTAAATGTTCTCAAGAACAGTTCCCAGAAATGAACTGTTCTCCAGAACATTTCCTCATGTCTCAAGATATTTCCTCTTGCTCTTTTCTAAAAATGAAAAAAGAAATTGCACAGCAATATGACCACTTTAGAAGGAATTTATCTTAGAAAAGTTTAGGCAAGTAGGCCGTATAATTCATACTGACATCCACCTTTAACAAACATAACAAGCACCTTTTTACAGAAAAGCATTAATCCATCTCAAGTATTTCGCTGTGCAAGAAAACCATGAATTCTTTTTGACTGTGCTAAGACAGAAGTTGGTATTAAAGGAAAACATCATTGAGTTTTTGGTCATTTACATGGCAATTTTTTTTTTCTTTTTTGTATACAGAAACAAAGAGTACTGCAACATGAGAGCTCTGCTCTCTGGGAACAGCAACAGGGAATGGCACAGAGCTGTCTGGGGAGGGTCAGGGAAAGGCTGTGCCCCAGCTGCATATCCCGCATCGTGTTTCTGTGTAGCTGAAGGTACTGGAACACGTGTTTAGTTAAAATATATCGGTTACTTGCAATCAAACAACTTAAAGAGCAGACTTATTACAGTCTCACCTACACATACAGTTGTCATGAGAGGAATTTATAACAACTGAACTCCTGAAGCACAAACGAATAGTGCAATATGAGAAGTGTCAAAGGAACTTTATGGCCAAAATCCAGCAGAAAATATTCTCGGCTCACGCAAACATGTCATATTAACCTGAAGGGAAGTTGACCCAGAGTATCAGAAAACTCACAATTTCCAAACTAAAGTGCTTCACCTCCCTGCATTCCATATATATATATATATATATATATATATATATATATATATATATATATATATATATATATAATCCATATTGTCCAGGCAAAAAAATGAAAGATGAAGACTGTTAGCATTGTTCTCTTCACTAGTTTCCTTCTACTATATGAAACTACTTAAAAAGTAAAAGCTGCCTCCTTTATCTCTATTGCCTTTTGACACAGTGCCCAACACCTTTCCTGATGCACTCGAGGCTACTTTTGATAAACTGATAATTTACTTCCAGAGGTAAGAATAACGCTGACTTCCATTCACAAAACCGCACAACTTCACGTTTTACATACTAGTTTCTCAAATTCTGTGAAGAAGCTCTTGGTCCACCAACGCAAAACTTTCCACCTCAATACTGTTGTTTTTAGAAGTCTCAAGACTTAAATTTACGTGTAAGCACAGCAGGTGGTACATTTGTAACACCCCAGTCAAACCACTTAGCACAGGGTTTCCTGGCAGCCTGGAATAGCAGTTGATGTTGCTTGCCACTGGGACCACCACAAAGCTCATCATAGTAAGACACAAAATTACATTTTAAAGTCAAAGAATTGCAGCAATTTTTTACTTAGACAAGAAACATTCATTACTTCCTATCTGCTACTGACTTTCATTTGTAAAACCACAACTGCCTGAAGACCTGGGGTTGACTGCTGGAATTGTTTCATTAGATGAAAGGCTTCACCTTGAAGATCATTTTACAAGAAGTACAGGAAATAAATATTTAAGGTCCTATTCAATGGTGGGTTCTATATATAAACTGGTTTATTTTCTTGCTGAAACCAAAGAGATTTTATTCACGATAGCAATCACTAATCATAACAGCAGGATGCTGCTCAAAGATAAACCTACATTCAAAAGCTAGAATAAATTCTGACACTTTTACAATAGTGTTCTGAAAAGCCACACTGCTCTATAATTCTGCCTTTGTTGCAGAGCATGTTTAATGACTTGAAAATGACATTTGACAGATTTCCTGAAAATATGTGTAAAGCATACACAGTCCAACTATATCAAAATAATGATATTTAACCATAATGGGTGAATCAGCAGAAAGACAACAGCCAAATCACATGGAAAACTTCCTCCGACAAGATGTTGTGCTCATTCACTGGTGTCTAAATGACAAAGACGTTGGTGAACAAGGTTGCAGAGTATGTGAGTAAGTCTGAAGAATACAAACCAACCACTCCTGGTCTGTAAGAGTATTATTACCCAAATTAAACATTACTTGTCAGGAAACCCTGAATTTACAGGGTTGGAAGTGAGGTACTCGTATATCATCAGATCAAGTCCCAAGTTAAGTCAGAGGGAAAAGTGCTGCTGACAGATACATGAAGAGCAGTGAGGCGCACCTGCATACAAAGATGCTGACTTCAGGTTGGAAGCCAGACATACTTACAGTGGGTGCAGAAAACCTGCAGTTTAGTTTTGAAGGAATACAGTACACTTTAAAGCCTTGTCAAAACAGCATCGTTTTCATCTAAGTAATATATCTTAAGTCCACAGATGTTGCTGTTCAAAATATACCTTCAAATCTATGGTGTTGTGTAATTTTCTAAACATCAAAACACCTCCCCCTCGGTTCCCCCCTCAAATTTAGGAGAAAAACTTCTCTCTCCAATGCTTTCTATACATATTATATCCAGTGGTGGAACTGAGATTTTTTCTACTTGTTATGCACCTTGGGAACATGTCAGTAGTAGTTGGAAAACACCTGATGTGTTTTCATTCTGCTTTTAACGTGTCTTTGGGAACAATAGCTTCCCTTGCCTCAACCCTATTACTTCAGATGCAAACTTGTACAGTCATTACACTGTGAACGTTGCTTGGAGAGGAACTGATGTGTGAAGTAATGATATGAAGTAGCTGGCAGTTGTAAGATCTGGATAGTTTGAAATAACACTTATATAGGTAAGAGCAATATCATAAATATATATTTAGCATACATAGTACTAACAATTGTTCAAAAATTTCAATCACTTTCATGCTGAAGAGTCATTTTTGTTGATTTTAGTACTGAGGATGTTGCCTGATGATTTTACCATTAACTCTTGGGGCCTATGCAGATGTGATTAGGTAAGTCAATTTGCATCCTACTTGCTGCAAACAGAATTGTAAGCTACATTTGAATTACACAGTCCTTTAATATGATTTTCAAATGCAACACAACTGCTTTAAAAATGCATGGAGTATGAAATACAACCCAGGAAGAACTTGAGTTTTATATACTTCTGCACTTACTGAGATTTGCAGTGAAAGAGAGAACCATCATCTTACAGGCTAGGTGTAAGGCCTTCATCCTTTAGGTATATTAGAGACTTGTTATTGAGAGGATTCTTTTCACATTAACCTGTCCAGAGATAGACTGGCTAGTAAACAAACATATCAATCAATGCAAGTTCAGATTTTGCAAAATTTCTTTTTGAAATTGGAAATAAATCTTAACATTTTAACAATCAGTATATACAGAAAACAAAAAACCAAAAACCCACGCCACCAATTCTGCAGGTGGCTGGCAAAGCCAAATCATACTGAATAAAATTCTGGAAAGCATAATTTAGCAAGGATTCAGCAGCAATCAGAACTCAAATATAATGGCAATATTATTCTTGAACGTCAACAACCTATAAGCAAAATTCTCTGAAATGAAAACATATGAAAAAGGTCTTGGCAAATCCAGGTTGCTCCAAAATTTTTTTAAAGTAAGTCACTAATGTTTAATCCCTAATTCAAACGCTCTGGTACCATTGGTAGAATTCCCAGTAATCTGTATGCCACTGCCTTTAAAAGGATATGAATGAAACTGGAAGACAAATGAAGTTTCTCTATTGCTCTTTATGGCTGCATTACATTTTTCACACAAGATAGTTCTACGTAAATTAATTGTTTTAATAAAATTGTTATTAGAGTGGTAGTGACTACTATCCGCATCATCAACATCTCATTTATCTACTTCTTTTTGCAGAAGAAAGACTCTTCTATCAGAGAGGCAAAGAAAACCACCCATATAAAAATCTTTGTATTAAGGGAGAAGTATAAAATAAAACTATAGCAAAGGTAATGACCTATGTGACATACAGAATGCAAGTCCCAGCATGATGGAGCTCTTGATGCACAACTACACAGTCAGTGGCAAAAGCAACAACAACAAAAACAAGAAACACCAGTAAGTACAAAACCCACTGTAGTTAACCTTTAAACATACCTAATTAATTAGTATTTCTATCACGTTCTTGAATTAATCTCCTTCAGTTCAGGCACTGATTTGGAATTAAATCCAGACATTCCAAGCAGGATGTTCAGCCTTAAATGTTAGGGTGCTTGCTGAAAATATTTTTTGTTTGGTTGTTTCATTCATTTTCCTCTCCTAGAAAGAACCAGCTGGCAGTGAGACAGGACCTGCTGAGGTCAGATGCTCAAGACAAGTTTTTTTCATGCTAAGAGATGCTTAGTGTGCTAGAACCAAGGCCATTTATTTTCACTGACAAATTCTAAACCAGCATAAAACGAAATATTAATCTTGCAAATTTTATCAGGACATGGCCACGAACTTAAAATTCAAAGACAATTAATGAGTTATGACAAAAGACAGATGTGAAGAGAAAATTACGCAGAGAACGAAGCACGTTCAGTGGCTCCAATTACATTGTGAATTCCAGCACAACAAGTGTCCTGCAGTCTTTCTGCAGGCTGTAATGTAAGGCTCTCTCTAATACACCTTTACTACCACAAAAACGAGCAAGTGTTACAGAGCTTGTCCAGATAGCTACAGCTCAAGGTGTCAGGCTCTACCTCACTACAACCATATTCACATTTTAATTCCCTTGTTACGGGGACAAATATCTCAAAATGCAAAGAACAGGAAAAACACACATTGTCTACTTGTGATAATTCCCCCACTTCCAAGATAACTAGATACAATGGTCTTAACAACCCATCTTTTGTCATGTAGCAGATAGGTAATTATTTCACACACGCAAGACCAGTCTGATGACTGTGCACAGAAGATACCAGAAGAAAATCCATAGAACATAGAAAACATAGAACACAGAAAATTCATTTGCCTGCTATCTTTAATAAATAATTTTTCTACATCCATGTAACATAAAGAAACGATGAATAAAGAACCGAAAATAATCCAACTAAATTATTTCAAAATACTTGTCAGAACAGAACACAACAATCACTTACAATCACACAGCACAGATGAGCCTGCGTGTGAATTTTTCAGAACACTATCAGAAGCCATGGAAATGCTGCAGCTAGGGCTATCATGAAAGTGCACACAGACCTTGTCAGAGACCAGCACATTGCTCCTCCTGCTTTCTACAGCGTTAGCCAGTGTACAAAAACAGAAGTGAGAATCACGTCAGGTGACTGGTGGGCTAAAGAAAGAACAAACAACTGAATGGCAAAGCACGCTTCAGCCTGGAAATCTGTAATAAAGGTTGATATAGTACTTCAATATTCTGGTTCTTCAACGAGTTCATCAATTACAGCCAAGCTGCTTCTACTGTGCCAGATCCTTAGGAAAGAGAAGTTTGTAAATGACTGTTCTCTCAGAGCAGCCATGGCGAATGTACAGACTTACTGGTTTAGCCATCTGATAAGCAAGGGAATTTCATTTCATAAATGTGTATTCATGAGAAATGTCCTAGAGAAAAATCTGCAGAGTGAAGAACTCCCATGTTCAGAAATGCAGGATAGGTGCTATAATGCATTATTCACTGCTGAGTAGCAATACCAATTCAAATGATTGCATCTGTGCAATAACATCATGGTTTCTTCCACAAATAATTGCTTTTTCCCCCTCCTCTAGCTCAAACTTGTTTTCAGTTACTTGGTTTATTTTGTTCTACTTATTTTGTTCAACTTTATTCTTTCCCACTTGATATTGGTTTTGTTTCTGCTGTTATTGCAGATTTTACTATTAATAATGAGTAAACACTGAAAGAAACAATGAAGCCCATTCAATAATTCAGAACAGTAAGATGCAAATTACTGACTCGATTCTGTTGGTTAAATACGCACCATTCAGAGCTTTATTTGCCTCTTTGAATCTTCAGTTTTCCTCAACTTATTCTATTCCTATGCATGGCTGCTGTCACAATGGTTACTGCTGCTTTATTCTGCCATGCTGCTCCCTTTTTTTTGTATTCAGAATCTTATAAGAGAATTCTATTAGATAGCACTTCTGCCATATAACCAAAATTCTATATTCTATTCTAGGGATGAAGAATTCTGTTTGATTCCTGGTTTCCTGCAGATTTGATTGATGTTCCAAACTCTCACTAACATTGGGCATTCATATAGATCTGTGTTTTGGGTTTTTTTTCTTACAAGTTCACAAATTATAAGCTTACAGTGCTAAAAGTAGAACTATAATGTTTCCTTTATGTAGGAATTAACTTTTGAAAATTCATGAGGACTTAATTATTGTTTGGATGTCTAATCAATGTCTTCTATGATCTGATCTGGTGGGAATCAGAGTAAAAATTAAAACAGTAAGTGGGAGCAAACAGACACTGGAACAGCACAGCTGAGAACAACTCCTTTCTTTAGAGATCCAGGCTAAAAATATCACTGCTGTTATTCTGAAGTTTTCAGCTCCCCCCCCCAAATCTAATTTATCCCCACACCTGGGAAAAGCTTCATTATAAATAAAAACTATCACAAAATAATGAAACTAAACTATTGTTAACAGCTATGTTTGGGCCCATGGTGACTTGAATCAGAATCGAGAGGGCAGAGGTGGCTGAGTGCCAAACATTACTGGCAGAAGTCAGGTCGTAGTACAGAAACTCAAGGCTTCTGAGTATTTTTGTAGTTACAAAGCTGATTCTACTTCCATTAAAGGTAGTTTAATTGGCTCTTACAGGAACAAAAATGAAGTGAAATCAGCCTTTACACCTCATTTATAAAATTTCACAAAAATAGCACTCTTAATGAATAAATTTCATTAAACATTTAAGCTAAGTTTTGCTGTAGACTATTTAATGGATTGTTATCTTGTTATCAACATTTCTTCAGAGGTAATTTCTTTGTTACCTTGAAACATTTTGAAAAATAACTCTTTTAGTGCCTCTTATTTATGACTCACTCATAATAACCCAAATGACGCATGCTGTCAAATTACAAGCTCTTACTTTATGAAATGAGTTTTTTCCCTTCCTTTTGGGTAAAATACGACAATTTTCACCATTTAGTTTTTCAGAGGGCAGTTTCTTACTTAACAGAAAACAGAATTCTGAGAACCTAAGTAAGACATATGCCACAAAATATCTCCCACCTCTTGTCTCTTTCAAAGATAAACAAACTTGATAATGATTTAAAACTGTTTACAGAACTTCAGAGGTTGTTTACCAGTGTGCTGTACTTCAGTTATTGGACTTTCTCCTGACAATTCGCAGTCACTGGAAGCCATTAGCATGCATTGGCTTAAGATTAGTTACTATAGATGCTAATGTTACAGCCAAAGTCTCAAGCCCCATTCAAGCCTCATTTGCCATGACCACTGGCCTGCCTCTCTGCTAACGTTACACCCTGCTTCCATACATAAAATGATGTTCTCATACAGAAGTTACCTTGAAGAACTGGGAATAGAATATTCAGTGGGTCAGAAAACACTGAATAAATTACTGACTTGATTCTGTTGGTTAAATACGTACCATTCATAAAGCTTTGTTTGTCTGATTGAATCTTCACTTTTCCTCAACTTATTCTATTCTATACATGGTTGCATAGTTTTTGGTTTTCTCAGACAGTCCTTCAGGCTTTCTCACCCCCACAACTTCATTTTTCCTACGATGAACTCATGGAAAAGTACATAAGTACTCATACAGAAAAGTACCTAAATAATTTCTGTACTACTGTGCATACTGTAATCTCACATTGTTCTCTTACTGCAGATACATTTACTGATGCTTTAAGTCCTTAATCCCACTTGACCTTGTTTTCATGTGAGGGAACTGCAGCATTCTGATCATTTTCTCCAATTACTATCCCAGAAGCCCAGTATTGTATGGTTAGTGCCTGCTTAACTTTGGTATTGAAATAACTGCAGGAACACTCTTTCATTTTCTTTAACAAAGAATTACTTATTCCTCCCTCATCTCCCTTTCAGCCCTGTTTGGCCACCCCTCACCCCCTCAGCGGATCCCAGTGGATGACATCTGTATTCTGAAATCTTCAGAAATGCAGGTGGATTTTCCTGACGTGTCATAGAAAGGAAAAAATAGACCCTAGTAGGACACACTGCCATGTGATTTCTGGGCACTGTCAAGTTGACCCTAAATTGCCATCTAAACGCTGATCAGGGGCTTTAGAAACTAAACAAGCAGTTCTTTGGCTTAGATATCTCCCACATCAGGATGTTCTTTTTGAAATTGCTGCAATTTAGACCCCATCACTGAACTCTATTTCTAGGCCTCCTGCTCAATTTTCTCAAACAGATTCTCTGCCAAAAGCAACATGCAGAGAACTGTTCTTCCCATTACACTCATCATAAACCTTGCTTCAAAGCCTTTTCTCCTTTAAATCCATCACACTTTCTGCCTCTGATGTCTTCTTACGGTCACAGAAAATACAGTCAATTCCACTGTTTGGTTGTTTATTACTTTTCCTCTAAAAATATTCTAATATTTCTTAACTATTTTTGTATTCATCCTTAGTAGAAACAAGTAACTCAGAATTCAAATAATTGCACTGATTTTTCTTTACAGATTTGTTTTCTATATTCTGTTTCTGCTATATTCAAACCATTTGATTTTCCTTCTGCTATTTACCCTAGAAAATCCAAAATGTTGCTCAGCAAGTGACACTAAAATCTACTGTGCTGTTCCCAACCCCATTCCACATTTGGTTATTACAGGCCAGGTTCCAAAACAGACCCAGTCTGATGACACTGCAGCAGCTGAACACCTGCTAAATGACATCGGTTATGTGAGCTCAGTAGCATATATAGAGAAACTCCACACTGTCTCTGATGAAGTTTGTTTCTTTTCCTTTGTGAAGGATGGTACATGAGAAATGCCTCCTAAAATCCCAGGCATTTATTGAGGGTTTGATATCTGGTGCACATAAAGCAGCCTCTCACTACTGGAGCATCTGAATCGGAGCAGTCTATATTTAGCAATAAAGCTATTTAACATTAAGATGCTTAACATTTTTCCACTGCTCAAGTGGAAGATGGTTGCCTTACCTCAACAGCAATGCAAGTGACTCCTAGAAATAAGTTTTGACATTAAAGGTGCAGGATTATGGCTACAATTTTGAATCCTGGCCTTTAATCATATTACCTCATTTTTACTCAGTGAAAAAGTATTCCTTACGATAAAGTGAAGAAAAATGAATAAAATTGCATAAAAGTTACACATTTTTTACATACAAGTCCTTCAAAATACACTTGTTTATGCTAACTGAAGAAGTAAGAGGTGCAAAACAGTCATTTGAACTGGGCAAAATGGAAACAGCACTTTAAACCTGATGCAGCAACTAAGAAGAGAACTCAAAAACATATGACTGGGTGAATAATGAACACACACACTATGCCTGTAAATGGAAAATACCAACTGCATCTTGCAACCCATTTAGCAATTACAGTGAAACAGACCCTTAAGGTTTGAAATAGAGTTTAGTGCACTAAACAGAGAAACAAGATACCGTGCAGAACTGTGAAGACATAAATTGCAGGAAATGGTTTATTAATACAAAAAGCTCTGGAGCAGACCACCTGCAGTTGTAAACACAGTAGCTGGGATAAAAATAGCTCTGAAAACAGAGAGGACAAGTGACTGAGGGAAAATACGGAAAGCGGGATCAGACTTCCTGTTAGTAAATTCACAGCTCAAACAGCGATGATAAATATGAATCAGGGAGAAATTAATTTGGCAAGCTTCAAGAGAAGAATCTTAGAAATTATGTATCTGAATCTTGCGCCCAGTTACACCATGAAGTTTTCCTGCTGAAGTTAACAGCTAAGAAGTGAGCCCAGATTCACTCAAACTAAAAATAACACACATTTTTGAAGTATGGGTAATAAACCAATAAAATATAGCATACAGAATATCTAATGTTGCATAAAGATCTTGAGCCTGATACTTCTTACTTACTAAATGACTTTTCTTTCCAATTTAAAATTTACATAGTTCTTACAAGGTAAAAGTAGAGTATCTGTATCATGGAGAAAGTGTGATTGGCTTTTCAAGCCAGCTAAAACCTTAAACTTGTAACTGAGACAACGAAGAAAGAGCTGAAAAGGAATGGGTTTGATCACATCACAAACGTTACACAGACTAACATAGCTACATAAAGTTAATGTATAAATAAATGGTCGAGTTGCCTTCCCAAGAGTAACAACAAATACTTAAAAGAAACAGGATTCATCTGCATTCACATACCTTGCCTGTCTACCAAATGGGCTTCCCTGCTTACAGCCGATAAATCAGGGTGCTTCTGTACAATTACAGTGAAGTGATGAGACACAGCACGATGCAGGGAGCAGGCAGCAAGATGCAGATAAGGCCAGGAAAGTTACTGGTGAACGTCATGATTTCAAAGTCTCTCAAGTAGGCAGCTATACAGAAGCTGTACTGTTGGCAGAGGATCTCTTGTCTGGGATGTCCTACAAGGAAAGGTCAGGGTTTAGGAAATGCAGGGGAAGGCACATTCTGCTATACATACCTACCTTTCTGCTTCTATAGAAATGAACTGCTTGGTACTCTCTGGTAGTGTAAGCTGCAGGCCATATTTAGGCATAAGTGGTATGCAGATCTAAGCCTAGACACAGGTGGCAGTAGTTTACAAATAGGCAAGCAACAATTACTTCATTCAAAGACTTCATATCCATGTAAATTAATGCAACCTGTGCACTTACTGTTGTAGGTAAGGATTGAGAGGTCATAAGTATTTATGAGTAAGTCTGTTGCACTTGTGGAATAGAAGGGACTTTCCAGGTGCTACCGCTTCCTCAAAACAATGAGGACAGACTTTGCCTTCAATATTCACTACTGTGTGAGAGTTTTTTTGGTTATTTTTTCCTAAAGGCTTCCACCAGCATTCATTCAAGAATCCCACCTATAGTTCAAGAATCCCACCTACATTCAGCTTGTTACAATATAATGGCAGGCTTGTATATGCACTAAAAAAAAACTGTCTAAAGAAATTGCCAAAAGCAATTGGTACACATGGATTGTGTCTACAGCATCAGAAATGCTTTCATTGGATTTTACCTGACTGCTTTCTCTTAGGAGACTCTCTGTCAGAGATGAGAGCTCAAGCAACATACCCCAGCTGGTCACTGCTCCATTCCAGTTTTATCTCTTAACTGGGGAAACCAGAAGGAAGAGGCATTTTGTTTTATTACAGCGTACTGTACTAAGAAACCCATAGATTTATGAATGACTTCCAGGCAGGTACCTTGAGGATACATGTTAACATCCAAATAGAGGAAAAAATCGGGACACTCTCTTAAAGAAAATGCAGTAATTGGAGAAGATGCCAGATTAATACCAGTAAAACATAACCTCTTCAAGTAGAAAAACAAAAGTCAGCAAATGAGCTGATAAAACAAGCTACTAGGAGAACCTTCTCCTAAAACTCCACACAATAACTCTGATTCCTTATCAGGATGACCTTTAACTAAAGAGGTTGCTTCAACATTTTATTCAGTACCCTGCTGTGCTTTTTAAGGCGGGAGAGGGGGAGGTAACAAGTTAATATACAAATATTCCTTTGCAATGCAGCTGTTGATGAGCAGGAATTTTCTGGATGAATTGCAAACAGGCTCTCGGTACTTCAAAAGGCTGAGGTATAACCTGTGACCGTGTGGCAGTGCTCAGCTGCCCAGCACGTCCTGCTGGTTGCGGTGTCTCTAAAACACTTCTGCTCACACACACAGAAGACACCCCACCTCCACGCACCCCTGCTCACAGGAAGCACACCAGGGAACTGCGCAGGTTGCAGCCAATCACATTGTCACCAGAACGGCACGTCTGCTGTCACAAGCAAACATCCTCCAACTAACCGCGACCTGGTTACTGTATGTGGGAGAAATAACTGTCACTTCAGCAAAGAGCTGATCCTCACTCAGTCCTTCTGCCTCTGAGAGGCACAGGAGACCTGGGGCTAGCTTTAATCAGCTATACATGTATTTCTGAAACAGCAATTATACTCCATAATTCTAACGAGTACTCTTATTATTTTGTGATGTTTTGGTACAATCCTCAGACTGTTAATTTAACTGCTTTCCTGGCACTTCTTTCCTTCTGAGCACTTGAACATTTGCCAACAGCAATTCAGCCAGCACTGCCTGCTTTGCTGGCACGGGATTTCCTTTCCTCCACACAGATAGTGCAGCTTGACCGGGATTTCACCATAACTGCTTTCCAACAAAGTTAGCTCCTCCTTTTTCTAAACCCTGTTGTGCTCAGTGTCCACCGTACCTTTTAGATGACTTTTCACATCCACTCCAATTTTTTCGACTAACAAAGTATATAGCAAGCCTCCTCCCAGATAGAACTTCAAAAACAAACAAACAAAAAAAACCACACAACAAAAAAACAACAAAAACCCAAAAAGATAAGTATGAAAAGGGGCTGAGAGGAACTTCTGTGCAGCCAGTGCTCTCTCAGGCAGCTCCCTCAGGCTCTCCTCAGCACAGCCCAAGCTCTGGCAGCACCGTCTGTCACGGCTGCTGTGATTGGCTGAGAGCAAACTGTGGCGGGAAGGCGAGGCGCAGTGTTTGCAAAATGGCGCCCAGCTGCTACAAGCGCTTCACTGCACGATTTGCTGAGCAGCTCAGGATGGGATCTGCAGCTGAGGAGGGCTTAAATACATTGCTTGCAGATTGGCTTGCTTCTTTACATTAATTCCTACCAAAAGTGAAGACAGGCCCTACTCTGCTGGAGTTGATCAGTTAACAAAAATGAATACAGCCCTGATTTTTTTGTTAACCGATGAACTCAAGAAGGCAGATCAACTCACGTAAGTTTAGAATGTACCATTTGTCCATATTTCCAGCAAAATGCTCAGACAAGGAAAGAGCAGCAGGTGAACCTTTTTAGAAATGCCAGTATTTACATTGGCATCTCACCAGATCCCACCCTCCGACAGACCAGAAGAGTGTTGTGAAGTCAAAAGCCTCATCACTTCTTGGAGTAGATTGGCTCCCACCCGACCCATTCCAGTTCTTCATTCCCACTTTTTTCCTTCTCAACATCCCCCTCTGATTCTTGCTTGTGGCAAATCGCACTTCATAAAGACGTATGCCAGGAGACTGCAATTACTTGCCTAAAAAGTTGAAATAGACAGTGGTCATTCGCCAAAGTATCCCCAGCACTTGGAGCAACGTGTGTCAGGACATTCAGCACTGAACTGGGAGGCTGAATGGGAAGTGAAAGGAAGAGGGGAATAAAACCTTTCCTGGGAGCATCTCCAAGAAGTTTATCACATTAGCATTACTATGTCCACAGCCCTTTCATTTCTCTCTGAAAGGGACAGAGCTGCTTCCTCAGCCACCACCGACTTCAGTAAGAACTGACAACACTTAGTGGAAATGAAAAAAGCTTCTGATAAGAAACAGCAGATGAAAAAATTGTCAGCATACTTTAAAATCATTACATTACTGACAAATGTGAAAAAGTATGACTGTAAAAAATCATGCAGATATTGAGGGGCTGCAAGAATATGAAATGACTGAGTTGATATATACCATTGACACCTACTCGAGACAGTGGTTCTCAGCCACTTCCTAACAGACTTTTTAAAAATATATATCTATCACTATAAAATATAACATCACACCATGTTTTTTATTTAAGATTTAAGATGAGACAACTAGCTTCCACTCACCTCCATTCTCATTAAGGGCATATATCCAAAAGCTTTACCTCATTCATTCTCCAGCTATGTTCTGTATATAAGCGTTTTACCTCTACAGTTCATACAACATGCACAATAACACATTAACAAGACTACTCTGTTAATCAATGCAATTACCACATTAACACAACAGTAACAGTGTAAGAGCAGCACTTCTTCTAGTGATCCACGTTAATGCAAAAGTTGTTTTGATGCTATCCTGTATGACTTTTCCCATCTTCTCTGTTTCAACCATTAAGACATACACGTGGCTTCACAGCTAGAAATCTTCCTCTCATACCAGGAGCAGAGGAAATTGTATTGTTAAAAAAAAAGCCAACACAAAAACATTCATGAGAGAATGGCATATTACTGCACTGGTGCTGTGGAAGGAGAGGTATACTCACAAAAGCTGGGCACGAAACACAGAAGAGGAAGTACAACTAATAGAATTACATGCCAAATTCTGAGTAGCCACAAAAAGGAAAGTTTGTCAGCAGTATATTGAAGGATTCTTACAAACCTTTATTAAATAATACACATACAAACGATTATTTACAACCAAATTGTCCATTTTTAGTAGTAGCATGTAAGGCACACATTTTCCAAAACTAGAAAATTAATTATACAATACTCAGAACGTAACAGTGTTTTTTTTTCTGTAATATTGTATGAAACCAAAAATATATACCATAGACTGTTTGCAATCCATTCCTTCAAATTTTTTTTCCACCTAATTCTTCACACTTTGCATGAGATCACTTTCATTATGGTCCTTAGGGGAGTTTGCACACCCAGAATATTATTCACAATTGACACTGATATTACTTATATGTAAACAATTCCTCACCTGTCAGCTATGAAATACTGTCTGCATATTAAAGTTACTGTGATTATGATGATAATTTCCCAAATGAAGAATTCCAACTGAGGTAATATTTCCTGTCCTCAGGGAAGTAGAAGGACCAAGTAATACAACAAGTCCCCATCCAATCCTTTTCAAAATCAACTTGAAAAGAAGTTCTAGTCACCAGACCTCATTGCCATCTTGCTTAGAAGGCAAAATTTATCTGAACATACACAGTGATCAGCTGCCTAATATAGCAAAATACTTTCTGATGTACCCTGAATTGTGCATTTTAACTCTGTGCGTCCTCGCAGACAAGGAAAAAAGCTATAATAAACCAATTAAAAAAATTAATAATTCTTATGCACTGAAATGCTATGCTGTACTTAAAAGATCTATAAACGTACTCTTAATGATAGGATATTCAAGTACAAATATTCCTCAGTCTGGTCATACCAGTCACGTTTCACGGTATAGTTTAAGTTAATTCTGGATGTGACTGTATTATTATGTACACAAACACACTAGAGATAAGCAGATTGAACCAACTGAAAAGGTCACTCATTCTAAGTATGAAATAAACCACTTACTTTCCAGTGCAACAGGTAACTAGTGGTAACAAGAGGTGGCTCAGTTTTTGAGGTACTTCTATGTGTAAAATAACTAATATAAAATGTAATTTTTAATCAGCAACAGGTAAAATAATTGCCTCCAATTAAAACCATTTACTACTAGAAGAAAATCCTCTTAGAAGGCACATGCTTTCACATTCCCAATCCAAAAAAGTGCTTACACAGTAACAGGACAGGAACACTGCAGCTGTACCCCACGGAAGCCACACTTGTAAGACATTTTTTTTAATTTTTTTTGGTTAAAAAACAAAGCAAAAAAAAAAAAAAAAACAACCACTTCAAAATCTGTTCACAGTTGTTCCAGCATTCCTGATGTTTAAACAGCAAATTATGATGATGAATCACATTGTAAGGCTAAACATAAGAATACTTATCAGTGCAGTACATTCCTGAGTCCAAATCAAAATTAAGTAACTTGAAATACACAATATTTTTGGCTCACATTTAACTTGTTTTTCTATTTCCCTTTTTTAAAATCCTAGTAAAACAGAAAGTTAATTTTTGCAAGAGTAAATAAACTTGGGTCACTGTCACTTAGACAATTTCTAACTGCTTGAATTGCAAGATAGCTAGCTTAGCATGAACACTGCTTTTTGTCCATTCATCCTCATCAACTTTGCGTAAAGCAGCAGGTAAAATAAACTGTAGAGAAATGAAGTACATAAAAAAATGCAAAGAGCTCTAAATATTAGAAAAAAAGGAAAAAAGAAACTGGTTATTTTCAAGAGATTACATGAGTTGCATCAAACTGCAAAAGCTTTATCCTCAAAGGCACTATTTCCCCCTAGTCCACCTCAGTCCTAGTTCATGATGAAAAGTGCTCTTTCCCTAACGTGAGCCATAATCAGTGCTCCAGAGCGTGGCTGATGGGCTTGTTCTCCTGCTTGAGGTCTGAGGGCTGAAGGAAAGCACAGGTGATACAGAGAAACCTAAAAAGAAGGGGAAAATGAGAAAAACAATCATACTTAGGATTGGTGGGGGAAGTAGGAAAAAAAAAATAACTGCTACTCATCATCTGCTGGAACACCTGGCAAGCGAGTCTTACAATCCATTCTGAGTTGAACAAGCCCTTTAGCCTACTGCCTGTTGAGGAGAGATCCTACATGTATCAAAACCTTGCAGGTCTTTCATTAAGAAATGAAAGAATTAACAAAGCTTTCTGAGGAGGGCACAATACATTTCACTTCAGCAAATAGCTTTCAGGTTGAACTTGTCATATTTTATCTGAAGTATCAGATATTTTTACAAGTAGGACTGTAACTGTCTAACATCTTAACTACATTTGTAATAATGTGTACATTATTTGCTACTGTTCATCATGGACTTCTGCAACAAACAGGCTTTTTTTTTTTTTTACACATGCTTCTGAAAGTTTGATTCTACATTCTACTTCTAATGAAGTAACAAATTATTTCCTGAGCAACATAACTAAGTCTTCCATAGATTTGTGCCCTTCATCCCCCTAATATTTGCCCTTTCCTGCCTCTTACAGGAGCTCCAGTTCCCAGAACCTCACAGCTTGCTGACAGCAAAAGAAAAGCAGCCATGCTGCAGCTCAGCTGATGTCACATGAATGGAGCAACCAGTCAGCAGCTGCCAAGCATACTGTACCAGCAACTGATTGCTGCTTTACTTCCCCTTGGATCCTTGTGGATCTCCCCTCTAGCCACCTGGTGATTTTCATTAATTCTCAGGCTTTTAGCATGCTCATTTCCAATGTTGCTACATGTGACAGGAGTTTCAAAAGGATTAGTGATGGAGAAAAGGGCAGCTGGGGGAACCAGGAGGGGAGAGTAACAACAAATTTTCCAGGAACTGACACAATGCCTCTTGTCATTTAACTCAGAATATAGACTAGTAGGCATACATCCCTACATTCAATTCAAATGCAGTATCTAGACTAATCAATTACTTCATTTGTAACTGGACAACATCTGCTTACTGTTATGGCTGTGTTGAGGAGGTGTCCTTGGGGTAAACGCTGGATGAGTGTGCTGTTCTTTTTGTGAGAAAACTGCATGATAGACTGCAAGACAGTTAGAAAACATGACTTAGCACTGACATTTTTCCTTTATATCTCACTACTAAAGTATTGCATGGAGTTATAGAAAAATTAGTGATCTTTTATTCTCTTACCTATGATCATAACAGCTGTCCCTGCTAATAGTGCAAAAAGTGTGAAGAACATTACTTGATAGGAATCAAGAAAGTGCTGGAATAGACTTGCTCCATCTGTAGAACCAATTAAGAAAGAACAATATAAAGTTACAAGAGCACCTTGTCTCTCCAATCTGCTTTACTAGCTATTTCTTCACTCTCTTTTGGCTCCTTCAGTTTGAGTAGCTATTCTAAACAAACTTAATCAACTTAGCATGATTTCAATACTAACGACCATCTATAATGCACTCTTCAAATTTACCAATAATAAATTAAGACACTGATATGCAGTCTTTTTATTCTCCTCAGGCCCAATTTGCTAATCATTTTTATTCTAAGAGTAAATAGAAGCAAAGCAAATAAACACTGTTGGATACTTTAACACTGGGATATTTATGCCAACTTCAGAGTATTTTGGGCTGGCCCAGGAGGAAAATATATTCTGCTTTGGTTTTAATGAGCAATAGCATTGAAGTCTTCCGGTCACAGTGAGCTGTTTGAATGTCAGTGATAACGTGAGCTGTCAGTTCAGATTTTAACACACCAGATTTTATCATCTCAAACACTAATGTAATTTATACTTTTATTCCGGCACACGAAGTCTAGAGATAAACTTACGTCTCACTGGTGCGCTGGTTCTGTCAGTCAAATAAATCACTGTCACTGGAATAGTGATAGTCTGGTCAGTCACAGGACTAGAGACAGTCAGAGCAGTTGATAAGGATCCCTGGCTTGAAACTCTTGGGTCAGACAGACTAACGGTGTAGACTATGTAACTAGGCAGCCCATAGGATTTCTCCTTCTCGAATGCCTTCACCACTGGTGACCCGCATTTCACCTGCCAAGGAAAAAAAAACAACAACCTGAAAAGACCACTTGAAGAAACACAGCACACATCCAACTCCCAGGCTGTGCTTCAGAAAAATGTTGTTCCACAAACCTAGGGCAACTCATCCCTCAGCAGGAACTAGACTTGATTGTAATATTACACTCATACTTGCATCATTTCGCTCCTGATTTTTAAGATTGACCTACGAACTGCTATTTCTGTGCGTCTCAGCCAAACACATGAAAGCATCTTCTATTGGGCTATGTGAATGGTGGGCAAACAGCTACCCCTGCCACTAGGGATCAAGCAGATTTTCTACTCCCCAGTCTGTTCTAGTTAATGCATCCCAGCTAGCACAAAGGTAAGCCTAACACAATTCTTTTAGCCTGAAGCAGAAATGAAAGCTTGGGAGCAATACAATAAACGTTTCCAAATCATCTCAAAAACAATCTTGAGATGGCAAATGTGGCACAGTCTATTTGGTTAGAAAGTTGCATGTAACAGTTCAAAATGCTTTCCAACAGTGATTAATATTTTCCAGCAATGCACTTACCTCCAGGGTATCAAGAATTTCAGTAGCACCAAATATTTTCACATCAGTACTTGTGTAATGATTACTTAAAAGCATTTCTGTTTGGTCAGCATAAAACCCAGGATTGAATGGCACCTCAGTGCCAATCTGTTCTCCAGAGAAGCGACTGCCTTGGATTGAAGCCGTAACTCTGAGCGCTGTTTTACTCATACTGAGATGCTTCAGTTGCTTGTCAGTAAGCCTGTGCATTGTGATGGAACACGTGTAATGTCCTACAAAACCAAAGAAGGTTTGACTGTTAATTGCTCTTTTTGGTGATTTGGAGCTGTTTTGTTTTTTTCCCCTCCCTCCACACAGAACAGGATCTTTGTGACACCTTTGGAGAAGAACTAAAAGATTCAAATGGAATTAGGAACGGGTGGGTGAACTGGACACAGTGCATCACTCACCCAAGCATCACAATCCTGGCACTAAAGCAACACAATTTTTGCCCTACACTAAGCATTGAGGTAAGTGTAGTAAAAAACACTCCTGCAGTATGGAAGATTCAAAGCACAAGTAACAAGCAGAGCTTGGCTAATTAACTATTTTACCCTTATTTTCTTTCCCTTACAAAGTACCAGTGACAGCCACTATTATGCAGTGTGCAGCAGTGTTTTAAACAATGGGTTAAGGACTAACTCACTGGACAATTTATGTCATTTCCATACAGTTCATGGTTCTTCTAAAAGTCATCCTGTAGTAATGAACCACACGCTGCAGACAACTTTCACAATATTAATTCTATTTCCACAGTATCTGGTAATTTTCCCCCCTTTCAAGTCTCAGTTCATGTTGTTTTAGAAGTATATAAGAATTCTAGCTTTCTTAAAAAAGAAATAGCACTTGGGTTGCAAAGAAGCATGAAAGCTTTGTAAGTTCTAGAAATGTTTAAACTGCAGAATTCAAAATGCATCATGTTCAACAGATTTTCGCTTTTAAACTATTTTATTTCTCATTTTAATAATTAAGGTTAGTTATACCTCAATAACAGTGGCAGCACTTCTAAAAGGTCAACAACCAATACAAATGGTTTTTGACTGCAAGGATAATTCAGTGAGATTTAATGATCCTTGACATCCAGATGACAAAAACTCATGATTACTTTTCTTATCCTGGTCTTCTACCACACGTCAGTATATAGCAAAGCTATTGATGTCTAGCAAGAACACATCTACATACATTTACCTACAAGCTCTTTATTACTGCAAAGCTTTCCAATTTTGGAACATTTGTCACTGGAGTGCTCATTTGAAGCAGCTGAAGAAGGAAGTGTTTGGCTTAGTCTAAGAAACCAAGCAAGTATACTCAAACTAAACTTTGTATCACTTAACAAATATGGGGCCTGACACTTTTCTGAGTTAAGCCACATGCAAGATACTTCTTATTTAATTTCTATTTTTAAACTACTCAGCTGGAGTACAATATCACAGCTACCAGCTTTCTAAAGTGTGCAACCCGGTTATAAAAAAGAGTGCAACCGGTGTATAATGCCTACATTTTGCAATACTGTCACTTCTGTCTCAAAGTACCATTAGACTGCCCACATATCTATAAAAATAATGGTAATTTGCAAAATTCTGACCTAAATTTGTTGTCACTACAATTGAAAAGTTTATCAAAGTTTGTTGTTGTCCCTCTGCACAAAATACTTCCTCAGCATTGCATAAAGCAGAGTTTTTTTGAGTTATAGTAATAAGTGTGGAATAAAAATACAGAATGGGCCACCACTGGTTTCCAGAAAACATACCAGTGTCATTATCAAATGCAGAAAACTCTTGAACTAAACAAGGAGAATGCACATTAGGGACTCACTGAAGCTGAGATCCAAAACAACAAAGCTCAGAGGCTTCAGCAGAAGATCTGTTTTTGCATTTGGACTACACTGCAGCAGAATTCCAAGTGTCTGCTTACAGCATGGCACCTTCTCTTATCTTACCTGAAACTGCATCAAATCCAGGTTCTGCTATAAATACATCATGTGCTGGAAAGTCAAATGCATCGCTGTCAAATTTCACATGACAACTGATAATGGATTGTGGTTGCAATTCAGCAATGGCTTCAATCTGAGCAGGCAAGCACTCCCCTAAGGGAAAGAAAAAAAATAGTAAATATGGGACTTCCCCATGAAAAACAAACAGCCTGAAATAGCAAGGTGTTCTCCTACCTTCCAAAACAGAACTGCTGTCTATTATTTCCAGCTAGTTTCACAAGGTTATGATAACCTTAAATTATCTTATATCTAATCTCAAAAGAGAGAATAAATGAAGATTTTACAGCTATATATACGCATATATCTATCAAACATACGTACATCTACATATATATAGGTACAAAACAAATTCATATGCATGCGTATGTGACAGGAATAATTTGGTTAAAGGAAAGAATGAAGTAGCGAGGATTTTCAGCTCAGATGTGCCTGCTGGATAGCTTATGTGATCATGGAGTCTTGATTTATATTTCAGTAAGCAAAGGCAAGATGTTTATAATTAAAATAATAATGAAGATAAAAAAATTAAAAAATATTAATGAAGTTGTCAACTTTAGTGAGCATGCTTAACTTACTGAGAAGGCAAACGGAATTAAATATAGAAGCTAATATTCAGCCAATTGCCTCTTAACCATTTTTTTTATACGATCAAAAGCAACCCTTCCATTATCTGCTTACTGTATTAGTCGTGAGATCATAATAGGCTCAGAACCTGGCCCTAAGCTTCACAGAGCTCCTGGGAGCCTGGATATGCACTACAGGTTCATGGAGAAATTCCTACACCAGCTTCACAGGCCCTTCAAAACCATACCTATCATGAATATACAAACATACTATGCAATACATTTTAATCTATATATATATATTTTTCAAATCATACCTTGCAAATTTTTATTTCTTTCTCCAATCAAAACTATTACTTTTGAGGCTGCAACTCCTTGTAAGCTGGTTTTCACTCCTCTTACATGCATTGCTGTAGTCCTCTGAGGTATGTTAATCAATACCTGAATAAAGGATGAAGTACATTTTTAACAAAAATTGTATTAAAAAACAAAATACCAGCAGAAGAAATAGAGGCAAAATGAGATTGGACTGATTGTGGAGCACTCACCCTTTTACACAGAACAGATAAAAGCCCCACGAGTTTGTGTTGGTCTTTATAAAATCAACAGAATTTCTCTAATTTTACTAATTGCCTCCTGAGGCAATTTAAGTTAGTAAAACATTTTTATTTTTTCTATCTACCCCACACAACAGGCATAAAGTTTTAAGTTTGAATTCAATTTTTAAAAATTAAATAAATAATTATTAATAAATAATAAATAATTTAATAATTAATAAATAATAAATGTGCTTATGTCAGGATGATGCAGTGAATTGCATCAAAAGTACAACTGCAATGTAGAAAAAAATTAATCAAATAGTTCTGATCAGCAATACTTCATAATACAGTACATTACTTAAAACTTCTTGCTGACATTTCTGCCTGAACTGAAAAAGTTGTCCAGCATCTAGAAACACCATAGCCAAGCAATCAAATGTACAGTATAGGAACAGTATGAGCTAAAACCAGGAACCACTGATCTCAGATTATTCTAACATAGGTGATTTAAAAAAAACAAAAACAAGATTTTTTTGACATATATGTTCCTGCCTAACAGTTAGAAAGCATACTTATGCATTTCTAAGGTTTTCTCCTTTGAAATGAATGATTTAAATTTCTATATTTATCTTTCATTTAACTAGATAAACCATATAAATAATAAACTACATAAATATAGGGCACATGCCAAAGCAAACAAACTCCAGTAGTTCTGGTAAGATTTAGCAATATCTTACCTCTCTGTATGTTTTAAGTATTCCAGGAATCTCATAATAGACCGTGGCAACACCAGAATCCCTTGTGACAGCTACACCAGTCTTGGAGTCGATTTGAAGCACACTGTTTGATGAAGAGCTCCATATCCCTGGCAGGCCTGTAAAGACACACCGTTTGTACACTGCACAAGAAAGAGTGAGTTGCCCCAGTGACATAAACTGATGTGGTGTCTTTGTGTGCACACCCATTGTATGGGCAGCACTGATTTGCTTTGTCACAAACTCAGACATGTAATTTGCAAGTACCTGGACAAAAATCTGTTAATACTAAGAATTACAAACAGAGAGTGAAGTCAAACCATCCTGATAGCTTCTTTGCATGATTCCCATTTAAAAAAAAATAACAGCCTTTCAAGCCAACAGAATGGAAAACTCTGAAGTCTGACGCTCACAGATTCCATACAGCCAACATATTGCACGATACAATTAAAATTAGAAGAGCTGATCAAAGCTATTTTTATCATTAACAAGAACAGTGACATTTGATTCTGAGAAAACATCATAAATTATGCATCTAGTTTTCCTGAGAAGGAGTCAGACTGATGTCAATTTTATAGCTGCATAAACAGAATGACTGAAATGCCACTTACCTTCTTGGTTTGTGAATGAAGTACTGAAGCAGAGGACATCACCTACAACCACATCAGTGAGCTCAGGAAAAATGGCATGCTGCACAGGAAGGGGGATGTAGTCTGCAATTCCACTGTGTTCTGCATCCCAGACTTTAAGCAAGGTCAAGCCTACGTTTACAGTCCGGATCACAAATGTGTTGTTTGTGGCTCCTTTCCCAATCTGTACAAAGTCATCTCTACATAAACGCACACAAAAAAGCATTGGTTCTTTAAAAAAGGTAATTTTGCTAATGTCTTCATTTCTACCATAGATAGCATGCACAAACACTGTTTTCATATGCTGCATATGGCGTTCCTCTGATGGTTATCTTCTAATGAACAGGGACAGAATAAGGAAGATAGAAAGATGATTTAGGTGTTGGTGAGGTAAATTTCATAGCCATTCCTACATATGTGCTGAAGAAATACTAAGGTTATAACAATGTATGAAAACTCTTCCCCTAATTTTAAGAAGAGTAGAATTTTAGAAATTAGGTTGTTTCTTTTCTTTTTTCTCAGGGAGCCAATAAGGAAATAAATTATAGCTGCGACATGCAGCTTTCCAACCACGTCTTTACAAAGTTGAATCAAATTTGATTACAAGATCCAATATTTCCTAACATTCAGCAGTCCCCAGTGAACTAACACAAAGCACTTAAGCATACACAGCACAAAGACTTCCAACCCTGGCAGCACCACAAAGACAGCAGTCAAAGTCTTGAGATGAATAGAGCTGGGTCACTGGAGTGCTGCACCTGAGGTTAATGAGCAATGCTTCTGTGTTTAGGGCTAATTATCAGTCCTGTGCCGATGCAGCTCTGGCACATCTAGCTAGGAAGCAATGGTATTGCTAACTCACAGACCTCTGTAAGCTTCAGAAATTTCTGCAGATCATTTAGGTTCATTTAGATTGACAGAAAATCTTACATTCAACTTCCTTCCCCTCTCTGACCTCAACCCCGTTTTTCTGAATCATGATCTGAGTTGCAACAGAATGGCCAGAGTCGGAAGGGACCTCAAGGATCATGAAACTCCAACACCCCTGCCACATGCAGGGCCTCCAACCTCCCCATTTAATACTAGACCAGGCTGCCCCATTCCCCATCCAATCTGGCCTTGAACACCTTCAGGGATGGGGCATCCACAACCTCTCTGGGCAGCCTGTTCCAGCACCTCACCACTCTCATAGTAAAGAGCTTCCCCCTGACATCCAACCTAAATCCTCCTTCCCTCAACTTAAAAACATTTCTCCTTGTCCTGCTGTAACCATGACATGCTGTGCAAAAAACTCATTGTTACAGTAATGAAATTAATGACAGTTTACTTCTGACCAGAGAAGGTTGTTTTGTGATATTTATTAGTTTTTGAGGCAAAAAGCAGAAGTCTGCGTGAGGCTTGGCTTTGCCATGTGAAGACTGTACAAGCTTATCTGAAGAGACAGCCCCTGAACCAGAAAATCTTATATAAGACATGAGTCAGTGTAACAAGGCTCTAAAAGAAAAGGAGAGGAGGAGAGGCAAGAGGAAGCAAATGTTAATGAGATCAATTGTTTATATAGGCTGCTGATGTATGCAATCTGATGATTCAGAGTCACTTAAAGCAGAAATGTACCCCAGCAGGCCCCACTAGGGAGCACGCTTATCTGAGCAACTTTCCATTTGCCACACAATATCAATTACAAACTGGAACTCTTCTTTCTTCCACACTGCCTCTGAAGACCTCAGAGATGAAACTTTCTTTTGTAATCCCAGTCGAAGCTATATCTTCAACTGGTATCTTTGGAGCAATTTTTGTTCCTTGCCGTGATTGGCCTACGTGCATTTGGCATTACGTGCTCTCTGTAATTAAATCCAACAGCAGATGCCTACCTGTTTGTTGCAAAGTTGAGCACAGAGTTATGTGAATGAAAAGTATCTCCAGAATTGTCATGAAAATGGACTGTAAACGTCAGTGTCACACCCAGGGGTAGAGCCAGTAATGCCTCTTTGGTTTGTGTACGCAGAATAGGACTCATGGAGATTCTTAGGTATGAGATGGGGTAGACCTGTAAAAACATCGAGTGAAAGATTTTCCTTTTTCTGATGCCTCTATAAAAACAGATCTAAAAGCATTCTTACCATGCAAAGCCTCCTTCAGCAATCACTTCCTGTATGGTTAGCCATCTAACAGTACTGAGACATGTAACTTTTATTACCATACACATATTTCACAGAATGGCTGTGGTTAATATGGGCCTCTGGAGGCTGCCTAAGCTAAGCCACTCCACTCAGGCAGAGTTACCTATA